>NW_026652291.1:66488643-66903332 GCF_009828535.3 Hylobates moloch | reverse complement strand
CAAAAAAAAAAAAAAAAAAAAAAAAAATAGAGGGAGGCCATGGTCTTTCTGCCTGGGGCTGCCACCATTTCTTCTACCCCCAGCTTGATTGGCAGAGTAGTTAGAGCGGGGTAGAGTTGGCTGTGAAAACCAGCAGATTTGCTGCCAGAAAAGGTGGACTTGCTTTGGAGCTGAGTCAAAAGCCCATGTCTGAAAAAAAGCAATGTTTTCAGTAAAAGCAGTGAACTCAATAAGAAATGAATGAAGCAAGCCTGCAGCTTTTCTAGTCTAAGGTTGCAGTCCTGGTTGGGATGAGTGGCAGGCTTACAGACCAACCAGAAATGTAATAGGGAGATCCTGGAAGTGAGCGAGCCATAGAGGTGTTGTATAAATTCTCCATACATCTCCGACTAACTGGGGACTGTGTGCACACCCAAGAAGACTGTCAGGAAAATAAAATCTGGGCAGATATCGAAACTATATAAACTTTGGATGTCATCTTCAAATCACACACAGATCCAATGGTAGAAGGTAGGTTTTATGGGCTTAAGGTGTTTGAGCACAATCTTTGACCAGTCACTGGCTGACCATTAAGTTATGCAGGTGATGCTAGAAGGCCAAACTAAAAAGTAAAAATATAAGAATTTTAAAAATTTTAACAGAGACATTAGTGGTGGCACATTGCAGAGGAGAAAACTTCTACATGTGAGTCCAATCAATTATAGAAAGAAAGAGAAGAAAGAAGAAGAAAAGAAAGAGAAAAAGAGAGAGAAGTGTGAGGGGTGGGAGGAGAAGAAAACTCTTAACTGGAAAAGTCAGAAAAAAACGGAATCCAGAGTTGCTACAATATATCATCTAAAATATCCAGTGTTTAACAAAAATAGAAGACATGTAAATAAATAGGAAAGTGTGACCAATACTCGGGGGGGAAAAGCAGTAAATAGAAACTTTTGAGTAGGCTTATATTTTGGTTTTATTAGATAGACTTCAGAGCAGCCATTATAAATATATTCAAAGATTGAAGGAAACTATGAACATATAGTGTAAATGTAAATGGTTGAAAGAAAATATAATGAAAATGACAAATCAGGAATCTCAGTAAATAAACTATAAAAAAGAAATAAGTGGAAATGCTAGAGTTGGAACGTATAATAATCAAAATAAAAAATTTACTGGAGGAGATTGACAGCAGATTTCAGATGACAGAAGAAAGAATCAGTGACCATGAAGATACATCAGTAGAAAAGACCTATTCTGGAGATCAGAACCTTGAAAAAGATTCAAGAAAAGTAGGCAGAGCCTCAGAGATACCTGGGAGAACATCAAGCATACCAACATACATGTCATGAGAGTCCAAGAAGAAAAGAGAAAGAAGAAATGATGACCAAAAACCCCCCAACTTCATGAAAAAGGTTAGTCTAAAGATTCAAGAAGCTCAAAAATTCCCCAAAAAGACAAAGACAAAGAGATCTGCATCTAGGCACATCAGAGTCAATTACAGAAAGCCAAATAGACACAGAATTATTTTGAAATAAGCAAAAGAAAAATCATTCATTAAATACTAGAAAATAATATTACTAATGGCTGACTTATCAGAAATAATAGAAGCCAGAAGATAATGGAATAGCATAATCAAAGTGCTGAAAGAAATAAAAAATGACTTTCGACCCAGAATTCTATATCCAAAAATGTTCTAAAATTAATTGTAATTACCACACAACTCTGACTATACTGTCATTGAAGTGTACACTTTAAATGGATGAATTATACAGTATGCACATTATATCACATTAATGCTGTTAAAAACTGAAAATTCTGCGTACAAATATTATACTTCAAAACTGAAGGCAAAATATTAGCTACATTAAGAAATATCTGGTAAACGAACTCTGGAAGAATTTATTGCTAGTGTATCTTCCTTAGAAGAAATGCTAAAGATACTCTTTTACACTGAAAGTAAATGACAGCAAACAGTAGTTGAATCTGCAGGAAAAAATAAAGAGCACTGGAAATGGTGGTAAATATAAAAGGCTATATAAATATTCTCCTTTTTCTTCTATTATTTTCTTTACAAGATATATGATTGCATATAAAGCAAAAATAAATGATGCCAAACACACTCAATTTCAAAGAGCGCAATAGAGCCCTCCTTGACAAAAAGCAGTAGAAGCCTAGTGTACTATATGCCTATTGCCTGAAAGCTTACATAACAGCTTACCTTAATAGCTCTGATGAACTAAGAGAAAACAATACTGAGAAAATCGGAAAACTTATATATTACCAATGTTCTATCATTGTTTTTATGTATGTTTGTATTTGAAATGTAAATAATTGTTTTATATATACACATGTTTAGGACAATAGTTCAGAGATAAACAGTTTTAAAATAAATCAGTTTCACTTGTTACTTAACACTCTTAGAGACACCGGAAATTACAATTACATTCTTTTTTACCTAAAATTTGGTAGGAATGATGATGAAAATCTGCAAAGGTAGTTAAGCTTTCACGTGTAAGTCCTTGGCAATGGTGTGAATGTAGCTCCATTTTGCCACTGATGCCGCTTTTCACACCTTTGGGATTTGAAACAATGTAATGGGTACGTGGCCAATTCAGTTTGAGGTAGTCTCCTAGTATTGAAGGTGAATGTTTTTTGGTTTTTGTGAGTTCTTTTTTCTTTGCCATAATCATCTATGTTAGTTTTTACTTTAAAAATGAATACCTATTTCAACATCTTGCAGCCCATTCTCACACCAGGATCCAGCAACCCTTTTTCATCAGTTCTTTCCCATTTCAAATGCCTTCAATGGCCTCTCCCTGACATTATTTAGTCTATCAGTCAAGGCTCTTTATTATCTAAATTAAACTATATTTTCACTCTTCCAAAATACTTACAAAGTAGTCTTTTTACAGTGGAGTGCTGTAATCAAGAAAACTATAGTCAAATATAGAGATGAAAAAAAAGCAGACAGGAAAAACAAGAACAAAAAGAAAGTTGAAATAGGCAAAAATAAACAATGGCAGGGAAAACTGGCCAGCCATGTGCAGAAAAGTAGAACTGGACCCCTTCCTTATACCTTATACAAAAAGTAACTCAAAATGGATTAAAGACTTAAATGTAAAACCCAAAACTATAAAAACTTGGAAGAAAATCTAGGCAGTACCATTCAGGATATAGGCACAGGCAAAGATTTCATGATGAAAACGACACAAGCAATTGCAACAAAGCAAAAATTGGCAAATAGGATCTAATTAAACCAAATAGCTTCTGCACAGCAAAAGAAGCTATCATCAGAGTGAACAGACAACCTACAGGATGGGAGGCAATTTTTGCAATCTATCCATTGGACAAAGGTCTAATATTTAGAGTGTACAAGGAACTTAAATTTACAAGAACAAGCAACCCCATTAAAAAGTGGGTAAAGGATATGAACAGACACTTCTCAGAAGAAAACATTCAGGCAGCCAACAAACCTATGAAGAAAGCTCAACATCACTGATCATTACAGAAATGCAAATCAAAACCACAATGAGGGCCGGGCGCAGTGGCTCATGCCTGTAATCCCAGCACTTTGGGATGCCAAGGTGGTCGAATCACTTGAGGTCAAGAGTTTGAGACCAACGTGGCGAACATGGCAAAATTCCGTCTCTACTAAAAACACAAAAATTAGCCAGGCATTGTGGTGGGCACCTGTAATCCTAGCTACCCGGGAAGCTGAGACTAGAGAATCACTTGAACACAGAAGGTGGAGGTTGCAGTGAGCTGAGATCACACCACTACACTCCAGTGTGAGCAACAGAGTGAAACTCCATCTAAAAAAAACACACACACACACACACACACACACACAATGAGATACCGTCTCACACCCATCAGAATGGTGATTATTGAAAAGTTGAGAAACACCTGATGCTGGTGAGGTTGCAGAGAAAAAGCAACATTTTTACACTGTTGGTTGGATTGTAAATTAGTTCAACTATTGTGGAAAACAGTATGGAGATTCCTCAAGGATCTAGAGGCAGAAATACCATTCAACCTAGCAATCCCATTACTGGGTATATACCTAAAGGAATATAAATCATTCTACTATAAAGATAAATGTATGTGTATGTTAATTGCAGCACTATTTACAATAGCAAAGACAGAGAATCAACCCAAATGCCCATGAATGATAAACTGGATAAAGAAAATGTGGTACATATACACCATGGAATATTATGCAGCCATAAAAAGGAACAAGATCATATCTTTGCAGAGACATGGATGGAGCTGGAAGCTTTTATCCTCAGCAAGTGAACACAGGAACAGAAAACCAAACACCACATGTTCTTACTTATAACTGGGAGCTGAGCGATGAGAACACATGGACACATGGTGGGGAATAACACACACTGGGGCCTACTGGGAGGTAGGGTGCAGGGAGGGAGAGCATCAGGAAGAATAGCTAATGGATGCTGGGCTTAATACCTGGGTGAGGGTTGATCTATGCAGCAAACCACTATGGCACCCATTTACCTATGAAACAAACTTGCATATGCTGCACATGTACCCTGGAACTTAAAAGTTGAAGGAAAAACAAAAAACAAAAACAAAAGAAATGTATCTTAATCCAGCTAAATATTAAATCACTTTATAAGGTATCAGCAAAAGTTTGGTGTTTGAATATTGTATTAGGCCATCCTTGCATTCCTATAAAGAAATACCTGAGATTGGGTGATTTATAAATAAAATAGGCTTAATTGGCTCATGGTTCTGCAGGCTCTACCGGAAGCATGGTGCCAACATCTGCTAAGCTTCTGGGGAGGCCTCAGGAATCTAAGAATCATAGCAGAAGCTAGCAGGGGAAGCAGGTGCATCAGGAAGCAAAAGCAGGAGCAAGACAGAGTATGTGGAGTGGGGAGGTGACACACACTTTTAAACAACCAGTCTTGTGTGAACTTGAAGTGAGAGCTCACTTATCACCAAGGGGATAGTCCAAGCCATTCATAAGGGATCCTCCCCCATCTTCCAAACACCTCCCACCCGGCCCCATCTTCAATACTGGAGAATACAATTCAACATGAGATTTGGGTGAGGACAAATATCCAAACTATATCAAATATGTTCAGTTAGGAGAAATGCAATGTAATTAATTAGACTCTCTTGAATTCTAATAGGATCCAAGGAACATAATTAGGGCTTTTCCTGACATTCAGGTGACATGGTCAGATGTAGGGTGGGTATATGCCATTCTCCATTTATTGTTATCCTTTCCACTGTTTTCTATGGAGTTATAAAGGATTCAGAGGGGAAGAGAAGCTATCCTTTTAATTAGAACACTTAAGAGGAAGCCTTCTTTCTGGATTATTCTCACTTTTTTGGCTTTATTTATTTATTTATTTTGAGAAAGGGTCTCACTCTGTTGTTCAAGCTGGAGTGCAGTGGCACAATCATGGCTCGCTGCAGCCTCCACCCTCCAGGCTCAAGCAATCCTCCCACCTCAGCCTCCTGAGTAGCTGGGTCTAGAGGTGCATGCCACCATGCCCAGCTAATTTTTGTATTTGTTGTTCTTGTTGTTGTTGAGATGGGGTTTTGCCACGTTGCCTAGGCTGGTTTCAAGCTCCTGGGCTCAAGTGATCCACATGCCTTGGCCTCCCGAAGTGCTAAAATTATAGGTGTGAGCCATCACGCCTGGCGCCTTTTACCTTTAAACAGTTATTTGCTGCTTAAATCTGTAGGACCAGTTTTTCATTGTTGAATCACCTCATCTCAAATTCCTGGATAGGCCTTGCTTTATTTTCACTCTCTAAAACTGACAATTAATTCAGTCCCACTCCTAGGAATCAACTGAATAACAGTAGCACTTGCTGCTTATTATCTTTTAATCCTGACTTTATTTTAGGGGTAGTTCTACTAAAAATTCTGGATCTATATTCTTAGTTCTCAGCCTGAAAGCCCAGAGAAAACATCTAATTTGCTTTTATAAAAATAACCCGCCAACCCATCTTGAGGAATGGGTTTATCTATCTATTGATCTGATTGATTGATCACCAGTCATTTTCACACAGTAGGGGTTTGAGGGGATGGGAAATCAAAAGGGAAAATGTTGATGGGAGAAAAAAAGTGGAAAAAATTGGGAATATGAGTTACTGCCAAAGCCCTCAAAATCTTATGTATGGTGAAAAAGGCGTTGAAGATGATGGTGATGGTAGTGGTAGCTAGGGTGCAGCAGGATGTAATAAGGTGAGGGCTGTAAAAGTCTTCTGAGAGAAGGATAAGCCAAAGAAAACTCCTCATATTTTATAGTTTTCCCATGGGATGGACTTATCAATAAAGTTTGATGATAATAATGGTGGTAGGCAGGTGAGTAAACGGTAATTGTAAGCTCAGGTGGGAGTTACAACACTTTTGCCCCTCATGAAAAGGTTCTTGTGCTTTTTTTCCCTCTGTGAAGTCAGTAAAATTGATCTATTCAGGGCTTTTCTAACTTTAACAAGTGTGATTTAGTCACACTGTTCTGAATTCTTATTCCTTTCCATGCATCATACGCCTCGTTGAGGAGAAGAAAAGAACGGAAAAGTTAAATGGGAAAGGGTTTATCCTTAACTACTTCTTCTATTCTTCTCTCATCACCAAAAAACTACCTACTCCCCTGCCAAACACCAGGAACAAAATGAAGCAGATATATGCCTCTGGGCCTTTCTGGATACTAAGGGATGAATTGAACAAAGATGATTTTGTGTCTGTTATTTGCCTTTGTTTCTGGGTTTGTATGTTTGTTTATATGAACATTTTATTTTTCTCTCTGCACTGAAAGTATCCTAAGAGCAGATATTAGAAGTATCTACATGCTACGCAAATACATTACTAATAGATGGTTAATAGGTATTTTTATTATTGAAAATATGTCCTTTCCTGTGTATCACACTTTACTTTCCTGTCCCCAAGGATATGCAGTGACCCACCCAAGGGGAGGGAGGTGGGAGAGGACTAGGGAAATGCCCTGGTGAGGAGCAATGCTGTATCATCAACACAATTTAGAATTGCAGGGTGATAAGAAAAAGAAAGTTGACTTTTGGACTTTATTATTACTTTTAAATTCTCCATAACAGTGTGCCTCTTTGCAACTTATACCTGGAACAGATCACACCCCTGTACCACTCTCATCTTGGTATTTTACTTGCATTTAGGAGGATAGAAAAGACATACATATTGAACTCCTAAAAAATAGATACTTGGTATGCACCTTTATACAAATAGACACATACAAATATAAAAGGTAGCTATAATAGTATAGAATCTAGAGCTATATATCTATAAATTAATTTTTATTGTAAATTTATAGTTCTGGTTGTGAGAAAATATATATGGATGGACAAGGATAAGAACTGTTAACTGTGGACTAAACTATGAATGTACATAGCATTACAAACATAAGGCATATCTATATCTATATAAGAAGGAGAAAGATAAGTAGAAAAATATCAGTCAGATAAACAAATCCCAGTTCATCATACATAAGCAGTATGAATTTAACCTCTGTGTTTTATTTCCCTCAGTGGTAAACAGAATAATAATAGTGCCTACTCATAGGGTTACTGTGAGGATTCAGTGCAATGATACACATAAAGTACTTAGTCTAATATAAGTCCATGTCCAATGATCATTATCTATTATTACTATAAAATATCATTTTATTACACTGAATTGGTTATGTTTGTATATGTTCCATTTATCTTTTGCCAAATTTTCTCACACTTGCATGTTTTTAAGGTGGAGTGGGAAATAAGGGTATGAATGTCCCTTAGTACCATCAAACTTTATATATGTGCATGCCAATCCCAGGGCACACATACATTAATAGTACAGTACACCACTGCTGAAACCAGCTCGGTCAGGGAGATCCTAAACCAGTGGCGCTAGAGGAATTAAAGACACAGACACAGAAATATAGAGGTGTGAAGTGGGAAATCAGGGATCTCACAGCCTTCAGAGCTGAGGGCCCCGAACAGAGATTTACCCACATATTTATTAACAGCAAACCAGTCATTAGCATTGTTTCTATAGATACTAAATTAACTAAAAGTATCCCTTATGGGAAAAGAAGGGATGGGCCGAATTAAAGGAATAGGTTGGGCTAGTTAACTGCAGCAGGAACATGTCCTTAAGGCATAAATCGCTCATGCTATTGTTTGTGGCTTAAGAATGCCTTTAAGCGGTTTTCCACCCTGGGCAGGCTAGGTGTTCCTTGCCCTCGTTCCCGTAAACCCACAACCTTCCAGCGTGGGCATTAGGGCCATTATGAACATGTACAGTGCTGCAGAGATTTTGTTTATGGCCAGTCTTGGGGCCAGTTTATGGCCAGATTTTGGGGGGCTTGCTCCCAACCCACCACTAAGATAAGATGACATGTTCTGTGGGCCACACACTGTTCTAAGTGTTTCACAAATACCAACTATTAATAATTCAATCTTGCTAACAAGCTTATGATGATGGGGGAACAGATTAGAATACTAAAACATAGGCAGGAGCATTTGACTTAAAAGCACCAAAAAAAGTGACAGAGGCCAGAAGTTAACACAGGCAGTTTGGCCACCACACTGGAGGCTTTAACCAGCACTCTGCACTGCCTCTTACAGTTCCACTCGGAGACACACCACACAGGGACCTGGCTGCTTGCCTGAAATGTGGATGCTTAGACCAAGATACTAATTAGGTCAAGTTAAATAGTTTTGAAGACAAGTTGGGTTTCATAAAGTGAGCACCTCAGTTCTGCTGCCACCTGTGTTACAGGTTCTTGCTTCTAGTTGTGAGGACTGCTGAATCCTTATCTACCACTAGAAGAAAAAATATCCCAATTTACATTTCATCATTCCCAGGTGTAAGAAGTACCATTATTGTATCTGAAATATGAGGCATTATTTCATTGACTAGATTCCCCCCTCTTTGTCTTAAAACAGCCTGTCATTTTCCAAGTTATCAGGCCTTTTTCTAAGCCTCCCTTTGTCAAGAATTCCTCCACATCATATCCCTCTGTTCTGCTCCCCTAGAGGGAAAAACAAAATAAGAACAAAACCCTCTTTAGTATTATAAAATAAACTTCAAAAGAAAATCCATCCCCAGGGAGTAGAGTAATACAGTAATATCTTACTTTGGGGATCTATTTTCCTTCTTTAGGATAAAGCTCTCCTAACATTTTAGTTCAGAGTACATTGCTCCTCTTTATGTTACCACCTGCATGGCTCTGTGCACTTTTAGTGCCAAGAAGCATGAGAAGATTTTATAACAAGAGTAATTGTAATAGGATTTAATCATGGTGTCGGCAGCAAAAGGGCCAGCAACTTTAATGATAATGTTACAATAGAGAGCCGTGAAAATGGTGTAAGTAGGTAAAATAGTGTAAATTGAAGTTGCCCTATGACTGTAATATACACTGTAATAGCCATTCAAAGCCAGGCACCATAAAAATATGTCCAGCATCTATAAGGCATTAAACATTAAGCAATCCTCTGAAAAATAAATCCAAAACCTCAAAGGATGCCATCATGTTAAAATCCAGTCTGTTAGAAAATGGAATTATAATGCATCAGGAACATTTCAAGAATCAACAGTGAAACAAAGGGAAGGATTACAATTTACAAATAACTAGATCTAAGTTTTGAACAAATGAAACTTCATATTACTTCACCTTTCTAGATGGTGTGGGTAGAATGGAACCCTGAGTTTAGATGGAAAAATAGATAAAGATTCATAATCACTTGGCAAGTGCTTTAAGTGACTAAGAGTCTGGGATGAGCCTAATAATAGGTTGGATCAGGAAGCTGTCACTTGTAGATTTTCTATAGGTTCTTCAAGGGTGAACCTGTGCATTAAGTAATACCGACACTGTTTATTCCAGTCCTTTCTAAAGAATATTGCAAATGTTAATTTGTCAGCTTCCACAATACCTTTTTGGGATAATATGAAAGACAGTATTAGTAACAGTTTTGGCTTATAGAATGTTTTTTTTTAATCTGAAAATCCCTAAGGCATCATAAACAATAACACAAACAAAAGGCCTAATAATAATACTAGCTGGGTCTCAAATAGAAAAGATTACTAACCTCACTTTGTAGATGCCGAGATTTAGTCACAAATAGGCTAGGAAAATTGCCTCAGACTAAAGAAGCAGTCACCAGCCAAGGCAGCAATAGAAATCAATGCTTTTTGATTCTTGTGTCCCCATTCCACACACTGTACTACTTCTCATAGAAGCAAGAGGCATTTCTTGGAAGAAACGAGATCTTTACTTGTGAATGTAACATTTCGCCTTCACAAAACCATTGAAAACTATCTAGAACTCCCTCCTTACCTACATCAGTTATCTTCAGCACCTTTCCACCTTAGAATCAGATCCAATACAAACGTTGCATTTCACTTCAGATTAGGGGCTTTCTACTAATCTAGGCTGATAACATATATTTTCAGAAATTTCACTCCATCTAGAACAGTCATATAGATATTCCAAATCTGCTTTGGAGATATCATTTTATTCTGCTAGATGATGTATAAAATTTCATTCTGGGCTTAAGAATTAGAAATTGCTTAGAGGTTCACTTCAGATGTCTATTTTAGGTATCAATACAAATTTAGTAATGGCTGACTTTTACTGTTCCCAAAGTTAAGTGTTTACACTTTTAACTTTAATAAGATTAGGAATGGTTTGATTGTCTTTCACCGCACCTAGACTTGGAGCCTTTATTGAATTTGAAACTTGCAAAAACAGTGGACGAAAAAAAAATCTAATTCATTAGATGATGTCATTAAATAAGAAATTTTTCCCTACAAACTGTTGGTAAATATTTACCTTAAGCTTGATTTGTGTTAAATTCAACATGTACTGAGTGTCTGATCTCTTTAGAGCAGATAAAAATCTACTCACAGTCAACTAACTAGTTTCCTCTTCAGTTATAGATCTTGATGACTCTTAGTATTTCTCTCTTAGAACTGCTTTCATGAAATGATAGGAGCTTTTCAGCTTTACTTTTGAAGGAAGGTGATGCTTTGCTTCCCTTTCATATTTGTCTAAAAGCACTTTTGCCAGCAAGCCAGCATGTGTGCTACATGTGAACTTTTCTACAGAATCTCCTAAACAAGGTGAAAAAAAATCATTAGTAGTCCAGATTTCAATCTTCTGCACAGCTCAGGTAACAATAAATGAGTAATTTGCCGCCCTTCACTTTGGCAAGCTGATGCCTAATGATTACCCAGGGACAGGATAATGGTACCATAGTGATTACACTATGTTTTTCTAACCACTTTCAAGGCCTTTGCTTTCAGACCTGCCCTAATGAAAAGAAAGCTCTGAAATTGGGCCAGGTCTTTATTAAAAATGTTCTGACAGGCTCTGCTTAGATAAAATGTATTCACTTCTCAGGTTTGAATCTTCTTCAGATTTGGAAGGCATGGGCTCGAGAGTAGATCTGATTGCCTGAACACTTTCATAATGAGGAAATGAGGTCTTGGCTAATTCCACAAGCCACTGGAAAGATTTATTTAAAAAAGATATGATGATAACCTATCTCTAGATAGTGAACTGGCTCAGGGAGAACTATGCAAGACAAGGAGCAGAAAATCAAAAAATCTGATCTTTGCTGATGTTACTGAGTTACTGTGTGATCTTATGAAAATCAATTGATATTTCTGAGTTTCTCGGTCACTGTAGGCAGAGTCAGCACAGCTGTCAATCATTTGATAGATAGATGACGGGTGATAATGATAGATAAGAATACAAGTAGAGTTACTGTGACAGAAACCACTGTCTGTGCATGCAGTGGTAGCTGTAACTATTGCCTTTTAAAATGTTATATGCAAGAAAACATGACGGCAACATTTAACCAACTTCCAGTCCATTCTGCACAATGCTGCCAGAGCTTTCTTTCCAAAACATATTATGCAACAACACAACTATAACGCTTCCCCAATACCCAATGTTTATCTGAGGATGGTTTACTTGATAATCACATGGGCAACTTTAAAAATTCTGATTATTCTGTTTCCCTCCTAATTCGGGGTGTGTGTGCATGCACATGTATATGTGTGTAGGTAGGGAAGAGTAGGAGATAGGCGTACAGATAACAAATCTATATTTTTAAATAATCTTCTTCAGGTCATCTGTGTTAAATTAGGTTTGGGAACTATTGACTCTAGCATAGATCCCAAACTCTTTGGATAACTTAAGATCCTTTACTGAAGGAAGGTTAAAAAAAACTACTGTAAGAGACCAGGCTGTGGTAGAAAAATGAAGCAATGTAAAAATGCAGAGGACAAGGCCTGTAAGAGGAGGCCTGGAAGTTACAACCAACATAGAGGATATAAAATGAGTTATGGACACATTTGAGGAGTGAAGTAAAAAGTGCATATATGGAAAAAGTGATGAGTTTAATGTTCTGAGTTTGGGGTGCATGCAAAAGACGAAAGTGGCAACAATTAGTAGAGAGATGGAATTAGAGCTTTGAGAGTTGGCAATAATAGATATGGATTTAAAAAAATAATAAGTAACATAGTTGAGGATTGAACTTTGAGGAACTCCAGCATTAAGGCTGGGCAGACCGTGGGGAATGGAGGAGGAGGTGACTGAAAATAAGTTGCCAGAGAATTAGAAAAGAGGTGTTACAGAAGTTGGAGGAGGGGCTGACAATGCTGCTTCTTCTAGAGGCTCAAGGAGGATAAGACTGAAAAAAACCTCAGTAGGTTTGGTAAAAGCCCATTTATTGATGTGTGTTGGCAGGTATGTTGCTGCATCACATTGGGAGTGAATGGGGATGAAGGGTATTTACCTTCTAATGTATTAGTTAAAGCAACTTGGTTATGAGGGAAGAAAAGAGATATAGTGGCAGTTAAAGGATCAAAGGTAGGCTTTTTAGGATACAAGAGACTTGTACATATTTCTTTTTTGTTTTTTGGGGTTTTTTTGAGACAGGGTCTTGCTCTGTCACCCAGGCTGGAGTGCAATGGCAAGATCTCGGCTCATTATAACCTTGGCCTCCTGGGCGCCAGTGATTCTCTTGCCTCAGCCTTCTGAGTAGCTGGGACTACAGGTGTGCGCCACTACGCCTGGCTGATTTTTGTATTTGTTGTAGAGATGGGGTTTTGCCATGTTGCCTTGGCTGCTCTCAAACTCCTGAGCTCAGGTGATTCACAGACTTGGGCATATTTCTATGATAAGGAAAAACAGCAACTGAGAGGGGGAGATGAGGATAAAGAGGAGAAGAGAAAATTAATTGAATGAGGTCATCAAGGATATGAGATAGGAACAGATTCATAGCACAAGTATACATTTGGTCATGGAAAGTGAGAGAGATGTCCTTTCTTCTGAGGATGAAGGTAGAATGGCAATGTAGATAAAATTCTCATTTTAGATGTTTTTGTAAAAATGGGAAAGGTTTCTTAGGGCCTTGTGAACAGCAGTGACATTTGGAGTCGTTGCTCTGCAAATTAGAGAACTGGTTGTGAGATTCTATGCCATATTAATAATCCCCTTGCAGTTAAAGACTATAAAAATATAACAACCCAAATATCACCAGCTGTGCAGTTTTCTCTAGTAGTTCTCAGCATGGGAATAAATACAATAGATTCCGAGTTGGGTTTTTTCAAGGGGTAAAGGAATAAGATAAGACGAGAAATATGGTAAGAATGAAATTGGAGACTATGATTCTGAGCATTAGACCAGAAGTGTGAGCCTTACCAAGGAAGAACAGAAGTGAAAACCTTTAAAGTTCAGGAGCTAAAGGAATTACAGTGTGAGACAAATAGTTGGTGTGTAATGAGGCCTAAAATGAAGGTCACTATGATGTGAGACCTTGATGTGGCAAAATCAGGAGGGCCTCAAATGACCTCACCACAGGCTCTCCTGCCCACTCTGCTCTCATAGAAAAGATCCCCCAGCCAAAACACCCTCCTCATGGGAAATAGGCACAGTTCTTATTTATCACTGAGTAGTGGGTTTTAGTTCCCTGCCAGCCCACAGTTATTCAAAAAGCCAGTCACATCCTTCTGTGGTAACCAAAGGACACTTCATGTTCTTGATACTACACAGTTTACCTCCTAATGCCCTCAGTGGTTCACTCTGTTGCTAAATGCAACGTCTTGTGGCCTGGCATGGTTCTGGGTGTCCTCCTCCCCTGAGCTATGAGTACGCAAACTGCTGTCCATCTCACCTGTTTAGTTTGGGGTGTCATGTGTTTATCTAGCCTCATTTCCTAGAGTGAGAATCCTCCCCCAACCTCACCAACGAGGAATAGGAGATTGTTAAAACAGCTGGGTATGTTGTTCAACTGGACGCTGATGTTATCATAGTATCATGACTTGGGTAAGAGGAAAATTGCAAGTCAAATGCTAAAGTTTTAACAAAAATTGAGAAGTAGTTTTGAGGTTGGTAGAGGTTTAAAGACAAGAGCAGGCAGAGGGTGAAGAGCCGGGTGAAGAACCAGGTGACATGAGCCAGGTGACATGAGCATGTGCCTAGGGTCTAAAATTGTCAGAAACTGCTGACCTTTATGCTTTCCAAGTTGAGACATGTGGGAGAGTTGTAGGGATGTAGGGAAAAAAAGACCCAGGTCTTGAGTGACAAATCTATGCCAGATGTTATAGTGGATGCTAGCCATGATAATTCATTTAAATATTCCCAAATAAAATAAGACAGGTATTATTATCTACTTTTATCAGATGTGGGAACCAAGGCCCAAAGAGATAAAGAAATTGAGAAAGAGGCACTAGATTAGAATACACATCTCCTAAGTTGCAGTACTTTACCACTGTGATTCCTTCGATTCCCATCATTAAACATTCTATTTCGAGATTCTGTTGTGTTCAAAATTCTATTTTCGACACTGAAGGTACAGGACATCAGTGGATACAAAGATTCTTACCCCCAAAGAGCATACAACATAATGGGAAACATTGCCTTAGTCATGCCTCCAAAAGAAGCAATAATTTATGCCAGAAGAATTTTTTAAAAATTGGTGATGTGGGGTCTGTCTTTACTGCATACTGGCTTATAAGTTGTTTTCAAATCTAGTGTAATCCTTTTGCCAAACATGAGAAGAGGGATCACTTTTACCAGTGAATATAGAAGCATCTATATTTAGTCACCCTTTTGTTTTTGGATCTTCCACCAGCCCATACAACCTAAAGCTGTGTCTTTTCTGTAATAAGCAGTCTAGCTACAGGGATTGTATGTGGTGCTTTAAGAGCTTTATGATTTTTTATTATCCCTTTGTGACAGCTTTTTCAGAGTTATGCAAATGGTATGCCAAGTGTAGTAGACTGAAATTTCTTCCATTTTATCTCTGTCCAAATAGAAGTTGCCTCATCTGCATATAACAGTTCCCTTTGCAACTCAGTTGTAGTAGAAAATTGGAAGTCATTTGTATTTGCATTTCCTGGGGATACAGACAAGAGCAGATGCCAATAATGGATGTCATAATTTGCTGCCTTCTCTTTGCTGCCTATAAATCTTTGAATATTTTTCCTACAATAGCAAGTAAAGAGATTCAGCGAGCATAATGGGGAGAGGGAGATGTAAATCTCAGCAGTGGTGGTGGATTCCAGCTATGAATATTTCAGAAACAAGACACTCCCTTTAAATGAAACACTAATGCTTGTTAAGGTGCTCCTAGGCCTGATGTGCTTTTGATTTCACTTAATAACCCATGACTCCTGGCTGCACAACACTAGATCCTGGTTGGCAGATTCTAAAGAAAATCTTTGCTCCTCTTCTAATTTCAAACGCTGGCCTTATTGTGGTGTCAATTCTTGATTACCTACACACTACACCAGAGATACACAGGCATTTACAATTTAAAATTTAAATAATTTATACTTGGTTTTGAAATGAATTCACTCAGATACAAAAAGTCTCACCCCCCCACATACACGCATGCATATAAATATGCACACTCACCCAAACTCACTCTCACATACTTAGCCTTGAGTCCTTCCTTCCCTGAACATTTTTTAGTAGGTTGTGACTCACTGAGTGATGCTGATTATCTGAATATCAATATGAAAAGAAAACATTTATACCCAAATTATGAGTCTTTAATATAGAGATTTCAAAATGGAATGCTATGTCATGTATCATTTTGTATTTTTCTCATACCTTATACTCTACAAATAATAAGTTGAGTTAATCTAAAATTATCCAAATTTCTCTTTTTCTAACTCACTTTGACACTTTTTTTACCTATCTTATTTTAAACTTAAATCTTTACATGTTACATTCTTTCAGAAATTCAGAGCCCATAGCAAAACTACCTTGCTTACACAGGTTTTTATTATTATTATTATTATTATTAAAGTTCTGGGATACATGTGCAGAACATGCAGGTTTGTTACATAGGTATACACGTACCATGGTGATTTGCTGCACCCATCAACCCATCATCTACATGCTGTCCCCTTCCCTATCCCCCTATCCCCTGACAGGCCCCAGTGTGTGATGTTCCCCTCCCTGTGTCCATGTATTCTCATTGTTCTACTTATGAATGAGTACATGCTGCATTTGGTTTTTCTGTTCCTGTGTTAGTTTGCTGAGAATGATAGTTTCTAGTTTTATCCATGTCCTTGCAAAGGACATGAACTCATCCTTTTATATGGCTGCATAGTATTCTATGGTGTATATGTGCCACATTTTCTTTATCCAGTCTATCATTGATGGGCATTTGGGTTGGTTCCAAGGCTTTGCTAATGTGAATAGTGTTGCAGTAAACATACGTGTGCATGTGTCTTACACAGTTTTCTTGATGTTGGTTCTTAACCTGCCAAAAATACACAGTCTTTCTATAAGATAACTATTATTACTCCAGTGAGATATTTAAACACTTTAACTGGTATAAATGTTGTAAACTAACCCCAGTATACCTCATTAAGTAGCTGTATTACTGATATTACTGTCAGGAAGAATTGGCAGGCTATTAACTCCAATAAAATAATCCAGAAAGAAAAACCGAAAAGAAACTAAATAAAAATTAACACCTAGTAGATGAGTATTTGATTCTGAATCCAAATCCTCTCCAGATTTGAACTCAGTGAACTTGTTGACTGACTACCTTGGCTACTGTATTCTCAGCCTAATTATTCTTTTCTCTTCCTTACAAGACAAGTGTCATCTTCATGACAAACTCTTTTCTAATTCTTCAACAAAGAGTTTCCCATTCCTCCTACAGTAGAGCTGTTGATGCCCTGCCCAGCTCTCTTTTAGAAGACCAGAGCATCCAGCCCTCAGTTGTTATCAGTGTTGGCTGCTAACAGCTCACATACAGCTGCCCTATTTTCCTGAGAAATGCACCTGATCAACAGGAACTCAAGAACCCTTTCACCCAAAATGTTTGAAATGCTTTCTCTTCCGAGAGTTAGCTTATCTAGAGATACAAAACATCATCCTTTTGCCCCAGGGTGGACGACTCAGTGTGCCATGCACACTGAGCTCAAAGCGGGATCAGGCTGAGGCTAGACTTTCTGCTACATCTTTGCAGGAGATGCTTCATCCCCTGCCCTATTCTGCTTTTCTTACTGATGTAAGAGCTATCCTGAGAGAACTTCCTCATTAAATCATTTGCACATAAATCCCTGTCTCTGACTCTGCTTTTAGGAAACCCAATCTAAGACAGTTGGTGCCAGGGATGATTCTAGAAAGTCATCTTTACAAATGGGACTCTAGAGTGAAATCATTCACCATCCAGATAGCAATAGGGACTCGATTGCTAGTGGTTGGTAGTGTATTGATCATTCCTGACCTGCTATAGCAATACAAATGCACAGAGTTTCATCTCTAGTGACCTTGGATGAGATACAGATGGACTTAGGTTGTGTCATGTTCCTGATGCTTACGAGTTTCAGGGTAAATAGTAACTATATAATTTGTGGTATTTGGTAGCTGTTGTTAAGTGCCATTAATGCCTTAAGGAGAGAAAATGACAAGTTCAGACTCAATCACCAATTTAAAGTAAATCATGCTTCTTTGGCCACATTGAAAGAGACTCACATTTCTTCTTGCCAAAGTGCAGACAGAGCTGACAACCAGGCCCAGATTCACCTAGGATATGAATTCGGCCTTTTAAAATTTCTGCCATTCTCAATTAAGTCCTGTGCCTGGTTGTTTATCAAATCTGGGCTAGTCTGTGCTTTTATTCTGTTAATCTCAATTAGAAAAAACATTCCAAGACATACAACTATGCGCAATTCAATGCATATAGTTCTCAATCAAATGTAATTTCCAAGTAACATTTAGGTATTTCTCTTTTTGTTTTCAGTTCTACACCTGAAGATGGTGAAATTCAACCAATGACATTGTGCTGGTCTCAGGAGCTATTGCTCACTTTGTGACTAGGGGAATATACTATGTACTCCTCCAGCATACAGGAAACCCTCTAAAGTAGATGAATTATGGTTTTTGTTTTGTTTTGTTTTGTTTAATTTGGTTTGATGGTTAAATCCCACTAAGCCTTTGCCCATGGAGAAATCCCATTGGATTTTCTTTTGCTTTATTTAGGAAACGTGGCTCCTACTTCTTACAAAATAGTTAAAGAATACATACCAAAATTAGTAAGTCCTAAACAAAGACTTGCAAATCTTCTTCATGTCTTTCTGGGAAAATCTCAGACTTTGGTTCGCCAAGTTCACAGTGGATATTTTCCATCTACTCCTTTGGATTCAGTCCCCAGTTTCCCACCCTTCTCTGTGGCCTGGGACTATGATCTGCATGGACCACACTCTAGCTTCTAGGTGAATTCATGCAATGGGAATGCAATCGCAGGAGCCTTAGAGTGGTAGTAGTGTGAGAACAGGGTATTTATTTCCCCAGCTACCTCCCTGCTGGTTTCCATTCACAGTGACTACTCTCCTCTGCTAAAAGCCGCAGGTTCTATCAGGTGACCCTCTCCTCTAACTGTCTTGAGATTCTAGTAACTACTCTGGGCCTTTTGGCTTCAGGCTGCGGATGGTATTGGCTCCACATTGTCCTTAGCTCTGGAAGTGTGCACCATCTTTTGCTGGTTTCCTAAAATCTGCTCATACATTGGTAACCAGCTTTATTTTTGTTTTTAATTTTAGTGGGTACATAATAGGTACTATATTTGTGGGGTAATTGAGATATTTCTATATAAGCATGCAATGTGTGATACTCACATCAAGGTAAGTGGGTATCCTTCATCTCAAGCATTTATCCTTTGTGTTACAAACAATCCAGTAATACTCTTTAAGATATTTAAATGTATAATTAAATTATTATTGACTATTGTCATTTTATTTTGCTATCAAATATTAGTTCTTAAACATTCTTTCTATTTTTTTGTACCCATTAACCACCCTCACTTCCCCATAAGCTCCTCACTACCCTTCCTAGCCTGTTAACCATTCTTCAACTCTCTGTCTCAATGAGTTCAATTGTTTTAATTTTTAGCTCCCCGAGAGAAGTGAGAACATGCAAAGTTTCCCTTTCTGTGTCTGGCATATTTCATTTAACATAATGTCCTCCGATTCTATCCATGTTGTTGCAAATGACAGGATTTCGTTCTTTTCTATGGCTGAATAGTACTCTATTATGTATGTTTACTGAATAGTACTCTATTACGTATGTTTACCATATTTCCTTTATCCATTCATCTGTTGATGGACACTTCCAAATCTTTGCTATTTTAAATAGTGATGCAATAAATGTGAAATTACAGATATCTTTGATAGAACCAGCTTCTTTATTAAATTCACCTACAGTGTCCTTATTTGAGTATGCCATGTCTTTCCTCTTGTGACACTGATACACGGGTTTAAGATCAAAGGGTACAATTTATTAGTAACCTCTGTCTTAAAAAAAATTACATAACTTTACATGGCAGGTGTCAGAAGTTGCAGCCCTCAAACTGGAATTTTTCTCAAAATTACTGTCAACTTAATGAAACATTACTAATGCAGGTATAATTTTTTTATTATTAGTGAGGTCAAATATTTTTTCATATATTTATTAAATATATGTATTTTTAATAATCTGTTTATAACCTTTTTCCATGGAATGTTTATCTTTTAATAATTGATAAAAGTTATTTTTTGTTTTATAAGATTATTAACCCATTGTATTATTACACATGTTACAAAATTTCCCTAGTTTTCTGTTTATCATTCAATCTCTTCTTTTTAAACTGTATGTTATTTATATTCCTTAATGGTTTCTGTGTTTTATATCTGACTTAAAAATGTCTTATTTATCCAAAGATCACAAAAATTCTCTTCGTGTTTTATTTTCACAAATTTGTGGTTTTGTTTTTTCACATTCTGCAGTAATACACCTGGAATTTTACTTTCTGGAAGGAGATAGGAATGGAGCTTTATTTTTCTATTTGACTAATGTATGAACTCCTTGAAAAACTCTGGTTATGAGTTAAATGGAGAATCCTTAGTAATATTTAGGTGCTATGAATAGTACTTTTTTTGTTTTGGGTTTTGTTTTGAGAGGAAGAAGGTACTGAAAATTGCCACTAGCTTGGATACTACAAGATTAGAGGACATCAGATTTCTTTAATTATCTATTGTACAGTAGATCATATTAGTCAATTTTCTTTTAAAAATTATTTCCTCTGATTTATTTGGAGCTATCTGGTAGCAGAGCTTCCCAGTTATTTTGTGGAGGTGGGAGGCAAGTACACTTTTAAAGTTACCCATACATTTTATTCCTTCATCTAAGGATTATTTGTCAGAGTTTTCACTGAAACTAGGTAAGAGGGAAAAGAGACTAAGAAAGATAATCCTTTTTAAATACTTTGGAAAGGCCATCTTTCCAGGGCTCTGGGTTTAGCTTTACATTCACGGGGAGGCAACAGTCATTCTCCACAAGTCTCACAGAGGGACTGTGAGAGTGAAGCAGAAAAAATTGGAGATATTCTCAGAGTACCTACAAAACAGGTATTGATAGAGAAATTACAAAAAAAAAGATATTTGAAACATCTAAAACAAACAAGGAATTGGTATCTTGGAAGAATGTTTTCCAACCTCTTTCAAGTTATGGTACACTTAGAAAATTATAATATCTGTATGGCACACTGGGATAAATAAACAACTTTGCCCATAGATACCTAGCCTAGGAGGCCCCTCCTGCCCCTGCTCCCCAAGGGCTGGGGGAATCAATATTGCCACACACCTGTGGAGCCTACCACAGTGCCCAGTGTGCTGACACTCAGCGATTAGAAATCCCTGCTAAGTGGAATCCTTGAAAGATATGTGCATTATCAAATTTATTAGATATTGCCAGCTTTCTCACTAAAGTTTTTATACCTTATACTTTCATATTTATCACTCTTAGAAGCAGTATATGTCAATTCCTATTGGTCCATATTCATGCCAACACTTGGCACTATCAGATTTTAACTTTTGCCATTTGGCTGATGTAAAATATGTTATTGTGGTTTTAATTTGCATTTTCTTCTGCCAGTCTGCAGTTTATCTTTTCTGTTTGCATACTGTGTAGTCTTTTAATGAATACAATTTTGAACTTAATGTAGTAACATTCATCAACACTTTCCTTTTGAAATGTATTTTGTTTTGTTTAAGAACTCTTCTTCTACCTCAAGTTCAGAAAATATTGTCCAACATTTTCTTTCTACAAGGTTAAAAGTTTTGCTTTAACATTTAGTTCTTTAATACACAACAATTGAATTTTTGTGGGGAGGATATATAGTATGAAGTAAAGGTATGCATGCTTTTTTTTTTCTTTTTCTCTTAAATTCCTACATACTGTAGGATATTAAGTTATGGTCTGTTCAGGAAAACAGAAACCATGCCAAGTATTTCACACAAAAGTCATTTACTTCAGGAAATTTAGTACAAAACTCTTGAAATAGCAGGAGGAGATATAATGAGAGAGTTTTCTACAGGAACAAAAATGAAGAGATGATACAAAAAGACGAGGAAGGTGCTAATATTCCTAGGATCAAACCCACAGATCTAAAACTGCTGTTGCACTCTTGGGCATGCTACCACTGCTATAACATAAATTTAAAATTAATACCCCCAACATTGCTCATATAAAATAATAGATAAAAGGATAAGGAATTTGTTTATTAATACACAGAATTTATTAAAACAAGCAAGGAGTAACATATGTTTAGATGCACAGTGCTTTTTTCTGCAATTGGCCATTAGACCATAGATGATATTTACAACTTCCGTCTTCTACTACCAGTTCTGTGTTCTCTTTGTCCTAACCTAGCATTTCAGTTGGTTGGAGTTCTTTTTAATCTGCATGGGTGACCCAAACGTTCATTCCTAGAAACCTGAGTTTTTAGTGATCTGGGTACTAGTATTTCTTTCTTTTGTTCTATTCTCTACTTACCATGTTTTTCTATGCCTCATTCTCTTTTTCCTCTTCTCCTCCCATTTTTATTGATTGTGGTTTTCTTATTCCCCATCCTCTCTCTACTTGCATGGATATTGTATATTCTTTTTCTATTCTTTAAGGAGCTATTTTAATTTTTTTAACATGGCTGCTTGACATAATAATGTCTAAATAAAATACTTTACCAGACTCTCCCCAAATAAAATGCATTAGAACTATTAATACCAATTACTATCACTCCAATTTGCATGTTTTTTTCATTGAGTATTTAAGTCTCCACGTTTCCCCCTTCCCAAATTAATTATCATTGCCATTGTTGATTCATGCAATCAATGCTTTATCTACTATTTATCAATTTATTTGCTCACCTTTCTTTCATCTCAGTTTTTCTTTACTGAATCAATGTCGTTCCTGATGAAGAATATTAATTAAAAATTCCTTCAGTGTGGATCTATTGATAGTAAATGCAAACCATTTATATTTGTGAAAATGTCTTTTTAAAATTCCATTCCTCAATATTAAATCAGCATAAAATATTCATTTTATGAGAATTTAATTTTTTCTCAGCTCACTAAGGAGGATAACTCACTGTCTTCCCTTTTTAAATTATTGCTACTGAGAAATCAGGCATGTTTTTAATTGCTGATGGTAGTCTTTCTCTTGCCTTGCTTTAAAAAGTATTTATTTGACTTTGAGGCTGTAGAGGCAACTTGGGAATTATGGGACTTCTTGAATCTGAGGACTGGAGTATTTTATCACTTCTGGAAAATAGTCAGCCATTTTAATAAATAGACTCTCATTCTCATTTTCCTCTGAAACTTCTTTATAATTTATGTAGGACTTTCTCATTTTACCTCTATGTCTCTTAATCTTTCATATTTTTTTCATTTCTTGACCTCTGTATATTTCTGTGAACTTTCTTCAATTTTCAAATTTAACTTTCTGTTCACTAATTCTTTCTTCATCCATATCGTTTTTAAATTTCAGTGACCAGATTTTTTATTTCTACAAGTGTGTTTTATGCCTTTTTTTTTCAAATTTGCCTAGTCCAATTTTTTTCACTAGCCATCATGTTTTATTATGTTCAATATAAATTAGAGGGAATAACACAGTTAATTAGGATTAGATATAAAGAAAATGAACATCCGTAAAGCAAACACACAAGAGCCTTTTAAATTCTTTAAAACAACAATGGGGTTGGGCGCAGTGGCTCACGCCTGTGATCCCAGCCCTTTGGGAGGCCAAGGCGAGCTGATCACTTGAGGTCAGCAGTTCAAGGCCAGCGTGGGCAACATGGTGAAACCCATCTCTGCTAAAAATACAACAATTAGGCTCGTACCTGTAATCCCAGCTACTCTGGAGGCTGAGGTGGGAGAATCGCTTGGACCCAGGGGGCAGAGGTTGCTGTGAGCCCAGATCACGCTACTGCACTCCAGCCTGGGCAACACAGCAAGACTCTGTCTCAAAAAAAACAATGGCCAACAACAATGGAATTACCCTCTAGGATGCTGTTAGACCTAGCTTTTTAAAAATAATAAATTTTGAAGATCTTTACATATCAGCATATATAGGCCTAGTTTTTCTAAATTGCTGCAAAGTATTCTGTGTATTTTGATAGCATTAATTTCTTAGACTTTTGATTTTTTTCCTCTATTTATTTTAATCAGTTTAAACATGTTGTGGTGTGTTTTGATTTTTAATTATCTGAGGCTCCCAGGGTCTAATTTGCTCTTTCTGTGATTGCAAAGTTTTGATGTAGCCTTTTCTTTCCTATCTAGATCCCAGGTCAACTCCACAAGGTTCTTATTTCACTTTGCTAGTAGACAGATTTCTCCCTATCTACCCTTTCCCATAGGGCAGAGCCCTTTATATGTCCTGGCTTTATGAATGTGTCTGTGAAGTGAGAGATTGCCAGTCCAACTCCCCAACTCAAGCAGTTCCAAGACCTTGTCTTTCGATCCGTCATGTTCATTCAACTCCCTTGACTAGCAAGACTGACTAATACTCCTCCCAACTCCCAACTCAAGCTGACAAAGTGTCAGCGTCCACTTACTAATCTGTCTTTCCATTTTCTCCTTGCTTTTAGCCCCAGGGGATTTTACATACTTCTTTGTGAGTTTGGCTATGCGTTTTAAACAATGCTCATTATGTTTTTATCCCATACTTACAGGTGTTTACAGTAGGATTTGCAGGGTCTTCAATCTGTCATATTGCTAGACATAGACTTTCTACTGTGTCATCACTTAACCTTAGAAATATCTGGCTGCCACTTGTCTTTCTAACTTTCTCTCTAATCCCAGACACCTTTGCCTTTATGTGTTCTCTCCAGTATGATTAAGTAAAGGGAGGCCTAATTTAAGTCTGAGACTCTGACACGGACAGTGATCTCCTTGTCTGAATTTCAAAGAATGCCAAGGACACCTCTGGCAAATGTCTTCATACTTCCTCCCCTACTTTCCCTTCTCTCACATGACAATTGCTCAAGGGCATTCCTATTTTAATTTCAAGTCCGATATATATTTTATAATTACATTCAAGGCAATCGTCAGTTTACTAATCTTTCAATTTTCTACAAGGTAGTAGATATAGCAAGTGACTAGAGTAAAACAACCTGGATTATAGTTTAAGCTCTGCCACTAAATTGCATGACCTTGAGTTAAATTATTCTACCTCTTAGTGCCACTATTAATCTTCATCCATATGAAACCCTCATACTGTAAATGTGCATGATCATGTCTTCTAGAACTTCCTTCTAAGAATTTATTCTAGCTACTAGAAAGTACAGAATGATTAAAAGCTAAAAGATTTTATGTTTTTAAGTTTATCTAATTATAATTTTTAAAGTCATTCATAAAAGTTGAATTAAGTAACCCTTAGTATTTGTTTTCTTTTTTGTTTGTTGTTTTCCTTAACTCAGGAAAAAAAGAGCTATTAGATAGATTTAAATTATTTAGGATAAGAAAATGTACTGACATTATTTGAATAGGAAAAGTCTAGGAAACTGGAATTGCAGGTGTCTAGGTTATATGAACATCTGGAGTTAACTATTCTAACCCAGAGCATAGTTGAAAGAATTAAATATAGTCACAAAGCATGTATTTCAAGAACTAACTATGGTGTTTCATTCTTTGCAGTACTTCAACATTTCAGCTAGTCTCCGCTTACGCTGTCTTCTCCTGCATGTACACTTACCCTTATTCTCACAATCCAGACGAGCCCGGAAATATTAAACAGAAGTTACTAGAAAAGATCTCAGAAGCCTGGCTACCCTAGATGCTAAGAGCTACTTGCAGTAGTTATGATTTATGCACATATTTTTCCAGGGCTACAGCACTGTCTTTAGTAAGAATGCTGGGAAGGACATGTGTTAGTCTTTCTGCTCCTGGCCTTCTAGTAACAGTAACATTTCAAAAGTGAACCACTCTTTACATTTCGCCTACCAAAATTTAAATGGATCCATTTTGTACTTCAACCAGTGATTAATGAGATAATTTTATCTTTAATTTTCTTTAGCAGCAATAAAGGACCTCACAGCCTGTGATACAATTTCCTCGATAGCACTGATAGCATTTTCTAGACTCTCTGGAGGCCTTGAGTTGCTAGTAGGGAAATGTACCTCCCATAGACTTCCAGTAGATGGCAGGTACAGCACTTCAAACCTCTCACAACATGAAAATACCCGACAGCTCAACACATAAATATACTGTTACCGTGTTTTAAATCTCAAGTGCAGTGGAAAAGAGTGACTAAAACTTTTGTTTACAGATCTAGTATCATATTACCATATAAGTATCTTCTTATTTTTGCCTTCTACTAAAAATACAAATGCAACAAATGAAAATATATCTTTATCAGGGAATGCCTGCAATTCCAGATTGCAAATTAAGCATTTAAATGTTGAATAATATAATCACCATGTTATAGATGTTAATTAAAGTGCTTAGTGAACAAAGATACATTTAGCAATTTTTAAATATAAATTTTTGAAAATGAGAAACTATTGTTTTATAGCAATTATTGTTTAATAGGCTTCCGTTTACATTTTATTTATTCTTTTTTTACAGATTCATAGATGGTGGGAGTACAAATGTAGATGGATATATACATACAAACATAAATTTCTTAATCTGTTTCTTTGTTTTCTTTGAATAATTAATCCCATAGTGTTTCCTACAATTTGCTGTAGAAATACATTTCTACAGTGGATTTGGAAGGAAATGCCTCTGTGTGATCTATGGTAAGAAACAAAGAGGAATGTATAGGCAGGCCTCTTATAAATAGGAAATAAGCTCTTAGACCATACATCAACTGAGTAGCAAGGCAGATGTTTGTTCTGAGATGAATGACTGTAAAAGCTGCAAAATATTCCATTACACATTCTTGTACATGCTTTCATTAAAAATATGTTCAAGTGAAACATATCTAAAATATCTAGAGCTTTCAGAAATATTTTATTAACTCAGTAAAATCCTTTCAAAGGATTTAAAAATAGTTTTAATTTCAATATATATTTTGACTATCTTGTAAATCTGTCATATCTGTGTTATGCAGAAGTTGTTCACTGTGATTGGTATGACTGAGACTCAGCCAAAGTTCTATTTACGGTACTTAAGATTATTTCCTTGGTTTTCCCAATTTTAATACTACATATTTTAATTATTTTATTTATCTTCCCCCTTAAATCGTGGGCAGAGTTTTCTTATTAAGTTGTTTTATTCATTACTGAATCCACAGGGTTTACAATAATGCCTGGCACTTAGTGGGTGCTCAGGAAATAAGTGTTAAGTGAATGAATGAATTTATTTGTAAGATGGAGCCTCAGGATAAAAGAAAATAACAAACAGTAGTCACTCAATAGATGCTTCCAGTTCCCTTTTTCTCTCTCTTCTGTCAACTCTAGCATACTAGAGACCTTGGGGTCATCCTTGACTCTTTTACTTTCCTTCATCACACCAGATTAGATCATCATTTTCAAATCTTGGCCCCTCACAGTATGATCCACAGACTAGCAGCATAGGTATTAGCTAGGATATGGTTAGAAATTCAGATTTTCAGGCCTCAGTCTGGAACTACTGAATAAAAGTTTGCATTTTGAGAAGACCCCCAGGTGACTCATGCATACAGTAATTTTGAGAAGCACTGATTCAAGTTACTATGTTTTTCCTTCCACATGTCCTATTTTTCACCTCACTCTAATAACTGTAAGAAATAAACTATCTTCCAAATTAGTACACTTGCTTCTAAACTATACAGCATACCACAGCTAGATTCAACTTTTTAAACAGAGATTTGATCACTTTACACTACTACTCAAGTGTCTGCAACTCCTCTTTTACCTGATTACAGAAAGTGCAAATAATCCCTCATTTTGGAATTCAAGCGTCTCTGTCATCTGACTCCACCCTCCCAACCCAATCTCATCTTTTATCTCAAATTTCGTCTTTAGTTATAGTCTTACAAATACTACTGTCATTCTTGGCTACTTTATCTCTTAATCTAGAACACACTTCACTTTTTATTTAACTAAATGCTACTCATCATTCAAGGTTTAACATAAATGATTATTCCTCCAATCTCTTCCTTCACTGCTAGAGCCCACACAGATTTCTCCATTTTCTACTGCACTTAATTATGTCACAAAATACTCATTATGGAATATGCTGCATTGTTCTGCAGAGTTTTGTCATGAATATAAGCCTTGTTTTCCCAATAAGATTTTAAGTTAATCCAAAGCAAAATTTTATCTTTTTATTTCTTTGGTATCTCTCGTAAGTCATTCAGAAATTTAAGTAAATTCTTGGGTTGCATGTTGAACTAATCTACTGTGGACTCTCTGGGTTGCCAGTAACAAAAAAAAAAAAAAAAAAAAAAAAAATGCCAGCTAGCTTAAGCATAAAGCACTGTTTCAAAGATCAAAGGTCAGAAGTGCAGTATGGCCTTGAGAGGTACTGGAACTAGAGCAGGGGATGCTGTCCAGAATTATTTCTCATTCAGACCCCTTTTCTTTTCACCTGGTTTTCTATTAGCTTGCTGCAAATGTAAGTGCCGTTCTTGCCATTAAAAGTAATGCAAAAACTGCACTTACGTTTGCACCAACCTAATAATTTCCACACATCCGCTTTACTCTTATTTCTGTGTAATAGCTGTCTCTACATCTCTGCTCCATTTAAAGGAAGACCATGCCCACCAGAGGCTTTGAGCCTACATATTTTAAGAATAGTTGACCAGCCACGGTGGCTCACCCCTGTAATCCTAGCACTTTGGGAGGTCAAGGTGGGTGGATCATTTGAGCCCAGGAGTTCAAGACCATCCTGGGGAACATGGTGAAACCTCATTTCTACTAAAAATGCAAAAATTAGCTGGGCATGGTGGTGCATGCCTATGGTCCCAGCTACTCAGGAAGCGGAAGTGAGAGGACTACTTGAGCCCAGTCGGTTGAGGCTGCAGTGAGCTGAGAGTGCACCGCTGCACTCCAGCTTGGGCAACAAAGCAAGACCCTGTCTCAAAAAAAGAAAAAAAAAATAGTCTCAAAGAAATTGAGTCAGGTTCTCCTCACCTTGGTTCCAAACTCCTGATTAGACCCACCCAGTCAACCACTGACAGAGAAGGAAATGATCTCTGCCATGGCCTCTTTGTTTCTGTGATGAACAGTTAATAGTGGGGAAAGGGGAGTCATATGTTAGGAAGTTATTTCCAATTAAGTACATTATAACCAGCTAAAATAGAATCTTAGCCCATGTCTATTTAGGTAAGCAGGGAAGAAATCTTACCCCACCCCATCACCGCCCCCTGAGCAAGTACAGAAAGTATAATTAATCCAACAGTTTAGCTTCCTCTTTTCTTAAGCCGTCAATTGTTGCTTTGTTTAGCCGCCTGATAAGTAAGATAGATGTTTCACTCTGTGGTTGATGATGGTCATAACAAAAGAGAGTTCTGGGAGTCATTTTGTCATTCAGCTTTCATCCAGGAAAGGCTGCATTTTTCAAAAAGCTTTCTAGGAATACAACTCTTCAGCTCCAGGTAAGAATCTATCATACAATTCCAGTAACCCTGAATCATATACTTCTGCTACTTAGAAAAACAAAGTTGGCAGAAATAGTTCTGTTGACAAAAATGCTGTAGGAGGATTTTTATATTGATTAGGAGTTTGAAATAGGTGAAATCCATTGTTTCTGACTCTGTTAACATACACACAATCATACAGAGAGACTGAGATCTCAGTCTCTGAGAAACCGAAGAGAACAGTTTCTGGAAACTGAAAGAAACAAGAGGTTAACCCTAAAATGCAGAGTTCCCCACTAATCCAAAAATATAATTATTATTTGAAACTGTGGTCAAAATAATTGATAAAGTATATTTAAAACCAAACATAAAGAAACCTGAAACAACAGGCACAATGTTGTTTGTGTCAATATTTGGACACCAAACATCACTTAGGATGTGCAACTCACAATTTTGATAATGTTTTGGAATTATAAGCAAAATTGTTTAGTTGGTTTTAGGTTACTGAGTATTCGAATAAGGTAGATTACTAAATAAAGATCAGTGATATAGGAAAATTATAGCTGTGCCACTGTAACAGATAGTATAAATGAGGCAATTCATTTGTAGCTAATGATTGGTAGTTTTCACTAGTGATACATGAATAAAGCTACCTATAAGGTTGAAGAGCAGTAGGCACTATTTGGATACTCAAAGAATGAATACCAGGGAGCATTGAGCTAATTACAAAAATATGCTCTTGAGGAGGAATCATATGTACGGTTGTTGTGTGTGTAAATTGCGTGGAATGACCAGCTACCTGGAGTTTGGTTGATTGATTATTCAATTCCTCGTTTCGTTTTGCTCACACAGTCTCAACTTTGTTTCAGTAATCGGTGCTCACAGACTAAACTAAAAAGACCTTAACATTGGCACTTGCTTAATGCTTCAGTGAAGCTCTAACAAGACTGTTACACTGGGTCTTTCTCTGGATCATTAAACAGATCATACAACCTCTAATTCCACTTATCAGTGCAGGCAAATGAAAAATCTTGCAGACAAATGTAGAAGGGGGAAAAATGTCACTCACTGTCCTGCAAAGTGCCTTTTAGGCTTCAGTATAGTTGTGCCTTGTTCTCCGACCATGTTCTTCACCTCTGTAAACTGTTTTTACATTTTCCCATTGTCCATAGAGACAATCCTGGGTTTTGCGATTTCCTATTCCATCTAACAGCATGTCCTCAAATCATCATCCACTACTGCTTTCTCAACAGGTCCCTCAACATTTTTCTTCCCTCTTCCATCTTTCTGTGGATCAAGCCATAATTACTGCATGCTCTATTATATTTCTTATATTTCTACTTTATCAGTGATTTCTATGGTTCATGATATCTGTCTTTATTTGTTCTTACACTGGCCAGCCCTCTATCCTCTGCGATCAGGAAAAAATGTGATGTTTATAATCACTTATTCAAATACTTTATTTATTGAGCTCTTACTATGTGCCTATACAGGTGCTTGAGATACAAAAGTAAATTGCTTAGTCCCTATCCTCAAGATGTCCACAGTTTGATGGAGGAGACAGATGCAATCAGATAACGAAAACACAATGAAATTATGTGCTAGGCATTACAGGGCGCTCAAGGAAATGAAATAACCCACATTATCCTAGAGTAGAGATGGAGGTGAGGGTCAGGAAAAATACATTGAGGGAACTAACGCCTGAGTTGGTCTTTTTTCCATAAATATTTTATTGCAAAAAAATTCAGACATATAGTAAAGTTGTAAAAGTTTAGCGATGTTGAATATTCTACCATTAACATTTCACTATACTTGCTTTTTCATATCTATCCATCCTCTGTGTATATATCAAGTCATGTTATTTTTGATGAGTCTCAAAGTAAATTTCATGACTACACTTTTCCTAAATGTTTCAGCATGTATATCATTAACCAGAGTTCAATATTTGTGTCTAACTGCTTTTTAAATATAACATGTGTATACAATATAACACACAAACTGTAACATTTGCTGAGCCTTGACAAATACATGCACAACTGTGTAACCAAATTCCTATCAAGATGTAGAAGGTTACCATCACTTCAGAAAGATCCCTCACTCCACTTTTGTCAGTCCTTACCCTGAGACAGCCACTGTTTTTTCTTCACCAAATATTAGTTTTGTCCTGTTTTAGAAGTTTGCACAAATAAAAATCATAGAATATGTTCTTTTTTATGAGAGATAAGTTGTGTCTTAAAAGCCGACAAATGAAGCATTAGAATTATCCAGAATAAACAATCAGGCAAATTTTTTTTAATGTAAGGCTATGCCCCGCTACTAGTGAGAAAAAAGCTCCTGTTTTAGAAACACAGGTTACAATAGATCAATGAGACCTGTATTGAATTCGCATTACTTTTTTAAGTCAAAACAGGACAATCAAAACCAACTCTATAGAAACAAGATTGTTTCATTTATTTGCTATAATAAATTCCAGAAAATTGCCATAAATATACAAATCACCCATCTCTGAATCAAACACAGTTATAGTGAAAATATGCAAGATGAAAAATAAAATAGATATGAATTAAAACCCATTAGATATGATGCTTCTGTGTATTGCACAACCTAAACAAGCGTATGCTGCAGCCCAGTCCCTGACACATGACTCTCTTGTATCTCCAGAATTTTCATATCCAATCCCCTCTAATTGAAATATCACAGCAACTTTTATAATTCTGACCAACTTCTGTTCACTTATTTTCAGACAAGTCAAATTGAGCCTATCTAGTGGGATAGGTTTCCACTAGTGGAATAGAACTGTCTCCTCCTCCTTCATTGATACATTCTCCGTGTTCCCACAACACATGGTTCATTTTGCACTGCAAAACACTTATCAGGTTGTTTTATGATATAATCAGTAGTGTGCTAGTAAACAAGCTCCCTAGGGGGATGGGAAGCCCAGATTTGTAGCATTTGTCAATTTCCATGGTATAAACACATCCACCATAACCGATTTGAAGCTATCAATGGCTTAACAACTGGCTGGCAAAAAAATCCCAAATGTTTAACAGTTGGTTCTCATGAGCCTTTATGTCAGTTCCAGTACACTAATGGATATCATAATTTTACATATCAGTCTCCTCTACTAGACTGTTAATTTCTCAAAGGCAGGAATCCTGTATCATGTATCTCTGTATCTCTGCAAGCTAACACAGTGCTTGGTATAAGATAAGTGTTTAAGAAATATTTTGAGATATTAGCTTCTAACTGTTTTCTATCTGGAGTTCTCATTGTCTGATCCACAGTTCAAGCAATTTACTTTGAGTTCATTGATTTAGAGAATATTTTACAGGATAAAAAGAAAGCAAACTGTGATTATCTGGCCTTTATAAACCAAAAGCCTGAACCCCAGAGAAGGGAAAGGAGTTAAGGTATAGATAGAATGCTAAGACAGTATATCTGGTTAAATTTTATAAGCATTTCTTGTCTTCTCCAGTTATTGAGTACAGTTATTAATTTTATTGTCCAAATCTTCTATATCCTCAACATGTTTTTCCACTTGGTCTATCTATCTATCAATTATTGGTAGAAGTATCTTGAAGTCTTCCTCATAAACAATGAATGCCAAGTTCTCTTGAAGGTTTTATCAATTTTAAAAAACAGCTTTTCAGTTATATAATGTACATACAGAAATTACACATAGTATTTACATAAGATCAAAGTATTCTGTCTGATGAATTATCACAACTCAAATACAGCCAAGTTAGGAACCCCAGAAATTCCTTTATGCCACGTCCAATCACGAACTCCTTCTTTCCCAAAGGTAACCACTATGCAGATTTCTAACACCAGTTAGTTCTGCCCATCTTTAAGATTCATATAAATTGAATCATGCATTATATATTATTTTATGTATTTGATTTCTTTCAATCAACATTATGTTTGTGAGAATTATTATTGCTGTTGCATTTTACTACAATTTATTCATTCCATCATTAATGAGCACTTAGATTGTTTCCAGTTCAGGGCTGTTAAGAAACATTTTGTATTTTGGAATATATTTCTAAACATTATCCTTGAATAGATAGATAGATAGATAGATAGATAGATAGATAGATAGATAGATACATAGATACATAGATAGATGATTTTGCCCAACTGTAAGCTCATGTAAGTGTTTGAGCACATTTAAGGTAGACTAGGCTAAGTCTCATGTTCACTAGGTTACGTATATTAAATGCATTTTGAACTTATGGTATTTTCAACTTACCATAGGTTCGTTAGGATGTAACCTCATCACAAGTCAAGGAGCATCTGTACCAAGGTGATTTTCATAGTTCATACCCTTGAGAAGCTTAAAGTTTAATGGAAAAGGCAAATGCAATTAGATAACTAAAATACAATAGTCAAAATATGTGCAAGGCATTACAGGAGCTCAAGGCAGGAGAAAATAGAAAATCTTATACTAGAGTAGAAATGGGAGTGAAGGTCAGGAAAGATACTTCAAAGGGCCTAATGCCTGAGTTGAGTCTTTTTTATTCCAACATTTTATTATGACAACTCTTAAACATACAGTTGTGTTGAAATAATTTTAGACATCCTACCTCAAGAACCTAGAACATTATATCTAACATTGTATCTAGAACATTCCAATGCTTTGAAAAAGAAAAGCATTGGAAACCCAAAGTAATCAAAAAAGATGGCAATAGCAAAGATAAGAACAGAAATAAATGAAATTTAAGAAAAATAAGTCAAAGAACTGAAACAAAGAACTGATTATTTGAAAACATCAGTGAAAATTACAACCCTCTAAAAAGATTGAAGAAATAAAAAAAGAGAAGATAAAAGTTATCAATACCAGGAATGAAATAGGGGATATCACTACAGATCCCCCAGACAGTGGGAAGATAATAAAGAATTACTGTGACCAACTCTACACACAACAATTTGAGACCTTGGTGAAATGGATTACTTGTTTGAAAACCACAAACAGATTATTTGATAGATAATATGAAATAGATAATTTGCATAGCTCTATTGTTAATGGAAAAATCAAATTCTGTATAATATTTTAAGAGGTTTATTCTGAGCGAAAATGAGTGACCGTGGCCTGGGAAAAACAGAAACCCAAGAAGTCTTGAGTAAGTGGCCCTAAGTTGGTTGGATTACATTTGGTTTTATGTATTTTAGACATGCAGGAGTTACAGACAAAGACATAGATTAATACATGGAAGGTATACATCAGTTTGGCCCAAACAGGTGGGATATTTTGAAGCAGGGGTTTACCAGTCATAGGTGGATTCAGAGATTCTTTAATTTGCAGTTAGTTAAAGAGTAAGGCTCTGTCTGAAACTTGGAGTCAGCCAAAATGAGTATGTAAGTTAAGATACCATGCCATCTCAGAGTCAGCCATAATAAAATGACTTGTTTAGCAAAACTGATGTCCTGGCCTGCAGGCCTGACTTAATCCTTGCCTAACATGGCCTTAGGTCCTCTTTGTAATTTGGTATCTTATTGTCACAAATAATCTGTTTCGTTTGTCTTATGATCTCTATTTTAACATTAATTCTGCTCAGCTGTGTCTATATTCCAAAAGGGAGGGGGTAAAATGAGGCATGTCTAACCACCCTTCCCATCATAACTGGGAACTCAGGTTTTAAGGTTTCTCTGAAGTCCCTGTGGCTAAAAGGGAGTCCATTCAGTCATTGGGGGCTTAAGATTTTATTTTTAGTTTACACTATTAAGGAAATGGAATTTATAATTTTAAAACTACCAAATAAGAAATCTTCATGCCCATATGATTTCACTGGAGAATTCTGACAAACTCTTGAATTAGAGGGGAATTAACACCAATTCTACACAAAATTCTTCCAGAAAATAGGAGAAAAGGGGACAATTCCCAATTTATTTTATGAAACTAGTTGTGATGATTGATTTTATATGCCAACTTGACTGGGCTAAGGGATACTCAGATTGCTGGCAAAACTTTATTTCTGAGTGTGTCTGTGAGGGTAGGTACCGATTAGCATTTAAACCCATACACTAGGTAAAAAGATCTGTCCTCACCAATTTGAGTGAGTATGATACGATCCATTGAGGACTAGAATAGAACAGAAAGTTGAAGGAAGGGCAGTTTTGTTGTTGTTGTTTTCCTCTCTTTGAGCTGGGACATTCATCTTCTTCGGCCATTGGACATTGCAGCTCCTGGTTCTTGGTGTTCAGACTCCAGGACTAACAGCAGCATTTCCTCCTCGCATATACAGTTCCCAGTCCTTTAGCCTCAGATTGGAAGTTGCAGCATCGGCGGCTTTCATGGTTTTCAGGCCTTTGGACTCAAACTGAATTACACCACTGGCTTTGCTGTTTCTCCAGCTTGGAGATGGCATATTGTGGGACTTCTCAGCCTTCATAATTATGTGAGCCAATTCCCATCATAAATATCCTCATATATATTCCCAATTTATTTTATGAAACTATATGTATGTGTATGTATATATTTGTATATACACACATATGTGTATGTATACATACATCTATATACATATATATATGAGAAAGAGTGAGAGAGAGAGAGAAAGAGAAATCTCCGAAAATATATATATAGAGAGAGAACCTATTGGTTCTTTTTTTAATGTTTAGTTTTAATTTTGTGTGTATATTTATGGGGTACATGAGATGTTTTGACATAGGCATGCAATATGTAGTAATCACATCATGTAAATTGGGGTATTCATCCCTTCAAGCATTTATTATTTGTGTTACAAGCAATCCCATTATACTCTTTTAGTTATTTTTAAATGTACAATTAAATTATTTACTATAGTCACCCTGTTGTGCTGTCAAATACCAGATGTTAATCTTTCTATTTTTTGTATGCATTAACTATCCCCACCTGTCACTCGGCCCCCACTAGCCTTCCCAGCACTTACTAACCATTCCTCTACTCTCTATCTCCATGAATTCAATTGTTTTGATTTGTTTTTAAGAATGAGATCCTATTTGTTCTGATTCTCTGGAGGACACTGACTAATATACTAGTATTACCATGATGTCAAAACAAGAGAAATACAGTAGACCAATACCCCTCATAAATATAGCCACAAAAATTTTTACCGTAATATTAGCAAATAGTATCCAGCAGTATATAAAAGACTGTACACAATATATACATACTAGGTGGGCATAAAAGTATATATATATACTAAGATTTATCTCATTGTGGTTTTAGTATGTATTTTTCTAAAGTCTAAGGTTCAAGAAGCCTCTCATATAGTTATATGTGTCTTTTTTGTGAAATATCTGTTCAGATCTTTTCCCCATCTTTTATTGTACTGTCACTTGCTTATTGATCTGTAGGAGTTTCTTGTATATGCTGGACACAAACTCTTTACCAGTTACAAGTGTTGCAAGTATTTTCCCCTTTGTGACCTGTCATATCCCTGTTAATTGTATCTTTTGTAGACCAGAAGTGCTTGATTTTATTGTTGTATAGTTTATTCATCATTTTTTATGGTGTTCTTTGTGTTCTATTTAAGAATTGTTCCCTATTATGAAACTATGCTCCTTTAGTGCCTGCTAGAAATTTTATTACTTTACTTTTCATATTCAATTTGTAATCCCTTGACTTTTGCATGGTTTAAAGTAGAAATTATTTCATTATTTTTCCCAAATAAATATCTAATTGATGCAGTACAATTTATTGAGTAGACCACTCTATTCCCACTGCTTTGCATGGCTTTTATTTTTGTCATTATATGTGTGGCTCTGTTTCAGGATTCTCTACTCTGTTCCACTAGTCTATTAGTCTGTCCTTATGCTAACATCACAAAGTCCTCTAATTATTTTTTCTTTTTATTAAAAATGGTCTTGTTATCCCTACTTCTTTGCATTACCATATGAATTTTAGGATTACCTTGCCAACTTCTACAAAGAACAAAATAAGATGTCACTTGGATTGGAGTTGCATTTAATCTACAGATCAATTTTCAATACAATCAATGAACATGGTCTATCTCTTCATTTATTTAGGTCTTCTTTAATTTTTCTTTTTTTTATTTTGGTAGATACTTTTTATTATTATTATTATTATTATACTTTAGGTTTTAGGGTACATGTGCACAATGTGCAGGTTTGTTACATATGTATCCATGTGCCATGTTGGTTTGCTGCACCCATTAACTCGTCATTTAGCATTAGGTATATCTCCTACTGCTGTCCCTCCCCCCTCCCCCCACCCACAACAGGCCCCAGAGTGTGATGTTCCCCTTCCTGTGTCCATGAGTTCTCATTGTTCAATTCCCACCTATGAGTGAGAACATGCGGTGTTTGGTTTTTTGTCCTTGTGATAGTTCACTGAGAATGATGTTTTCCAGTTTCATCCATGTCCCTACAAAGGACATGAACTCATCATTTTTTATGGCTGCATAGTATTCCATGGTGTATATGTGCCACATTTTCTTAATCCAGTCTATTTGTTGGACATTTGGGTTGGTTCCAAGTCTTTGCTATTGTGAATAGTGCCGCAAGAAACATACGTGTGCATGTGTCTTTATAGCAGCATGATTTATAGTCCTTTGGGTATATACCCAGTAATGGGATGGCTGGGTCAAATGGTATTTCTAGTTCTAGATCCCTGAGGAATCGCCACACTGACTTCCACAATGGTTGAACTAGTTTACAGTCCCACCAACAGTGTAAAGGTGTTTCTATTTCTCCACATCCTCTCCAGCACCTGTTGTTTCCTGACTTTTTAATGATGGCCATTCTAACTGGTGTGTAAAGGGAAATTTATAGCACTAAATGCCCACAAGAGAAAGCAGGAAAGATCCAAAATTGACACCCTAACATCACAATTAAAAGAACTAGAAAAGCAAGAGCAAACACATTCAAAAGCTAGCAGAAGGCAAGAAATAACTAAAATCAGAGCAGAACTGAAGGAAATAGAGACACAAAAAACCCTTCAAAAAAATTAATGAATCCAGGAGCTGGTTTTTTGAAAAGATAACAAAATTGATAGACCGCTAGCAAGACTAATAAAGAAGAAAAGAGAGAAGAATCAAATAGATGCAATAAAAAATGAAAAAGGGGATATCACTACCGATCCCACAGAAATACAATCTACCATCAGAGAATACTACAAACACCTCTACGCAAATAAACTAGAAAATCTAGAAGAAATGGATAAATTCCTCGACAAATATACCCTCCCAAGACTAAACCAGGAAGAAGTTCTTTAATTTTTCTAACAGTACTTTACAATTTTATGTGTCTGCAGGTTTTTATGTTATTAAGTTTATTCCTCAGTATTTGATTTTTTTATGTTGTTACAAATGCATTATTAGTCACTTAAATTTTCAATGTCATTTTCATCATAAGTACATTGGATACAGCTACTTTAGATGAAGAAAATAAAGCATGTGGCAGTTAATTAACTTGTACTAGACTACACTTCTAATAACTGGTAGAGTGAGTATTTAAATCCAAGCAATTTGGAGCTTACATTCTTAACCACCACTTTATAAGATCTCATCATTTATTAATGATTTCAGAAATACCAGTCGACTGTGATGAGACTGGCCATAGAGTTCTATAAAATGCCCTGTAACTCTGGGCATAGAAAAGGAAGAAAGGTCAGTGTAGCCTTATCAATTTGCTGACATCACTAAATTGTCAGATTCTCAAGAAAATAAAAATGCAAAGTTTAAAGATGATTTTTAAAGCCTTATTTTCAACGCGGAATTGAAAAAAAAAGAATTGAGCACAAGTTGGGTGACTCCAGGGACACTGGCTCAGGCTCTTGCACTATCACGGGCTCTCAGCACACCTGTAAGTCCTGACTAAAATATGTATATATATATATAAAATATGTATATATATAACTTTAAGTTCTAGGGTGCATGCGCACAACATGCAGGTTTGTTACATATGTATACATGTGCCATGTTGACTGGCATTTTTTTAGCTTTATAGGAAGCCTGATGGACCAGACTCCCAAACCTGGCCCAAGGAAAAGCAATAGTTGTGTTCCCCCAAAAGGGCAAACACTAAAGCTGCTTCCCATGTGATGGCCTGTGGGCACCAATGGAGACACTAAGAATAAGGGGAGAATTCCTAGTGAGAACTCTGCTCAGCATGACATGACAGCATCGTATTTCTGAGATTTAGAAAAGTGTAAGCACTCTTCTTTTTGCTGTGATTATGGAGCAGATGGACTTTTTTAGGGTAAACATTCCCCTTTCAAAGATCGCAGGGCTAATCTTTTCATGTTTGGGGATATAGTAGTCAGGGAGGTGTCGGTTGCTGCAACTTTTGATCTGCTGATACAGGTGGCTGTGGGAGTCTCAAGAAATGAGACCAGGAGCGGAGAGTGGAGCCCCATTGGCTCCCAAGAGCCAGGCTCAATCGCTTCTGTTTTCTGGCACCAGAACTGTATGAAGAAGACAAAGTTATGGGTGGTGTCAGGTTGGAGAACTGCCCATTGTTCCTCACCTCCAATTCCTTGCCTCAACTCCCCACCAATTATGTGAGGCCTGCCAAGGGTTTATTCTAAACAAGGAACATTCCACTTGAACCTATAGCTGAGCTTCCTATGAAGCAGGACTGTGACCTTCCTGAGGGAACACATAGTGACCCACAGACAACGGAGGTGATATGTCTGTCCTATAATGAGGCTCCTCTATTCCACATGTGGAGAAAAATCACCACACAGCCAGCCACTGCTATTAGAGTAAGAGTTACAGTCCTCAAAAATCTGTCTGGGGCCAGAGACACATGTCTCACACTCTTGAGATGGGGTGGAGGGTAATATCTAGATGAAAAGTAAAATTTATTAGCAGAAAAACAGAATTTTTATAAGAATGTGTCAAGATAATATTTGTTTCTGCTATTATGATATATTTCCTGCCCCAGTTTTTCCTTCTTTCCATTGCCCCCATTAAGACAAATAAAAGATAGCCTTTATAGTCTCAGAGAAGGGATGTAAGAGGATTTAAAAAATAGATTAAATATCTAGGGCAGAAACATGAGGGAGAAAAATGCCTGGAAACTTGATAAAGTGTCCTTGAATCAGAGGGATGGGAGGAGAAAATGCTGTTGTTTTCAATAACTTTCTGAGAATACGGCTGAAGACAAATAGGATCTTGAGCAGTGTCCCAAAGGGAATCCCAGGTTCTAAGAGTAGCAGAGAAGATGAAAGGTTTGCCTAGACCTTAAAGGCCTTGCTGATTAAATCAATGAACATTCTAGCAGTATCCTGTATGTCCCTCTCCCCATTACCATATCACCTGTTGCCACATCATCTCTCAAACACATAACACAACCCTGGAGAGGATTAATGAGACTGATGCTAGGATTTTCAAACACAGAGTGACAGAACATGGGGAGAAAGAGAAGTTTTATTTCTTGGACTTCTTAGAAAAGAAGTTTATGGTGTGAAGTGTATAACTGGTATATTTTATTCTATCATACCTAATATGGCTAAATACACTATTTCCCTGAAGTTTTTTAGTGTGAAAATGGGGATTCCTCAGTTAAACAGTTCTGTAAAATGCTGTGCAAACTGTTGAGTTATTATTTTTATTGTTCATGAAGCAAGGAGGTGTTAGTTGATCAGTGCTAGAATTGGCCTGGGGGCCACAGCAGAGAAACAAAGACACCAAAAGTCCATGCTGAGTTCAGGAAAACCTGGTTTGGGGGGCCAGCCACCATTCCGAAAGGCATCTTGAGAGGTGGCATTCAGCAGAACCAGGTGAAATGGTCCAGGACTTCCCCCTCTCCAAGTCACCAGTTCCCGTGGAAGATTGAAACTCAACAGTTGGCCTCAGTAGGCAGATGAGATTGGGGTTTTAGCCTTGCAAGGGACTATGACAACATAACAGAGAGAAGCATACGCTTCAGAGGAAAACAATGTGATACTGCCAGCTACCAGTCAGCAAAAACTTATAGCTAAGTTTCTGATGGGCCACCAAAGCTAGGAGCTGCTGGTATTGAGTCCCTTAACAAAGCCACCACTTCTTTTACAACAAGATGATAATAACCTGAACAGAAATTATAGTCACTTGTCAAGAAAGTCTGTTAAACAGACATTGGTATTTTCCTTTTCTCTTCTGCCCCATCAGCAGAGGAAAAAACATTATCATGAGGAAGAAAAGTAGAATATATGTAAAGACAGTGTCTCTCTTTTTATATTAATGGTCAAAGACATTTTGGAGTTGCCATGTTAAAGCCAAATATGTTTCATTAAAGCACTGCTTCTTGGAGCACTTAAAATATGAAATCCTGAGAAACAGACCATTATTCACAATGTATCCCAAACTCATTTAAGTCATATAATACTTTTTTTTTTTAAAGAACATGGTATAAAGGGCTAGTGTACTGCTGAATACCTTTTGAGAAATGTTAGACTATTTGTCTATACTCAGTTAGCAGCAGGGTAGAGGTTCACAGAACACAAAGGAAATATCCAAGTTTATTCCAACCCAGTGGTTAAATAACATCCATATTTCTTTAAAAAATATAATTAGGCAAGTATTCTTCTCTTCAAAGCTGAAATGGTAGTAAATATCAAAAGGTTGAAAATCCTTTCATCTATGTACAGGCTACAAATGTTTGAGGCTTCAGGAGGTTATCAGATGTTTAAATGACCCTGTTTTCCAGAACAAAACATTCTGGAGAAATTATTTCTCTCTGAGCCTTTGGCTGCTGTAGAACAAGATAAACAAGTTTTATTAAGGAGAAAAAAGGTAACCTGCATTTCAGGAAGTAAACATGTTATTCAAAAAAGTAAGTAAATTTATCTTCAAAAATATCTATCTAATTGTATTCTGAACTGCCACTTTACCAATGCATTCACATTTCTATTTGCTTCTTGTCAGCTTCTCCACCCTTTCGTTGAAACACATTCATTTTTAAAGATTAATTTTTTTGTACATACTTATCCCCCAACACACACACGTGCACGCGCACACACACACACACACACCTTTATATCTTTCTCTAAAAATACAAGGTCATTTCTTACCATTAAATATTTCTCTAATACATATCAATTGTGTTTGTTTTTGTTCTAGCTTTGGCAAACATAAAATTAAAAGTGACTATTAATGGTTGAATTCCATAAAGGGGAGACCTAATCAATGTAAAGCTCTCTTTATTTTGTCTTTGTTTAACTTATATAAACTAGAGTTAAGACACTTGATGTACAACCTTGTTTAAAAAACCTAAAATCAAACTACAACAGTGAATTTGTTCTCATTTTGAATTTCAGCCATTAAATGAAAATTGAATTACATATGTAAATCCCACTTTTCAATTACTTGCATATATCTCTTTGTCCCCACAAAATGCACATAACTCATCTCAAAAAAAAGTTATTGTTGGAAGGACAAGTATGTTGATACCTAAAGTCAAGTTAGTTTTTATCAGTGAGTGACATGTAGCTCTGGAAATTATCAGAATAATTTTAGTAGGTGGGATTAAGAATCTCAACAGTCGCCAAGAATAATAAATCCTAATCATACCACAGTTTGAATGTGTTCGCCTCTCATTTTCAGACAAAAACATTAGAGGATAAGGTGAGTGAATGTGCCATGCAACGTATGAGCTAATTAAACATTATCTCGGGACAACCTTCAACTCCTCTGTTTAGAACCTCTATCCCTCCACGTAGTCTCTGCATCTAAGCCATCTTTCTAAACTGAGTTGTATTCAATACACAGCAAAGGGCAATATTTCAAACATAGGGACTGCTTTCCCACTGTCTCTTCATCATACCACAGATATACACAAGGCAGGATCCAGTGATGTCAATAAAGATGAAAACGTACTTCACAGCTTATTTCTCACTTGTTTCTTACGCTTTTAAAAATTTGTCCCATAATTTTTATAATTTGCTTTAGTAACCATTCAACTTATTTTAATAGTCAAAAAATAAAACACCATTGGAAAGCAAAGCACTAAAAAAATTATTATCTAAACTGGCTTCCTATCCCAGCAATGACGGATTTTTATGACATTTTTAAAGCAGTAATGGAAAAAGCAAAACAGCAGGTAACCAGCTGGCATATTGAACAAGTCCAATAATATTAGGTTGAACATATGAAATACGTTCATATGAATATGTATAAAATAACAAAGCACATAAATCTTTTTTTTTTTTTTTGAGACAGAGTCTCACTCTGTTGCCAGGTTGGAGTGCAGTGGCATGATCTCGGCTCACTGCAACCTCTGCCTTCCGGGTTCAAGCGATTCCCCTGCCTTAGCCTCCCTAGTAGATGGGAATACAGGTGCGTACCACCACACCCAGCTAATTTTTGTATTTTTAGTAGAGACGGGGTTTCACCATGTTGGCCAGGATGATCTCAATCTCTTGACCTCGTGATCCACCTGCCTTGGCCTCCCAAAGTGCTGGGATTACAGGCGTGAGCCACTGTGCCCAGCCACAAAGCACATAAATCTTATCTACCCTGACTTGCTGATGCCCCTTCAGCCCCCAAATGTAAAGATGCCCTGTGTAAACTAAGGAGTTCCTCTAATGGCTGAGCTAGTTGATGCTGATATGGTAGCTACTACTTACAGAAGTGCCTTCTATGTACAAGGAATTTCATATTATTTATCTAATTTAATCAAAACAAATAAAATATTGGTATATCCACTTTGCAAATAAAGACTGAAAGCTCAACTAAGTTAGGTAACTTGCCAAATTCATGCACTGAGGAGGTCGTAATGCTCTTCTTTGAACTTAGTTTTGTCTAACTCTCCAAACTGGGCACATGACATCCACTCCCACTTATCATATAAGTTTATTATTGCTTAATTAAATTTTGCTGAAAAACCATCTGTTTTACTATGTTTTCAAGGTGTCAGCTTGGAATTAAAAATAACTACTTCCTCGTTCACTGCTATTAATGTTATGAGGAAAAACAAACAGAAAAACTACAGTTGAAATACATGAGTTCAAGATGAGACTAGTAATTGCAAAACTTTGCTAACTAAAAAGTAATACAAAGTAAAGAACTGTTTAAATTTCTTCTTCACTGCCTGGTTTCCTCTAACCCTGGTTAGATTGTCACTTAAAATTCTTCAAATGGCAGGTAATGGAAACCAGCCTAAATAACCTTCATTTTTTAAAAAGTACTTTTTGTACAGGCTCTGACAAATCTAACAGAGCTTAATGGTTTTTTAAAAATGAAAACCTTCTAGGTGTCAAGCGGAGCCTGGTGAGTGCACCTATGAGGCTTGCCCTTTTCTTTAGATCCAGTACTTTACAGGAGCAGCCAGGAGTGCTTCTGTGCATCCTGCTGCCTGGCCCAAGTGTGATTTGTCAAAGAAGGTACATATTACACTCCCTAGAAGAGTATCTAAGAAAGGAAATACAGGGACCTTCAGTATACATTTCAGACAAATGGACATGCACTTTATTAACTCACCAATTTACCAAAGTAATCTCACTAAAATATTACAGCACATAGTTCAAGGAAGGATATGTTCAAAATCTCCATTATCATGCATTAGTTTATAATTTTCTTAGAGTTAATGTAGGACATTTGTGTTTCCACTTAAATGACAATGAAATTATTTAATTTGAATCTTTGCCATCCCTGTGTTGCCTATGTTATTTAATATCATCATTCTCCATATTTTATCAATTCTACAGTGCACTTTTTCCCCTTCATTTTCACATCTCTGGAATCAGGATATGACTTAAATTGATGACATCTTGCAATTGTTGTTGGCTTTGGACATAGTTGTAATATAGTTTTCATTGCTACTGCAAGCATGAATGTCTTACTTATTCCAGTTGATACAGCTGAACAATGGTAATTCCTTGATATTTTAGTCAAGAAAAATTTTAAGAATCGCTTGAAGTCATATAAATCATAGACATTGTCTAAAAGCTTTCTTTTGACACCTTCTTGAAAGTCAACAAAGTGCCAACATCAAAGCTTACAACTTCAAAGAAAATCTCAGAAACAATAGTGGAGAACTCTTGTTGGCACTGAGGACAATAATATATGGAAAAATATGGATTTTGACAATTCTGAGTAAGAGATTTGTAAGATTTTGATTCTGAATGTAAAAGTGTCTTAGAAATGTTTTAACTGATTTATTTTGCTTACATTTTCCTCTCCACAAGAGTGAAATATGACTTCTAAGACCTCTGTCTAAATGAATCTAAATAGCTCTTTCAGTTGATTCAACATAAAAATTCTAAGCAATAAAGTGTTATGTCAGAGTTTAATAGAGATTTTATTTCTTAGTGATACACAAAATAATGGTGCATTTTACAATCAGGGGTGTCTTCAATCGGTAATAACCTAAGCTAAAATGATCAGAGGCTTCTGCCACATCTTCACTCTCTGTGCCCAATTAAATACAGGACTCTATCAATTTTGCTTCTGGAATACAATTTTACTCTGACAATTCTTCTCCATTCCCACTGCTTTTCCTCTAATGATAGACCTCATAATTTCTTCCCAGATTATTACAACAGTCTTTTGTAGATCTCTTGGCCTCTGTTCTCTTCCCAAAGCAATACATTCTTCTCAATAACTGAGTGATTTCCATGACGTGCAGTTATATTCAGGTCACTACTCGGTTGCAAACCCTCAATAGCTCCCCATTTCTTAACGCATAGCTGGTAAACGAATTGTAAACATGTCTTCTCCCCACATGCCCATGGTTCTTTTTCTCCTTTCATTTATATGCTCAATGAAGGCAGGGTCTACTTTGTCATTCCAAGTCCTTTTCGCAGTACTGGCTCATAACATATTCTCACTAAATTTTTGATGAGTGAATAAATGAGCCCAATATGCTTCACAATCCATCTAAACACTAAACTCCAGACAGCAACTACCTGTCTCTAATAGTTGTCATTCAAGGTTGACTATTCCAAATCCACAGGATGAAGTCCTAAACTCTTTAAAACAGTAATCAAGATTATTCAGTCTTCCCTCTATGTTCTTTCATAATCTCATCTCTTGTCCCTCTCTGTCATGCATGCTTATACTCCAACTGCATCAGACCACTTGACATTTCCTGAATAATCCTGCCAAAAGTTATCACTTCTTCTTCTGTGCTCCCCTTATACTGCTAACTCAGCATTGCTACACTGAGTTAATTGTATATGTGTCTGTTTGCCCTCTAGGAAAAGACATTACACCATAATCATTTTTTATGCCCCAAATACACAGCATCATTTCCATCGGAAAATGTGCTGAAGTTAAATGTTTATGGATGACTGTATCTGCTTCCCAGGGCTGCCATAACAAATTACCACAAACTTGGCAGCTTAACACTCCAGAAATGTATTCTCTCACAGCTCTGGAGGCCAGAGGTATGAAATCAAGGTGTCAGCTGGACTGTACTCCCTGTGAAGGGTTAGGGGAGAATCCTTTCTCATCTTTTCCAGCTTCTCCAGGCTGCAGGTTTTTCTTGGTCTCTGTCTTCACATAGCTTTTCCTATCCTCTATGTGCCTCTCCTCTGTGTGTCTCTGAAAAGGACACTTGCCATTGGATTTAGGGCCCATCTGGATAATCCAGGATAATCTTATTTCAAGAACCTTAGCTTAATTACATGTATAAACAGCCCTTTACTAAATAAGGTCTTGTTCACAGATCCTAGGATGTGAACACATCTTTTTTGGGGAGCCACCAGTCAGCACATTAAATCACTTTCTAGCACACATATTTTCCTCACAAATAATTCTAAGGGTGTAAAAGCAATGAAATGTAAAAGTAGATCTCAAAGGGACCACACACACACACACACACACACACGCACGCACACTTCACACATTTTGAATAATGTGAATGCATACTCATTGTTGCTTAAATCTCAGGCTAATGTTGCCATTTTACATTAATGCATTTTTGCTAATGTTAGAATTACAGCCTTTCCATGGCATATCATTAAAATGCAAATAAGTGATTCCATTACAGAATATAAACTATGATCTCATCTCTCCACATTCAAAGTGAATAGGTATCATATTCATACACTTTCCAAAGACAAGTCAAATATAGATATGTATATGTATATATATGTGCCTTAGTGAGGAAAAGGCAAGTAATATATATATTATTCATCTTTCAGTGAAGCTTCTAGGCATCTGTACAGTCTAGAGCTTGTTGTGATGCCCCTTCTAAAATGAGATACACATTGTAATGCCCACCACAAAGAAAGAGGCACAATTTTGTGGCTCTCTGGATATTGGAAGCCACATATATTGAGTTTGAACATATTGCTGTAACTTATTTATTGGTAATCCATAAGGCAGTTTTGAGTGGTGTCAAGAGCATTTCCCAAAAGGTGCAGCTGCAGTGTAAACTGCCTTGCCACCCAGGCATTAGGAGCCAGAAGACCCATCTGTATTCAGAGAGCCTGTGGCAGGAAGAGAGGATCTATGGAATACCTGGCAACCCCTGATAGGAAAGCCCCTAGGGTTTTTTAGTGAGATCATATCCTCTTGATTTAACCATTTTCCATTTGCAAATCAGCTCCTAGCTTGCTTCAGTAGAGACTGAAGACTTCACCAGGGACTTCCAGTGACTATGCAATCTGAACCACCCACATTATGATCTACAATTATTAAATTGTATAGGTACAGTGATGCTCCAATATTAAAAATGGAATGTAAGATTGAGCTTTAGCATATCTGAGGCTCTACTAAATTGAATGAATGTGTGGCTCAGAATCCCATGGATTCTGCTCCTAGTGCTTTGTCCACTTTTATTCTTAACTTGCAATCAAGGCTCAGTATTGCAGGCTGACAAGTTCCAGAAAGCAGATAACCAGTGATTACAACTCTACTCAGACATGGCCCTGAAAGACAGGAGAGGATGTGGAGAAATAGGAACACTTTTACACTGTTGGTGGGACTGTAAACTAGTTCAACCATTGTGGAAGTCATTGTGGCGATTCCTCAGGGATCTAGAACTAGAAATACCATTTGACCCAGCCATCCCATTACTGGGTATATACCCAAAGGACTATAAATCATGCTGCTATAAAGACACATGCACACGTATGTTTATTGTGGCACTATTCACAATAGCAAAGACTTGGAACCAACCCAAATGTCCAACAACGATAGACTGGATTAAGAAAATGTGGCACATATACACCATGAAATACTATGCAGCCATAAAAAACGATAAGTTCATGTCCTTTGTAGGGACATGGATGAAACTGGAAACCATCATTCTCAGTGAACTATCGCAAGGACAAAAAACCAAACACCGCATGTTCTCACCCATAGGTGGGAATTGAACAATGAGAACTCATGGACACAGGAAGGGGAACATCACACTCCGGGGACTGTTGTGGGTTGGGGGGAGGGGGGAGGGGTAGCATTAGGAGATATACCTAATGCTAAATGACCAGTTAATGGGTGCAGCAAACCAACATGGCACATGGATACATATGTAACAAACCTGCACATTGTGCACATGTACCCTAAAACCTAAAGTATAATAACAATAAAAAAAAAAGAAAGACAGGACTAAGGAAAGTCCTGCAAAGGAACAGAACACCTAGTTGTCTACTTGGTAGAGAAAGAGAGATGGCTGCAGGTACAGATTTATGTTGATTCATAAGAGCAGCCAACAAGGTTATTAGTTGGTCAGGGACATGGAAAGAACAACACTGAAAGAATAGTAACAAGGAGGCAATAGGGAGAGACATGTCGATGAACTTCTTGGAATAGATATATTCCATGCAATTGTCACCAGAGGGCATTCATTGCGGAGAAAGATTTTAATAAATCAATAAGTAAAAACACCTGACCCATGGATATTAGCCAATTTTTAATGCCAGCTACTCTTAATGCTTGTTGAATGGGCCTATGAACAAAGGTCCCACAGGGTGAGCACAGGGCCTTGCATGAACTCAACAATATGGATTTTCCTTCACTAAGGCTAAACACTAGCTGCCCCATTCCTAGCCCCACACACAGTCTCTTAATTCACCCCTGAACTTCACATCATTCCTGGGAGATAGGCCTACCATGGCAGATAAGAAAAGTTGAAGCAACAGAAAGACTAGTACTCAGAAGACAACTTTTATCCACTCTACATGTGTGTGCAGTGTCTTCTCCCTCTCCCCATCATTTCCTTTAGGTGATATAGTGTATAGATTATGGCTATCTGGGATTGGTTTTCTACTCATTTCATACTTTACATAGGAGATGAGAATTCATGTCTTTTTAGAAGTGAGTCATTTTAAAAGAAACTAAAAATCTCTGCTAAGCTGTCATTTTAAAAAATTTATTTGACTTGCTGCTGTATATACTTGAAAAATAAAGTTGCAGAATACAAATCTCTACTGATTTGGACCTTGAAGGTGCTTCAAATGGCCGTCTTAGCTTTCCAAAGCCCATGCTCTGACCCTATCTTCATGAGAATTTAAATGCCTTTATTAAGCAAATTTAGAAAAGCTTAGATTTGGACACACCATCTTAGAAGTGGTGTAGCTGATTGGTTTTTTACAAATTACAATAGGAAATTTATTGGTTATTTACAAATAGGAAATTTGAATCTTAATCAGATACTCTAATTGATGAAGGTCATACAGATTTCAAAATTGGGGCTGAGACCCACTCTTCTGATTCCAGACTACCCAGGATAATTTAGATGGGAATGTTTGCCTGGCATCCCCAAATCATACTCTCCTATTTTCATAAACAGACTAACCAATATAATTAGCCAATTAACAAAAAGAAAAGAAGAAGAAGCCACATGTTTTTACTTGGAGATGAGAGCATCCAGTTTCACATCACTACTGAACATATAAAAGTATATTTTTTCTTTCCCTTAGTATATACTAATAGTATGTGTTCACGTGAGAGTCTGATGTGACATCTGTCAGCAACTCTGCCCCTTCAGAATTCAATTTTTCTCAAATCAACAGAGCTATGCATGAAATCTAGTGGTATGTGGGCACAGTTCATTCATTTCATTACCAGGATGTTAGAGTTTGACAAGGGGTAAGGGAGACATGCAGTCACTGTCATTTTTGTCTGAGTTCAAGATACATAATGATGCTAGCATTGCATGAAATCTTAATCTTCCTCTTTTTTTGTAAAAATTCAGTCTTATAAACTACAAAAGAAGATGTATTTATGTATATTTACTTATATAAACAAATATCTGTATATATACCCATATATGTGTATGTATATAATAGCAGCAGAAAAATGTCAGGCTAATTTCCTCTCCTTGAGCCATAATTTATTGGCTCCGTAACTTATTTGGTTTTAATTTCCTTATTTAGGTTTCCAAAAAGTAGTTGTCATTTAGAGGCTGAATTTTTATTTTGTAAGAAGGTCCTATGATCTCTTTAAATTTAGGTTGCTTGAGCTGTGAAAATGCTTATAAACATAAACATACTTTTTTTTTAATCTGCCCTAGTTGTTGAAAAACTGCATCTGATTCATGCTTTTGTTTTACATTGTCTTTACCTTTATTTTTCTGATAGAGTAAAGCCTATAAATTTTGCTAAATTTTTATAATAAACATACGATCATATTAACTCATTCCCATTGTAATCTGTGCCTCTCTATTTAGTTCACAAAGTATCTTTCAGGATATTTAGGGACTAAAAACTGAAGATTAAGTAAGGAATATAATTTTGGTTCTTGAATTTATTGACAAAATATTATACCTGTAGCTATATTATTCTTTATTTCATTGTGTCCTAGCCAAATTTTTTTTTAAATTTTAAGTTGTTAATTGTATTCACTTGAACAATATGAACTTTTGTATACTTTTTAATGAATCCCTTTATCTGCCAATTCTTGATTAAAGTATATATATTAAATCAATTAATCAAATCACATTTTGTTTCTATCTTTTTTACCTTAGCATCAGCTATACAAACTAGTTTCCAGATGGACTGCCTTGGTTACTGCTTGGTGCCAGCTAGCCTCTTAAATACAAATGGAAAAGCCACCTGATTTGATCAGAAAATTTACTTCTAACAACTTTATGTCGATTTAAATTGAAAACTCATTACTAGTTATGGTTTTAAAAGTAATTGAGAATGATTTCCTCTAAGATCATGTGGCTTCAATTCCATCTTCTATTTCAAATGCACTAAACTATTAACATGTATTTAAAATAATTGTTAAAAGAGTAATTTCTTCTTTTGGTGGGAAGTGTCTAACACTTCTGCCCTTCAGGGCTGTCCTGGGTGTTTATTGGTATTTATCAGCGATGTGGCCTGATTCCTATCTGTGAAACTTACGGTCTAGTTGTAGGGATCTACCTACATGGATGAAAACAATCATAAAATAGATAAGAGCTATATGGTTATGGACAAATAAGAATATAGTCCAGTGTTGAAACATATGGCTCTGATTGTGCCTTAATATATCTTCATCTATATCTATATCTATCTATATACATATAAATATATAAATATGTATATATACATTATTTTATTTTATTTTACTTTAAGTTCTGGGGTACATGTGCAGAATGTGCAGGTTTGTTACATAGGCGTACATGTGCCATGGTGGATTGCTGCACCTATCAACCCGTTGTCTAGGTTTTAAGCCCTTCATGCATTAGGTATTTGTCCTAATGCTCTCCCTCCGCTAGCCCTCCACTCCTAGACAGGGCCCAGTATGTGATGTTCCCCTCCCTCTGTTCGTGTGTTCTCATTGTTCAACTCCCGCTTATGAGTGAGGATATGCAGTGTTTGATTTTCCATTCCTGTGTTAGTTTGCTGAGAATGATGGTTTCTAGTTTCATCCATGTCCCTGCAAAGGACATGAACTCATTCTTTTTTATGGCTGCATAGTATTCCATGGTGTATATGTGCCACATTTTCTTTATCCAGTCTATCATTGATGGGCATTTGGGTTGGTTCCAAGTCTTTGCTATTGTAAATAGTGCTGCAGTAAACATGTGTACATGTATCTTTTTAATAGAATGATTTACAATCCTTTGAGTATACATCCAGTAGTGGGATTTCTGGTTCTAGACCCTTGAGGAATCGCCACGCTGTCTTCCACAAGGGTTGAACTAATTTATACTCCCATCAACAGTGTAAAAGCACTCCTATTTCTCCACATCCTTGCCAGCACCTGCTATTTCCTGACTTTTTAATGATCACCATTCTAACTGGCATGAGATGGTATCTCATTGTGGTTTTGATTTGCATTTCTCTAATGATCAGTGATGATGAGCTTTTTTTCCACATGTTTGTTGGCCACATAAATGTCTTTTTTTGAAAAGTGTTTGTTCATGTCCTTCACCTACTTTTTGATGGGGTTGTCTTTTTCTTGTAAATTTGTTCAAGTTTCTTGTAGATTCTGGATATTAGACCTTTGTCATATGGATAGATTGCAAAAATTGTCTCCCTTTCTGTAGGTTGTCTGTTCACAGTGTTGACAGTTTCTTTTGCTGTGCAGAAGCTATTTAGTTTAATTAGATCACATTTGTCAATTTCAGTTTTTGTTGCAATTGCTTTTGCTTTTGCTGTTTTAGTCATGAAGTCTTTGCCCATGCCTATGTACTGAATGGTATTGCCTAAGTTTTCTTCTAGGGTTTTTTGTTTTAGGTTTTATGTTTAAGTCTTTAATCCGTCTTGAGTTAATTTTTGTATAAGGTGTAAGGAAGGGGTCCAGTTTCTGTTTTCTCCACATTGGTAGCCAGTTTTCCCAGCACCAACTGTTAAATAGGGAATCCTTTTCCCATTGCTTGTTTTTGTCCGGTTTGTTGAAGATCAGATGGTTGTAGATGTGTGGTGTTATTTCTGAGGCCTCTGTTCTTTTCCATTGGTCTATATGTCTGTTTTGGTACCAGTACCATGCTGTTTTGGTTACTGTAGCCTTGTAGTATAGTTTAAAGTCAAGTAGTGTAATGCCTCCAGCTTTGTTCTTTTTGCTTAGGATTGTCTTGGCTATAGGGGCTCTTTTTTGGTTCCATATGAAATCTAAGTAGTTTTTTCTAATTCTGTGAAGAAAGTCAATGGTAGCTTGATGGGAATAGCATGAAATCTATAAATTACTTCGGGCAGTATGGCCATTTTCACAATATTGATTCTTCCTATCCATGAGCATGAAATGTTTTTTTATTTGTTTGTGTCCTCTCTTATTTCCTTGAGTAGTGGTTTTGTAGTTCTCATTGAAGAGGTCCTTCAGGTCCCTTGTAAGTTGTATTCCTAGGTATTTTATTCTCTTTGTAGCAATTGTGAATGGGAGTTCACTCATAATTTGGCTCTCTGTCTGTTATTGGTGTATAGGAATGCTTCTGATTTTTTCACATTGATTTTGTATCCTGAGCCTTTGCTGAAGTTGCTTATCAGCTTAAGGGGTTTTTGGGCTGAGACAATGGGGTTTTCTAAATATACAATCATGTCATCTGGAAACAGAGACAATTTGACTTCCTCTCTTCCTATTTGATATCCTATATTTCTTTCTCTTGCCTGATTCTCCGGCCAGAACTTCCAATACTATGTTGAATAGGAGAGGTGAGAGCGGGCATATTTGCCTTGTGCCTGTTTTCAAAGGGAATGCTTCCAGCTTTTGCCCATTTAGTATGATATTGGCTATGGGTTTGTCATAAGTAGCTCTTATTACATTGAGATATGTTCCATCAATACCTAGTTTATTGAGAGTTTTTGGCATGAAGGGGTGTCAAATTATATCAAAGGACTTTTCTGCATCTATTGAGATAATCCTGTGGTTTTTGCCATTGATTCTGTTTATGTGATGGATTATGTTTATTGATTTGTGTATGTTGAACCAGCCTTGCATCCCAAGGATGAAGCCGACTTGATCATGGTGGATAAGCTTTTTGATGTGTTACTGGATTTGGTTTGCCAGTATGTTATTGAGGGTTTTTGTTATCTATGTTCATCAGGAACATTAGCCTGAAATTCTCTTTTTTTGTTGTGTCTCTGCCAGATTTGGTATCAGGATGATGCTAGTCTCATAAAATGAATTAGGGAGGAGTCCCTCTTTTTCTGTTGTTTAGAATAGTTTCAGAAGAATGGTACCAACTCCTCTTTGTACCTCTGGTAGAATTCGGCTGTGAATCCGTCTGGTCCTGGACTTTTTTTGTTGGTAGGCTATTAATTACTGCCTCAATTTCAGAACTTGTTATTGGTCTATTCAGGGATTCAACTTCTTCCTGGTTTACTCTTGGGAGGATGTGTGTGTCCAGGAATTTATCCATTTCTTCTAGATTTTCTAGTTTATTTGTGTAGAGGTGTTTATAGTATTCTCTGATGGTAGTTTGTATTTCTGTGGGATCAGTGGTGATATCCCCTTTATCATTTTTTATTGTGTCTATTTGATTTTTCTCTCTTTTCTTCTTTATTAGCCTAGCTAGCAGTCTGTCTGTTTTGTTAATCTTTTCAAAAAACCAGCTCCTGGATTCATTAACTTTTTGAAGGGTTTTTCGTGTCTCTATCTCCTTCAGTTCTGCTCTGATCTTAGTTATTTCTTGCCTTCTGCTAGCTTTTGAATTTGTTTGCTCTTGCTTCTCTAGTTCTTTTAATTGTGATGTTCGGGTGTCGATTTCAGATCTTTCTAGCTTTCTGATGTAGGCATTTAGTGCTATAAATTTCCCTGTTAACATTACTTTACCTGTGTCCCAGAGATTCTGGTACATTGTCTCTTTGTTCTCATCAGTTTCAAATAACTTCTTTATTTATGCCTTAATTTCATTATTTACCAAGCAGTCATTCAGGTGCAGCTTGTTCAATTTCCATGTAGTTGTGCACTTTTGAGTGAGTTTCTTAATCTTGAGTTCTAATTTGATTGCACTCTGGTCTGAGAGCTGTTTGTTATTATTTCCATTCTTTTTCATTTGCTGAGGAGTGTTTTATTTCCAATTATGTGGTCGATTTTAGAATAAATGCCATGTGGTGCTGAGAAGAATGTATATTCTGTTGATTTGGGGTGGAGAGTTCTATAGATGGCTATTAGGTCTGCTTGATCCAGAGTTGAGTTCAAGTCCTGAATATCCTTGTTAATTTTCTGTCTCGTTAATCTAATATTGACAGTGGGGTGTTAAAGTCTCCCACTAGTATTGTGTGGGAGTTTAAGACTCTTTGTAGGTCTCTACAAACCTGCTTTATGAATCTGGGTGCTCCTATATTGGGTGCATATATACTTAGGACAGTTAGCTCTTCCTGTTGCATTGATCCCTTTACCATTACGTAATGCCCTTCTTTGTCTGTTTTGATCTTTGTTGGTTTCAAGTCTGTTTTACCAGAGACTAGGAATGCAACCCCTGCCTTTTTTTTTAATTTCCGTTTGCTTGTTAAATATTCTTCCATCCCTTTATTTTGAGTCTATGTGTGTCTTTGCATGTGAGATGGGTCCCCTGAATACAGCATACCGATGGGTCTTGACTCTTTATCTAATTTGTCATTCTGTACCTTTTAATTGGGGCATTTAGCCCATTTACATGTAAGGTTAACATTGTTGTATGTGAATTTGATCCTGTCATCATGATGCTAGCAGGTTGTTTTGTACATTATTTGAAGCAGTTTCATCATAGTGTCATTGGTCTTTATGTTTTGGTGTGTTTTTGCAGTGGCCGGTACTGGTTTTTCCTTTCCATATTTAGTGCTTCCTTCAGGAGCTCTTGTAAGTCAGGCCTGGTGGTGACAAAATCCCTCAGCATTTGCTTGTCTGGAAAGGATTTTATTTCTCCTTCACTTATGAAGCTTAGTTTGGTTGGATATGAAATTCTGATTTGAAAATTCTTTTCTTTAAGAATGTTGAATATTGGCCCCACTCTCTTCCGGCTTGTAGGGTTTCTGCAGAGAGATCCGCTGTTAGTCTGATAGGCTTCCCTTTGTAGGTGACCTGACCTTTCTCTATGGCTACCCTGAACATTTTTGTCCTCATTCCAAGCTTGGAGAATCTGACGATTATGTGTCTTGGGGCTCTTCTTGAGGAGTATCTTAGCGGTGTTCTCTGTATTTCCTGTATTTGAATGTTGGCCTGTCTTGCTAGGTTGGGGAAGTTCTCCTGGATAATATCCTGAAGTGTGTTTTCCAACTTGGTTCCATTCTCCCCATCACTTTCAGGTAGACCAGTCAATCATAGGTTTGGTCTTTTCACGTAGTCTCATATTTCTTGGAGGCTTTGTTTGTTCCTTTTCGTTCTTTTTTCTCTAATCTTGTCTTCATGTCTTATTTCAGTAAGTTGATCTTCAATCTCTGATATCCTTTCTTCCACTTGATTGATTTGGCTCTGATACTTGTGTGTGCTTCACAAAGTTCTTGGGCTGTGTTATTCAGCTCCATCGGGTAATTTATGTTCTTCTCTAAACTGGTTATTCTAGTTAGCGGTTCCTGTAACCTTTTATCAAGGTTCTTAGTGTCCTTGCATTGGGTTAGGACATGGACCTTTAGCTCAAAGGAGTTTGTTATTATCCACCTTCTGAAGCCTACTTCTGTCAATTTGTCAATCTCATTCTCTGTCTAGTTTTGTGCCCTTGCTGGAGAGGAGTTGCGATCATTTGGAGAAGAGGCATTCTGTTTTTCGGAATTTTCAGCCTTTTGCACTGATTTTTCCTCATCCTCGTGGATTTACCTACCTTTGATCTTTGAGGCTGATGACCTTTCGATGGGCTCTTTGTGTAGGGGTCATTTTTGTTGATGTCGATGTCGTTGCTTTCTGTTTATTAGTTTTTCTTCTAACAGTCGGGCCTCTCTTCTACAGGTTTGCTGCAGTTTACTAGTTTGCCTGGGTATCACCAGTGGAGGCTGCAGAACAGCCAACATTGCTGCCTGCTTCTTCCTCTGGAAGCTTCTTCCCAGAGGGACACCAGGCTGATGCTAGCTGGAGCTCTCCTGTATGAGGTGTCTGTCAGTCCCTGCTGGGAGGTCTCTCCCAGTCAAGAGGCTTGGGGGATCAGGGACCCACTTGAGGAGGCACTCTGTCCCTTAGCAGAGCTTGAGCACTATGCTGGGAGAGTACGCCTTGTCAGGATCAGCTGCTCTCTTCAGAGCCGGCAGGCAGGAAAGTTTAAGTCTGTTGAAGCTGTCCCCACAGCTGCCCCTTCCCCCAGGTGCTCTGTCCCAGGGAGATGGGAGTTTTATCTATAAGCCCCTGACTAGCATTTCTTTCAGAGACGCCCTGCCCAGTGAGGAGGAATCTAGAGGGGCGGTCTGTCCACAGCCCCTTTGCCACGCTGTGTTGAGCTCTGCCCAGTCCAAACTTCCAGGCCTCCTTAGCACTATCAGGGGAAAACCACCTACTCAAGCCTCAGTAATGGTGGACACCCCTCCTCCTACCAAGCTCTATCATTCCAGGTTGACTTCAGACTGCTGTGCTGGCAGTGATAATTTCAAGCCAGTGGTTCTTATCTTGCTGGGCACCATGGGAGTGGGACCTGCTCACTGAGTGAGACCACTTGGCTCCCTGGCTTCAGCTCCCTTTCCAGGGGAGTGAACGGTTCTGTCCCACTGGGGTTCCAGGAGCCACTTGGGTACAAAAAAAAAAAAACTTCTGCAGCTAGCTCAGTGTCTGCCCAAATAGCCGCCCACTTTTGTGCTTGAAACCCAGAACCCTGGTCATGTAGGGAATCTCCTGATCTGCAGATTGCAAAAACCCTGGGAAAAGCATAGTACCCAGGCCAGATAGCACAGTCCCTCACAGCTTCCCTTGGCTGGAGGAGGGAGGTCTCTGGCTCCTTACACTTCCCAGTGAGGTGACACCCCACTTTGCTTCTACTTGCCCTCCATGGGCTGCACCCACTGCCTAACCAGCCCCAATGAGATGAACTGAGTACCTCAGATGGAAATGCAGAAATCACCTGCCTTCTGCATTGGTCTTGCTGGGAGCTACAGACGGGAGCCATCTTGCCAGATTGAGCAATTTATTTCAACTTAGCTTTCTAATCAATTGTTAAGACATGCATACTTATTTAAATATTGGCATATGTAAATTTGGAAGTATGGCAGTATGGAATAAACTATTTAATCCAACATTTGAGGGATAATGCATGTAAGACCAGGTGTGATTCTCATTTAATTAATATCAGGCTCATCAGTCTATGCAGTTCCATTTTCAATACTGACATGTATAAACAACAGATGCAAAGCCTATACACATTCAATAAATTTATTATATTATTATGCTCATTATGGAAGAGTTGTGTCTATCTACCTAAACACATGCACATGCACAACAGTTAAGGAAAGTGATTCTAAGCCACCTAAATGCCTAAAATACACAGACCAAAAGATGTTTTTGTATGGAACAGGGTTTGAGATTAAAAGAAAATATTAGCTGGGTATGGTGGCTCACACCTATAATCCCAGTGATACAGGACGGGGGCAGTGCTAGGCAGAGAAAGGCAGGTCCCTGGCTAGGGCTGTACCCCCATGGAGCTAGGTGAGGACAGGCACTCCTGCTTTGGCACCCAAAATGTTGCCTTTTCCAAGACCACACTGGGCCACCACATCCTCATCCTGGGCCTTAAAAACCAAAGACCCTAGCGGACAGACACACAAGTGGCTGGATGTGGAGTCAATAAAACTTTGCACTCATTCTCCGAGCCCACATGTGATCCAGTTCTTCCAGCTCACCAAGGCAAGAACCCAGAATACAGAAAGCCCTCTGTCCTTGCAACAAGGTAGAGGGTCTAATGGAACTGGTTAACACAAGCCGCCTATTGACGGCAAAACTAAAAGAGCACACACCCACCGGGCTTCAGGAGCTGTAAACATTCACCCCTAGACACCGCTGTGGGGTTGAAGCCCCACAGCCTGCTCGTCTGTATGCCCCCCTAGCGGTCTGAGCAGCGGAGCACTGAAGAAGCGAGTCACACCCCCATCGCACGCCCTGCGAGGGGGACAAGGGGGCCCTTCCTCTTTCACCAGCACTTTGGGAGGCTGAGGTGGGTGGATCACTCTGAGGTCAGGAGTTGGAGACCAGACTGGCCAATGTGGTGGAACCCTGTCTCTACTAAAATCACAAAAATTTAGCTGGGCGTGGTGGCAGGTGCCTGTAATCCCAGCCACTAGGGGTGGGGATGGGGCGGGGTGGGAGCGCAGGGGGGTGGGGTGGGCGGTGCTGAAGCAGGAGAATCGCTTGAACCTGGGAGGTGGAGGTTGCAGTGAGCAGAGACCATGCCACTGCACTCCAGCTTGGGCAACGGGCAACAAATAATAAAATATTAAAGAAAGTGTTCTACTGATCGCCTATGGCACAGTTGTTCATTTGTGCTCCTTTTTTTGTTTGTTTTACAAAAAAACATTACAGCTATGAATTTTAAAACCTTTTTTTAGTTCCTGTCAATATAGTGGTAATTCTCTTTAATTATCTTTAAAATTCAGAGGCCAAACTATGTGGCATAGGACATGTCAGGATCATCCCTAGAGTCAAGACTCTCATGTTCATGGCTAAAATCTGATGTAAAACTAAAAGTATCTAACTACACAAAAATTAGCAGGCAAACATTAACATGGCATTATTTATTCTCATCATAATATTTTAGGCATTTTTAAAATCCCTTCAGGAAAGACTGACTAAAAAGAATGGAACCTACTTTGAATTTAGAAATTCTGAAGGGCAGGTTTGACTATTGACTCTAGAGATTTACAAAAAACAGACTTTTGTGGAAAATATACATCCTCAGCATCTCAAAGCATGTATTAGGTAATTGTATACTCCCCTTGCTAACAATGAATGTTTGTTTCCCCACAAAATTCAGATGTTGAAACCTTAGCCCCCAAGGTGATGTATTAGGAGATGGGGACTTTGGTAGGTGATTAGGTCACTAGCGCAGGGCCCCTCGTGAATGGGATTGGTGCCCTTATAAGAGAGACCCTGGAGAGCTTTCTCACCGCTTTCAAGAAGATGGTCATCTATGAGCCAGGAAGCAGGCCCCCACCAGGCACCAAATGTGCCAGCATTGTGATCTCGGACTTCTCAGCCTCCAAATATTTCTCACAGTTTTGTGGACTAAAAATAGACGTCTAAGATCAGCTGCTGAGTCGATTCTGTTGCAATGGCCCAAACATACTAAGACAGATTCTAACCTCTCTGGTGCTCTCTGCAACACTGCCTCACACATTAGTCCCCATTCTTGGGCATTTTCAAACTATTCTGTTCCACAAGGTTCTTTCCTGCTTCCTTCAGCCACACACACGTCTTTCCCATTCAGAAAATAACTTCCCTCAGCCAGTCTCCACCTCTAGTTACTACTGTTCCTCTCTCATTCCCTTTACCACCAGCTATCTGGTAGTTTACACTGTCTGAATTCATTTCGTCAAGTATTTATTGCCTACTAGTCCTTTTACAGTCTGGATTTTGCATTGCTCACAGTGTTAAAGGCTGTCAGGATGGCAATTGAATCTGGACCTCCACATGTGGCAATTAGTAAAAAGACAACCTAGGCTTCCTGAAGCAGCATGTTTAGGGGTCATGAAAGAGTCTGTATTACCAAAAGTAAGGAGACATTTACTAACATCCTCAAATACATGCCCTCTGCTTCAACGACAGGTTAAACATTAAGTTTCACTTATACAGGAGAAAGAAAAAAAAATTCAAGAATATTACCCGGTCAAATTAAGAATAAGGACATTCTGACATAATCAAGGAAGCTGAAAATAGAAAAATCATATTTTTAAGGAAAAAGTATCCCAAAATAATTGAGAAATGAAGCAAAATTAATAGCTCAAGAATAGGAGGCTTGTGGGAACTTAAATAAAATGACAAATGATGAAACAAGGCAGAAATAAAGTAAGTCTAAATGATTCAAAGTTTCAATACAAAACTAACATCAAAAATGAATTTTGCAAAAGGAGCTATGTAATATTAAAATCATATTTAAATAAATTTGTGTGGGTCAAAAAATAGATTATATTAACAAGGAGTCATACAAGGAGTAAAAAAAGAAGTTTGCAAAATTCAAGCTGACCAAAGATATAAGCAAATAGTTTATGACTAAAAGTGTGTAAGGATTTAAATAAAAAGAAAAATTTTTATCTGGAATTTTAAAAATTGAATGCATGCAATTATATGATCTATCCTATAACAGCCTGAAATATAAAATGCACATATTTTGACCTCTGGTCCAAGATGGTTTCAAGTCATAGATATAATACATAACTCTCTTTTATTGGAACTAACATTCCAATTGTATTTTTAGAGGCAGAAAAAATATATCAAACAATACAAACATTTTAAAAGTAGTTTTTGTAGATTAAACAGAACTTGAGGTAAAAAAATATTAAAAAGTATACAACACAATGAAAATAAGTTATGAATCATTAAGTACAGAAAGTATGAAAATATATAAAGCAAAATATTTTAGGAATACAAGTATTCATTGATAAAAATGCAGTAGAAGAGATCACACTATTCTATCAATCTTTGACAAATTAAGTTAAAGTATAAATAAGGGTATAGAAGATATAAATAATATGACTTGAAAGTTTGATTTCAGAAATTACAAATATATCATTTTATGCCGTATAATAAAGAAAATCCACTTTTTCTTTTTTCTTTTCCTTTTTTTTTTTCTTTTTGAGACAGAGTCTCGCTCTGTCACCCAGGCTGGAGTGCAGTGGTGCGATCTCGGCTCACTGCAACCTCCAGCTCCTGGGTTCAAGTGATTCTCATGACTCAACCTCCCAAGTAGCTGGGACTACAGGCGTGCACCCCAACACTCTGCTAATATTTTGTATTTTTAGTAGAGGCGGGGTTTCACCATGTTGGCTAGGCTGGTCTCGAACTCCTAACCTCAGGTGATCCACCTGCCTCGGCCTCCCAAAGTGCTGGGATTACAGGCATAAGCCTGGCCAGGATTTTTATTTGAACTGCATTTAGCATATAAATTAATTTGGAGGCAATTGATACATTCACCATATTTAGTCACACACACACACACACACACACACACACACACACAGTGTAGGAAATATATGGCCATTCATTTAAATATTTTTCTTTGTAATATTTTCTAGTTTGCTTTTGTTTTCATAGAAATTCTGTGCCTTTTTAATTAGTAGCTAATATTTCCTTAGGGCACTGATGATAATCCTATTATAATCCAAGTATATTTGTGTTTTTTTCCAATATTTATACCACAGTTTCTCTTCCTCCAGCTCCTCCTCTATACTTCTTTCTCTTCATTTTCCTTCCTTCCTTCCTTCTTGTTTTGGTTTGTTTCAAAGCATTAGTTTGAATTCCAGGAAAAATAGAGATGGTGATGCCAGGCCATGTCATTCCTAAATTTAACTTTGATAGGGGTGCTTTATTAAATATAAGATGAGAATTTGGTTAGAAATAGAAATTCTTAATCATGTTAATTTATCTTTACAGTTTAGAAAAAAATTTCAACCTTCTTCTGGATTGTTAAACTTCTTTTTTGATTAATACAAAAGAAACAGATTTTCCTCTTAAGTATCAACTTTTTCCTTCATTGATCATTTTGAAGTATATTTTCATTTTTTTATTGAGCATTTTACTTAGGATTTTTGAATTGATATCTATAAGTGAATTTATTATTTTTTTTGTCCTGGTTACTTTAGATGGTTGTGTTTTCTTTCTACCTTTTTAAGCATTATGTGTAGTGAATTTATTTTAATTCTTTTGGCTAATAATAAAAATACCATAGAACTGCTTCAAGTTTGACTTTGTACCTAAGAGTTTTCATACATAATATATTCATTTTAATTATATTCAAAGTTAGTGTTTTCCAATATGTTAAAGCAATATCTTTTTAACAAACATGAAAATATTATGCCTATAAATTTTAATTGAATTCCAAAATAAATTAAATATGCCCTCCCTCTTCTGTGAATTACAGTTGTAGTTTGTAATTTAAATACTAAAGTATAGGCTGAGGTGGGTGAACCACCTAAGGTTAGGAGTATAAGACCAGCCTGCCAACATGGTGAAACCCCATCTCTACTAAAAACAATACAAAAATTAGCTGGACATGGTTGCACCTCCTAGCTGCTTGGGAGGCTGAGGCAGGAGAATCGCTTGAATCCGGGAGGTGGAGGTTTCAGTGAGCCGAGATTAAGCCACTGCACTCTAGCTTGGGTGACAGAGGAAGACTCTTCTCAAAACAAAACAAAACAAAACAAAACAAAAACGTATTAACAGAATTTAAACCAATTTTAAAGTATTTTATGTTGCTTCTGGAATAACACATGAACAAATATTACAAGAAAAAATATAAATGAAAGAAGAGTAAGGAGAAGGAACTTGCTTTACTGATGCTAAAACATATTTGTAAAGTTATAATAATGAAAACATTGTAGTATAAGAATAGTCAAGTCTGTGCTACGAAACTAAAGACCTCGCAACAGATGTTTGTATTTTTAATCACGTATGATTTGTCAGAGGAGACATTGATACTGACCATGAGGTGAACAGTTATGCCTGAAACATTAGGAAGATTCCAAGAAGAACCTCTGAAAAAACAAACATACAAAAATTATCATATGTTTGTTGGCAAGTGAAGGAATGAAAGCACTTAATGAGACAGTAGAGAGTGAATGAACTATAAGGAGAAGAATTCAAAAACTAAATACAGATGACCCTTGAACAATGCGAGGGTTAGAGCACCAACCCCCAACTTCTCACACAATTAAAAATCTGTGTATAGGCCGGGCACGGTGGCTCACGCCTGTAATCCCAGCACTTTGGGAGGCCGAGATGGGCGGATCACGAGGTCAGGAGTTTGAGACCATCCCGGCTAACACAGTGAAACCCCCGTCTCTACTAAAAATACAAAAAATTAGCCGGGCGTGGTGGCGGGAGCCTGTAGTCCCAGCTACTCGGAAGGCTGAGGCAGGAGAATGGTGTGAATGCGGGAGGCGGAGCTTGCAGTGAGCCGAGATCGTGCCACTGCACTCCAGCCTGGGTGACAGAGCAAGACTCCATCTCAAAAAAAAATAAAATAAAATAAAATAAAATCTGTGTATAACTTTTGACTCTCCAAAAATGTAACTACTAATAGCTCACTGTTGACCAGCAACTTTACTAATTACATTAATGGTCAATTAACACATACTTTGTATGTTATATGTATTATATATTGTATTTCTACAATAAAGTGAGCTAAAGAAAATAAAATGTGGCCAGGCATGGTGGCCTTCCAGCACTTTGGGAGGCTGAGGCGGAAGAATCGCTTGAAGCTAGGAGTTTGAGAGAAATGAAAATGTTATTAACAAAATCATAAGGAAGAGAAAATGTATTTACTGTTCAGTAAGTGGAAGTGGATCCTGATAAAGGTCTTCATCCTCGTGTTCCTTATATTGAATAGGCTGATGAGGAGGAAGACAACGGGGTTGGTCTTGTTGTCTCAGGAGTGGCAGAGGTGGAATAAAATCCATTTTTAAGTGTACCCACACAGTTCAACCTGTGTTGTTCAAGGGTCAACTGTATATAAAACAAAAGTACACAACATAATCCTACACTTTTTCTAGTAGATAATGAACAAAGAAAATCTGCCAAATAAGAGTTATTGATAAAACATTTAAAGTAGTAAAATTTCTTTTAAATGTTTATTTTAAAAATATTTGTAGTTTAAGAGCAAGTTGAAATCATGAAAGATTATCTGTTAAGTAATTTGATAATGTATTAACAATTGTACCTCCTTTTATTATTTAACTTTGTTCTAAGTATCACACTGTAAAATAGCTGCAGGATTCTGTCTTCTCAAGAAGATTTTTATAGCCTTTGATAAGATTTTTAAAGTAGAAACAGAGCTGACCTTGGAGTGTAATTTATTACTAAGGGCTCTCTGTAAAATAAACTTTAAAAGTCACGAATGAAGACTTATCTTCCAAAGGCTTGTCAGGAGATAAGTTTTCTACCTAAGGACTGCATAGAAGAAAGCATTGACCTTGCTCTGGCAGCTTTTATATGATGTTTCATTTAGAGAAGGAATAAATGAAACACGATACTTGTCATATCAGAGTTTATTTTTCAACCACAAACACTGCAGGTGAAGCATAACTTTTAAAATTTTTATTTATAAGATTAGAAGATGATCATAAGGTTTGCACCTCCTCCCTTTCATTCCAGAGGCTATTCTGGTCTGAAAAATTATACTAATGGGAACTCTAAACCCACCGAATCCCTTGTTCTGAATGTCCTTCTTTAGACATTGGCAGAGATAAGAATTCCCCCAATTAGTCCTTTGACTTACTTCTTGAGTCACCGTTCAAAGACTTCCCTGCCAGCAGGATAGGGGAGTGAGCAGGGGCCCAGCCAGAAGAGAAGGAAATTGATTTTTATAATAGTGTGTTATATAGCTTTGTGTACAAGTTTACTTCTTTATCTGAAAGGGGAAGATGAGGCTGTCTCTGCCCAACACCCCAATAGGCTGACTCTTGATTTTGTTCATTTTTTATGTACATAACACTCCTATAATATTATCTAATTATTTCAATGTATTAAGAAGCAGGGTCCATATTTGTTTTGCATTTCTCACAGTTTTATCATAGGACTAAGAACTATAGTATAGTACTGTGATGGTTAATTTTATATGCCAAGTTGACCAGGTCACAGGATATTAATAAATCTCATATACATATATGTGAGATAATATATAAATACTATTCATTCTATTTATTTATCTGTTGGAGATGTGTGTGTGTGTGTGTGTGTGTGTGTGTGCATATGCTGTTTCTCTAAAGAAAACTGACAAATATTGTACTTAATACTTTTGTGAAGTATCAAAAATTTGGAATAGAATGAGAATCATTCTACATTACCATCTGAAACGTTTTTAAAAGTTGAAATTGATAAGCAAATATAACATTTCTTACTATTTTTACTTTCACAATAATAGAAGTCCATTTACTACACTGTAGCTTCCTCTCCTTTCTTTGGTTTATCTTATTTAGTCCAAAAGTATTAGAGTCCAACCTCTATTATAGTAAACTATTTGGAATGGTCTAAATTATTTTGTTGCCTTAAATTTTTTGTTGTTTTTCAATAACACTTGAAAGACAGCTGAAGTCTAGAAATAATTGTTATATGTATGATTTTACTACTCAATAGAAATAATTTTCCATTTTGTTTCAGCATAATAATCAGTCATTAAAGTTAACATTCAGTTTATTTCCTAAATTAGGTACAATAGTTTTTTCCCAAGTGAAAATATGTTTTCTCATAGATGTCATATGTCTTCAGCCACAATCAATTTAATACAGATCAACAATCGTTTGTCCACATTTATAAAATTCAAGAAGCTCTTAAAACTGAAAACTTTTCATGACTCACAAAGTGCCAGAATCAAACCCGAACTGCACTCATTTGGTAGCAAAACACAACTTGAACTGACATGAGGCTAATTATATCATTATCCATTATTTTTATACATGTTGCCACAAAACAAAAAAAGGAATATGTTTCATTACAGTGTGGCCTTAAACCCAGACGAAGATTTTAAATACATAGTAAGTGTATGTTGGTTTCTAAATTTCAAAAAAATTTTAATTCTCAAACACATCTGGAATTGTTGACCTGCATTTGTATTTTTATTCATAATGAGATTTTTTATCAGGCCAGGAAAGATCACAGGGCTTATTTATAGATTAGCCTTTGCAGGGAACTCTTCACCCATTGCTGTTTGGTTGTTTACTTTTTTTTGCTTTAAGTCTCCTGGTTATGAACCTCATGATTCATTCTACCATTGCCATCATGCTGTGCTCAGTGCTTACTGTGTCTTTTGGACTAAAAGCCAGTCTTTCTACGCCTCTCGACTGTCACTAGCACACCTCCTTGCTTGACTTTCTGGGGGAAAGACTCCCTGCAAATCACTAAAGTAACCCCTTGATTTGTTCCTCTCTTAACTTTCTCTTCCTCCAACTCTAAATTTCTCACCTTATTCACCTTTTTCTGTTATAATTTCCAGTCAACTCCTGTGGCTTTTAAAACATTTTTTTCTCTTCTGAAAATGGGAATACTAAAGAACCTAGTTTAAGAGAAACTTATTCCAATATACTTTAGCCCCAGAGACTGGTATACCAAATAGTATTCAGTATATATACATTAAGGGAGAAATAAATGAAGATGGTATAGTATTCTGGTTATCCATTGCTGCACAAGCTACTCCAAGACTTGGGGGCTAAAAACAACAACAATAATATTATTATTATTTTATCTCATGATTCTGTGGATCAGAACTTTGGACAGGCACAGACAGGATGGCTTCTTTCCCCTCCACAATGTCTAGAGTCATCTTGGATGAGTCTAATGGCTGAGGCTGGCTCAGCTAGAGACTGGCTTACAATCTCTATCTCTCCTTCTCTTCCCCTCTCTCTCAACCCGTGGCTGTTGCGACTATTGTGGGCTTCTTCATAGCCACAGGCAATCAGACTTCTTAAAAGTAGCTCATGGCTCCAAAAAGTAGGGGAATGGATATGAAGAGTCCTCTTAAAGGTGAGACTCAGATCTGGCACAGCATCACTTCCACCATAATGTACTGGTTTAAGCAATGAGACAATTATCAAAGAATCTGTTGCCACCTTTAATCTACCAGAGTGGGTCAGGCAACTTTCTCTATTCTCTAAAGCACTTCCCTTTCCTTCTGTTTTATTTATTCTGTGATCTTATAGCCTGAGTTTATGATCACTCTAAGTTAACTTCCAAAAGTTTTCCTAAATTGTTATTTTTAATTTGTTTGCCTTTTCTGCAATATTTTTGCCACTTCTATTCTTTTTACCTAATAATACAGAGGACTAAGGGTGGTGATGATTATCCTAACGATGCTTGCAAACTGTAGTCTGAAATTTATTTAGAAATAAGCAAAGACCAAGAACGAAAGGGAGTAGTCTCATCTTATTTTTCCTCCAAAAAAGGCTAAAGTAAGAAAGTTGTGGACCTCTCTGAAATCTCATTTTTGTTCTCTGAAATAAGATTAGCAATTAGAGAAATTAATTTAGAGAACGCTACGTAGAAGTCAAAAGAGATGTTTTAAAAGATTTCTCTGCTCCAATACCACATGCTCTTGAAAACTAGCTTCAAACATATTTATTTTATAAGATATAAAAATTCTTAATTGTAAACAAGAGAATCCAGTCTGGCCAATATACAGAAAAAGAAGTAAAGAGGGAGAAGCAAAGAAATAATACAAGATTCCAGAAACAAAGAACAGAAACACATCAGAAAATTGGCGTGATGAGAAATCTATCAGCAATGTCTCTAGAATGATAGCACTGCCTGCATTAGGATAAAAAAATTACTATACGGACTGGTTCCAAGATGGCCAAATAGGAACAGCTCCAGTCTACAGCTCCCAGCGTGAGCGACACAGAAGATGGGTGATTTCTGCATTTCCAACGGAGGTACCAGGTTCATCTCACTGGGGTTTGTTGGACAGTGGGTGCAGCCCATGGAGTGTGAGCCAAAGCAGGGCAGGCCATTGCCTCAACAGGAAAGCATAAGGCATCGGGGAATTCCCTTTCCTAGCCAAGGGAAGCCATGACAGACAGTACCTGGAAAATGAGGACACTCCCATCCTAATACTGCGCTCTTCCAACAGTCTTAGCAAACAGCACACCAGGATATTATATCCCGCGCCTGGCTCAGAGGGTTCCACACCCATGGAGCCTCACTCACTGCTAGCACAGCAGTCTGAGATTGAACTGCAAGGCAACAGTGAGGCTGGGGGAGCGGTGTCCACCATTGCTGAGGCTTGAGTAGGTAAACAAAGTGGCCAGGAAGCTCGAACTGGGTTGAGCCCACTGCAGCTCAAGGAGGCCTGCCTGCTTCTGTAGTCTCCACCTCTAGGGGCAGGGCATAGCTGAATAAAAAGCAGCAGAAACTTCTGCAGACTTAAACATCCCTGTCTGACAACTTTGAAGAGAGTAGTGTGGTTCTCCCAGCACGGAGTTTGAGATCTGAGAATGGACAGACTGCCTCCTCAAGTGAGTAGCCTAACTGGGAGATACCTCCCAGTAAGGGCCGACTGACACCTCATACAGAGGAGTGCCCCTCTGAGACAAAGCTTCCAGAGGAAGGATCAGGCAGCAACATTTGCTGTTCTGCAATATTTACTATTCTGCAGCCTCCGCTGGTGATACCCAGACAAAAAGTGTCTGGAGTGGACCTCCAGCAAACTCCAACAGACCTGCAGCTGAGGGTCCTGTCTGTTAGAAGGAAAACTAACAAACAGAAAGGACATCCACACCAAAACCCCATCTGTATGTCACCATCATCGAAGACCAAAGGTAGATAAAACCACAAAGATGGGGAGAAAACAGAGCAAAAAAGCTGAAAATTCTAAAAATCAGAGCACCTCTTCTCCTCCAAAGGAACGCAGCTCCTTGCCAGCAACGGAACAAAGCTGGACGGAGAATGACTTTGACAAGTTGGCAGAAGTAGGCTTCAAACTATCGATAATAACAAACTTCTCCGAGCTAAAGGAGGGTGTTCAAAACCATCGCAAAGAAGCTAAAAACCTTGAAAAAAGATTAGATGACTGGCTAACTAGCATAAACAGTGTAGAGAAGACCTTAAATGACCTGATGGAGCTGAAAACCATGGCGCAAGAACTACATGATGCATGCACGAGCTTCAGGAGCGAATTCGATCAAGTGGAAGAAAGGGTATCAGTGACTGAAGATCAAATGAATGAAATGAAGCAGTAAGAGAAGTTTAGAGAAAAAAGAGTAAAAAGAAATGAACAAAGCCTCCAAGAAATATGGGACTATGTGAAAAGACCAAATCTACGTCTCATTGGTGTACCTGAAAGTGATGGGGAGAATGGAACCAAATTGGAAAACACTCTGCAGGATATTATCCAGGAGAACTTCCCCAACCTAGCAAGGCAGGCCAACATTCCAATTCAGGAAATACAGAGAACACCATAAAGATACTCCTTGAGAAGAGCACCTCCAAGAGCCATAATTGTCAGATTCACCAAAGTTGAAATGAAGGAAAAAATGTTAAGGACAGCCAGAGGTAAAGGTTGGGTTACCCACAAAGGGAAGCCCATCAGACAAACAGCGGATCCCTCGGCAGAAACTCTACAAGCCAGAAGTGAGTGGGGGCCAATATTCAACATTCCTAAAGAAAAGAGTTTTCAACCCAGAATTTCATATCCAGCCAAACTAAGCTTCAGAAGTGAAGGAGAAATAAAATCCTTTACAGACAAGCAAATGCTGAGAGATTTTGGCACCACCAGGCCTGCCTAACAAGAGCTCCTAAAGGAAGCACTACACATGGAAAGGAAGAACAGGTACCAGCCACTGCAAAAACATGCCAAATTGTAAAGACCATTGATGCTAGGAAGAAACTGCATCAACTAATGAGCAAAAAAACCAGCTAACATCATAATGACAGGATCAAATTCACACATAACAATATTAACCTTAAATGTAAATGGGCTAAATGCTCCAATTAAAAGAGACAGACTGACAAATTGGATAAAAAGTCAAGACCCATCAGTGTGCTGTATTCAGGAGACCCATCTCACGTGCAGAGAAACACATAGGCTCAAAATAAAGGGACGGAGGAATATTGACCAAGCAAATGGAAAACAAAGAAAAGCAGGGGTTGCAGTCCTAGTCTCTGATAAAACAGACTTTAAACCAACAAAGATCAAAAGAGACAAAGAAGGTCATTACATAATGGTAAAGAGATCAATTCAACAAGAAGTGCTAACTATCCTAAATATATATGCACCCAATACAGGAGCACCCAGATTCATAAAACAAGTCCCTAGAGACCTACACACAGACTTAGACTCCCACACAATAATAATGGGAGACTTTAACACCCCACTGTCAACTTTGAGACACAAAGTTAACAAGAATATCCAGGACTTGAACTCAGCTCTGCACCAAGCAGACCCAATAGCCATCTACAGAACTCTCCACCCCAAATCAACAGAATATACATTCTTCTCAACACCACATCACACTTATTCCAAAATTGACCACATGGTTGGAAGTAAAGCACTCCTCAGCAAATGTAAAAGAACAGAAATTATAACAAACTGTCTCTCAGACCACAGTGTAATCAAATTAGAACTCAGGATTAAGAAACTCACTCAAAACCACTCAACTACATGGGAAACTGAACAACCTGCTACCGAATGACTACTGGGTACATAATGAAATGAAGGCAGAAATAAAGATGTTCTTTGAAACCAGTGAAACAAAGACACAACATACCAGAATCTCTGGGACACATTTAAAGCAGTGTGTAGAGGGAAATTTATAGCACTAAATGCCCACAAGAGAAAGCAGGAAAGATCTAAAATTGACACCCTAACATCACAATTAAAAGAACTAGAGAAGCAAGAGCAAACACATCAAAAGCTAGCAGAAGGTGAGAAATAACTAAGATCAGAGCAGAACTGAAGGAGATAGAGACACAAAAAACCCTTCAAAAAATCAATGAATCCAGGAGCTGGTATTTTGAAACTATCAACAAAATTGATAGACTGCTAGCAAGACTAATAAAGAAGAAAAGAGAAGAATCAAATAGACACAATAAAAAATGATAAAGGGGATATCACCACCGATCCCACAGAAATACAATCTACCATCAGAGAATATTACAAACACCTCTATGCTAGTAAATTAGAAAATCTAGACGAAATGGATAAGTTCCTGGACACATAAACCTCCCAAGACTAAACCAGGAAGAAGCTGAATCCCTGAATAGATCAATAACAGGCTCTGAAATTGAGGCAATAATTAATAGCCTACCAACCAGAAAAAGTCCAGGACCAGACAGATTCACAGCCGAATTCTACCAGAGGTACAAAGAGGAGCTGGTACCATTCCTTCTGAAACTATTCCAATCAATAGAAAAAGAGGTACTCCTCCCTAACTCATTTTATGAGACCAGCATCATCCTCATACTAAATCTGGCAGAGACACAACAAAAAAAGAGAATTTTAGACCAATATCACTGGTGAACATCAATGCAAAAATCCTCAATAAAATACTGACAAACCAAATCCAGCAGCACATCAAAAAGCTTATCCACCATGATCAAGTGTGCTTCATTCCTGGATGCAAGGCTGGTTCAACATATGCAAATCAATAAACGTAATCCATCATATAAACAGAACCAAAGACAAAAACCACATGATTATCTCAATAGATGCAGAAAAGGCCTTTGACAAAATTCAACAGTCTTTCATACTAAAAACTCTCAATAAACTAGATATTGATGGGACGTATCTCAAAATAATAAGAGCTATTTATGAGAAACCCACAGCCAATATCATACTGAATGGGCAAAAACGGGAAGCGTTCCCTTTGAAAACTGGCACAAGACAGGGATGCCTTCTCTCACCACTCCTATTCAACATAGTGTTGGAAGTTCTGGCCAGGGCAATCAGGCAGGAGAAAGAAATAAAGGGTATTCAATTAAGAAAAGAGGAAGTCAAACTGTCCCTGTTTGCAGATGACATGATTGTATATTTAGAAAACCCCATTGTCTCAGCCCCAAATCTCCTTAAGCTGATAAGCAACTTCAGCAAAGTCTCAGGATACAAAATCAATGTGTAAAAATCACAAGCATTCTTATACACCAATAACAGACAAACAGCCAAATCATGAGTGAACTCCCATTCACAATTGTTACAAAGAGAATAAAATACCTAGGAATCCAACTTACAAGGGACGTGAAGGACCTCTTCAAGGAGAACTACAAACCACTGCTCAACGAAATAAAAGAGGACACAAACAAATGGAAGAACATTCCATGCTCATGGGTAGGAAGAATCAATATCGTGCAAATGGCCATACGGTGCAAGGTAATTTATAGATTCAATGTCATCCCCATCAAGCTACCAATGACTTTCTTAACAGAATTTGGAAAAAAAAACTACTTTAAAGTTTATATGGAACCAAAAAAAGAGCCCACATTGCGAAGACGATCCTAAGCCAAAAGAACAAAGCTGGAGGCATCACGCTACCTGACTTCAAACTATACTACAAGGCTACAGTAACCAAAACAGCACGGTACTGGTACCAAAACAGAAATATAGATCAATGAGACAGAACAGAGCCCTCAGAAATAATACCACACATCTACAACCATCTGATCTTTGACAAACCTGACAAAAACAAGAAATGGGGAAAGGATCCCCTATTTAATAAATGGTGCTGGGAAAACTGGCTAGCCATATGTAAAAAGCCAAAACTGGATCCCTTCCTTACACCTTATACAAAAATTAATTCAAGATGGATTAAAAGACTTAAATGTTAGACCTAAAACCATAAAAACTCTAGAAGAAAACCTAGTCAGTACCATTCAGGACATAGGCATGGGCAAGGACTTCATGACTAAAACACCAAAAGCAATGGCAATGAAAGCCAAAATTGACAAATGGAATCTAATTAAACTAAAGAGCTTCTGCACAGCAAAAGAAACTACCATCAGAGTGAACAAGCAACCTACAGAATGGGAGAAAATTTTTACAATCTACCCATTTGACAAAGGGCTAATATGCAGAATCTACAAAGAACTTAAACAAAATGTACAAGGAAAAAGCAAACGACCCCATCAAAAAGTGGGCAAAGGATATGAGCAGACACTTCTCAAAAGAAGACATTTATGCAGCCAACAGACACATGAAAAAATGCTTATCATCACCGGCCATCAGAGAAATGCAAATCAAAACCACAGTGAGGCACCATGTCTTGCCAGTTAGAATGGCGATCATTAAAAAGTCAGGAAACAACAGGTGCTGGAGAGGATGTGGAGAAATAGGAACACTTTTACACTGTTGGTGGGACTGTAAACTAGTTCAACCATTGTGGAAGACAGTGTGGTGATTCCTCAAGGATCTAGAACTAGAAATACCATTTGACCTATCCATTCCATTGCTGGGTATATACCCAAAGGATTATAAATCATGCTGCTATAAAGACACATGCACACGTATGTTTATTGCGGCACTATTCACAATAGCAAAGACTTGGAACCAAGGCAAGTGGCCATCAAATATAGACTGGATTAAGAAAATGTGGCACATATACACCATGGAATACTATGCAGCCATAATAAAGGATGAGTGCATGTCCTCTGTAGGGACATGGATAAAGCTGGAAACCATCATTCTGAGCAAACTATCGCAAGGACAGGAAACCAAACACTGCATGTTCTCACTCATAGGTGGGAATTGAACAATGAGAAGACTTAGACACAGGGTGGGGAACATCACACACTGGGGCCTGTCATGGGGTGGGGGTAGTGGGGAGGGATAGCATTAGGAGATATACCTAATGTAAATGACAAGTTAATGGCTACAGCACACCTACATGGCACATGTATGCACATGTAACAAACCTGCACATTGTGCACATGTGCCCTAGAATTTAAAGTATAATAAGAAAAAATAAGAAAAAAATTACTATACAGAAACTTTTTGCACATAGGTCACTTCTAAGTCATTGTCTTGCATGAATGTTTCTGACTGATGAAACCATAGCCACATTTCCACAACCTAGCTACTAGACTCTCTAGGACATGTGGGAGGTTTTTTTAATTAATTAATTAATTTATTATTATTATTATTATACTTTAAGTTTTAGGGTACATGTGCACAATGTGCAGGTTTGTTACATATGTATCCATGTGCCATGTTGGTGTGCTGCACCCATTAACTCGTCATTTAGCATTAGGTATATCTCCTAATGCTGTCCCTCCCCCCTCCCCCACCCCACAACAGTCCCTGTTGTGTGATGTTCCCCTTCCTGTGTCCATGTGTTCTCATCGTTCAATTCCCACCTATGAGTAGAACATGCAATGTTTGGTTGTTTGTCCTTGCGATCGTTTACTGAGAATGATGTTTTCCAGTTTCATCCATGTCCCTACAAAGGACGTGAATGCATCACTTTTTATGGCTGCATAGTATTCCATGGTGTATATGTGCCACATTTTCTTAATCCAGTCTATTGTTGATGAAATCAACCTTGAGAAAGTAGAATTTAGAGTATGGCAAAATATCAAAATGCAATGTGGCTGTTCAAAATGTATTTGACAGGCAAACATAAATGAGTGATATCTCTCTCAGCCCATCTTTTAGTTGACAAAATCACTATATATTCTTCTACCATACTAAATTTACAAAAGCATAGCAACAATACTATGTTCTAACCTTGTATTCTATAAATATCAGTTATAATTGAAACACGCTTACTGTTTTCCAAATTCTCTTCAGTTACTTTATCAAGATTCAAGCCTGACATCTGGGTAATGTCCATTTCTCCTCTGATTGATTCACAATTTTTTTCGGGATATTTTCTAACCTATGGGAAAAATATAATAATTATTAGAAAAAGTAGGGCATGGGAAATTTTAATATATAGACATTTACATGATCACCAAGAAAGAAAAAGTAGGTGTCTACAGGTGCTATGGTTGGAATGTTCCCTCAAAAACTCATGTCGAAATTTAATTGCCATTGTGACAGTATTAAGAGGTGGGACCTTTAAGAGGTAAGTATGTCCTAAGGGCTTTGCCTTCATCAATAAATTAATACCATTATCCCAGGAGTGGGTTGGTTATGGGTTCCTCCTCAAGAATTCTCAGCCTAATCTTCATTCAAGAAACTCTGTGTTGTGAATTGACTCAGGCCCATGGCATGGAGGCACAATCCTGGAATCTGTTTTCTAGGCTTACTTGTTGCTGCTGTTGTTGTTTGTTTATTTGTTTTTGTATTACTTATACAGATCAAGTGGGACCTTAATGGTTACACAACGTTTTCAGACCCAGGGACCCCCTAATCAATCAGCAAGGCAAAGTGTGTGTCAAACCACTCTGATTATCACAACGTGGTTAAGTGCTGCTAATGAGGCTCATATTAATGGCAGCATCTCCCACCTTTGTTTTCATCCTGTAGGGAATAGATACTGCACACTTTTCAAAGATGCTTGTGTCTGTTTTTATGGCTTTTAGAAATCACGTATTTTCCTTTTTCTGGACCCATATTTAAAATATTGCTTCCATATACATTATATTTCATTTGTACTGCTTTAGTACCTTAAAATGCTTTCTCACATATATTCCTGCAGGTATTTGCCAATATAACTTGCCAAAACATTGCTTTTCTTTTCCTTTGGTGGGTAAGCCTTTTCTTCCTGGGTTTAATTTTGCCCTAGCTTCTTGGAGAACTCTGGACTCTGACACTAACTATGAGTCCAAGGCATTGCAAGGTGTCAGGAATGGGTTGTGAAGAAAGTTATACCACCTCCTGAGGTAACTGCCTCAGGCAACGTGCTTACATGGTTTTCAGGAAAGCAGGAACAACCCATTAAACACTACAGAAAAAACTATTTCTTCTACTAAGGGATGTTTAGTAAATTTGAGTGTCCAAAGTACTCTGAGTTTTCAGGGTATTCCCATCTGTCTCAATTACAATTCCATGGAAGTGTCTTAACTTTCAGTAAGAGTCATGGTACCATTAGAATTCATCTGATGTAATTGAGAAACCACAGCATTAGACTGTGCATTTAATTTTCAGTTTCATCAGCCCTGCAGAGAGGAGAGCTAATTTTAGGGTAATCATTTTATCGCCCTGGCTTTTTTACTACGTTGAGCTGAGAATGTAAAACTTTAAGATGTTCTTTCCTTTCTTTCAAAGCTTAAGCACATTGAGAAGTAGCCAAGTCACCCTATAGCTCTTACGTTCTTCATGCCCATTGTACTTTCATAAGCATAAACTCCCCTACTTCCATGCCTTCTATAATAACATTATTCCAGGTGACCAAGAGCGCAGATGATAAATATAAGCAAGTGTTTCATTTTAGTATGCCATGGGTACCAGTGCTCTTTTCTCTAGAACGAATTGTATTCTCAGAGATTTCAAATCCAACCTGCCAGATAATGAATCCCAGATACTCATTTCCTTGAGGGTTCCTTGCACTTTTAATACAAATTATTCTATTAAGCAACCTTAGTTGCAAGGAAATACATTCATTCCACCCAGAATAAGCAGAATAGATATTTATTAAAGACACTAGATAGCATGTATACTCATTGATCGTGCTAGGGTAATAAACAGGCTAAGCTCACCAGAACAATACCCATAGTCTATTGCCAATTTTTGAATTGCTTCGAAAACAGTCCCAAGGGAGAAGAAGCTACCTGTGACACTGCCAACTCCACAGCCACCAGAAAAAAAATGTGTGCTCTGCCAGAGGTTTTCCCTACTTGATCACTTCCAAATTGAATACATATGTAAGTGGAAACGATTATTGGAAACTGATCCCTCCCTGTAATTCTGGGCATAAGAAAAGCTGGGAAATGCAGTTTTAAAATTGTATCTTGAGAAAACAGAATTTATCTTCTGGTAAATACAAAAACGCAGGTGGGTTTTCAAAAGATGTGCAGCCAAAAATGACAAGTGTATACTACATGTGGCTATTGTGTTTAAAATATTTCATAAAACTTGTGAAAATATTTTAATAATTATACCTGCCTTTATCTCATATATTTGTAACACAGAAATGGTTCTTAAATAAGTGGTATCATACTTTTAGCAAGGTAACCATAAGTATAATTTTACTAAGAAACATCTAGATTCAAGATGTAATATTGTAAACAATATCCCTACAAGTACACAGTCTACAGACATAATTGACATTTGATTATATCACTCTTGTCTTTCAGACTTTATATTTGAAGGAAACTTCTAGGTGGCAATTGAATCAACAAATTTATCATTATTATTTTTAATCTGTTTGTATGAGTTATCAATTTAAGATGTACAGTTCTTCATTAAAATATAAATAGAGGATGTGTGTATCTTTTGAGCGTGGCTTATTTGATCATATTTATAAGGAATTCAACATGACTGGAAAATCTACACGTTCCACAGAGACTATATCTGTATGTGTTTCACACACATATGCATATATCCATTTTATATATATATTGTTCATAAATGGAGAAAGCTGAACATAGCAGTCCTTTTATTCATTAGAACATAATAGGGCTGGGTGCAGTGGCTCACGCCTGTAATCCCAGCACTTTGGGAGGCCGAGATGGGAGGATCACTTGAGGTCAGGAGTTCGAGACCAGCTTGGCCAATATGGCAAAACCCTGTCTCTACTAAAAATACAAAAACTAGCTGGGCGTGATGGCGCACACCTGCAATCCCAGCTACTTGGTAGGCTGAGGCAGGAAAACTGCTTGAACCTGGAAGGCAGAGGTTGCAGTGAGCCGAGATTGCACCACTGCACTCCAGCTTGGGCAACAGAGTGAGACTCCCCCCAAAAAAAGTTTTTTGACATTATTATTATGTCAAATAATTAATGTCAAAAAAAAGTCAAAAAAACTTTATAAGAAAACTTAAGGGCTGGGCGCGGTGGCTCATACCTGTAATCCCAGCACTTTGGGAGGCCGAGGCAGGTGGATCACGAAGTCAGGAGATCGAGACCATCCTGGCTAACACAGTGAAACCCCATCTTTACTAAAAATAGAAAAAATTAGCCGGGCGTGGTGGTGGGAGCCTGAAGTCCCAGCTACTCGGGAGGCTGAGGCAGGAGAATGGCGTGAACCCGAGAGGCGGAGCTTGCTGTGAGCCGAGATCGTGCCACTGCATTCCAGCCTGGACAATAGAGTGAGACTCTGTCTCAAAAAAAAAAAAATAAACAAATAAATAAACCTTAAGATGTAATTTAAAAAAGAATTTCCTTAAGGTTCAGGCCTGGATCCTCTTTTCTTTCTTCTTCAGAACTATATAGCTAATCAAATGTGTTAAAAGCGTAAGTTCAACATACTCAGATTCTAATACTTCCCTTCCAACCTTTGTCTTCTTGTGCTTGTTACCTCAGTAAATTGCACCACCACCACCATCACTTATAAAACCAAAAACCTACTGAAACAGATGCTATCAGCACTCCCATTCCCTATATTCTCTTGGGTTTCACCATTTCCATGTATACCATCTGTATTAGTCTATTTTCACACTGCTATAAAGAACTACCCCAGACTGGGTGATTTGCAAAGAAAAGAGGTTTAATTGACTCACAATTCTCCATGGCTTGGAAGGCCTCAGGAAACTAACGATCAAGGCAGAAGGTGAAGGGGAAGCAAAGGCACGTCTTACATGGTAGCAGGAGGGTGGTAGGAGTGGGGAGGGGACTGCCAAATGCTTGTAAACCATCAGATCTTGTGAAAACTCACTGTCAAGAGAACAGCATGGGGGAAACTGCCCCCATGAACCAATCACCTCCCACCAGGTACCTCCCTCAACACCTGGGGATTACAATTTGAGATGAGATTTTGGTGGCGACACAGAACCAAACCATCTCACCATCCAACTTCCACTTGTCAATATCTGCATCTCTTTGCTGTGAGCTTTCTCTCAACATTAGAGGCTACTCTGCCTGAACACAAAGCATGCTGAATTTGCCTAAGAAGTAATGCCAGAATTAACAACCAGTTGGAAGCAGCCCTCAATTAATAAATGATAGGAGTTAATGTAAAAACACCACAGTTCCTTCATCCCTATGGTGGAATAAATCTAAGAAGCATGTTTTTTACAGTTTAAATTCTAGTTACCCACAATGATAACTTGTTTGATAATTGTGCAAATTGCAAAATATGGTCATAGTTCTCTCCATGTTAGTATGCATGTTCGTTTGTAAGGTGAGATTGCTGTCCCTTCTGACAAAAAGTAGAGTACTCTATCTCTATTTATTTAGAGTGTTTATTACTTAGAGTGTTTATTGTTTTGTATAATTTCTTAGTTACTGCTCTAGGTAATACAATATGCACATCCAAGTCATCATAATCTACTGTAATTGACATTTTACCAGTTTAAGTGATGTGTAGAAGACTTAGTTTCATTTAGAACCTTTTACCCTCCCTCCCTGCTTTTAAAATATAGTTGCCTTAAGTATTTCCTTTATATACATCAAGTGCTACATCAGATAGTATTATAGTTTTTGCCTCAACCAAAGATATGATTTAAGAAACTTATGAGAAGTAATATAGTCTATTATTTTGACCTTATTTTATACATTCTTTCTTTTTGAGTCTTCTTCTGCTACAATTTCGTTTCTCTTTAGAGAACTCCTTTTGCCCACCCTTCAAGGGCAGATTCCTTGGAAATAAATTCTATTAGTTTTATTTTTTCTGAGACTGTCCCTATTCCCTCTTCATTACTGAATAATATTTTCACCAGATAAGAATTCTCAATTGACCACTATTTTCTTTCAGTTATTTTAAAATGTGCTGCTTCTTTCTGGCCTCTGTGGTTTCTGATGAAGGATCTATTGTTGTTTGAATTGTTTTTCCCGTGTCATCGATTACCTCTGGTTACTTTCTTTTCCTTTACATTTCAGAAGTTTAATTATAACATATCTTGGTATGAAATTTTTGAGGTTTATTCTATTTGGGTTTCACTTCTGTGGGATAAGCTTGTTAAATCTGTAGGTTTATGTGTTTTACCAAGTTTGGGATACTTTCAGCCATTTTTTCTTTGAATGCTTTTTTGGTGTCATTTTTCTCTTCCCCTTTTGGAACTCTGGTGAAACAAACAGTAGCTCTTTATATTGTCCCATTAGCCTGAAACTTTGTTCAGTTTTGAAAGTATATTTTCCTTTGTTTTTCAGATTGTATAAATTCTATTGATCTGTCCTCAATTTACTGATTCTATGTTTGGTCGTTTCCACTCTACTATTGGGCCCGTAAAGTTAGTTATTTTTTCTGTTATTTTATTTTTCAGTTCTATAATCTCCATTTGGTTGTTTTTTTAACAGAACTTTTATTTATTTTCTGATTTTCTATCTTTTCATTTATCCCAAGAAAATTTTTAATGGCTTATTGAGACATTTTTATAATAGTTGCTTTAAAATTCTTGTCAATTAATTCCAACGTCTGATTCTTCTCCATTTTGGAATCCATTGGCTGTTTTTTCTCATTCATGTTGTGATTTTCCTGGCTCCTGGTGTGACAAGTGATTTTTCTATTGTTTCCTGGATATTTTGGACATTATATTACGAGACTCTGGACCCTTTTACTATCCTTTCGTTTAGAGGGCAATCCCCTGGTGAGCTGTAGCCTGAGGGCTGGGTGGGTGTTTATGCTCAGCTTCTTGCTGGGTTCCACTGACACCAACCATACAGAATTGGAGCACTGACTCACACTGTCTCACCTGTCAAGCTAGAATCCTATATCTAGTGAAAATGCTCGTTGGTAATTAAGGTAAAATTAAAACAGTCCGGTGAAAGAAGACTAAGAAAATTCAAATGTAGCTGGCAAAACTTCTCTAGAAGAATTGCAAAAGAAAGTTCTTCTGGTGGCACTTTCGGAAATGGAGGTAAAGGACACAGCCAGTCTTGCTAAGAGATTGGTTATGTTGAAAGAGTAAGTAAACTGAGCAAATAAGTAAAAATATTGAGAGTGATAGGAACCAAGTTTCTCGTGTTGAAAAATATATTAACAAACTCAGAAATGTGTTGCATGTATTATAACTTGTTGCTTTTTATCAATGAATAGTATTACATGGTACAGATTTACCAGAGTTTGTTTAGCTGTCCACCTATTGAAGGAAATTACAATTGTTTTTAATTTGGGTCTATTACAAATAAAGTTGCTACGGACATTCATGTATGTTTTCATTTCTGGGGGATAAGTGTCCAGGCAGAAGATTGCTGGGTTGAATGGTAAATATATATTTAGTTTTTTTAAAGATACTACCAAAATATTTTCCAGAGTGAATGTGGCATTTTACATTTCCACCATCCTTGCTAGCATTTAATATTGTCACTACTTTTTTGTTATAGCCATTCTGATCGTTGTGTAGTGATAACTCATTGTGTTCTTTATTTGCATGTTCTAATGGCTAGTGATGTTGAAACATCTTTCACGTGTTTCTTTGCCACCTATTTATTCGTTTTATGAGATATCTTTTTGTGTCTGGTTGCCCATCTCCTTATTGGATTGGTTCTTTACTGTTAAATTTAAGAGTTTTTTTTTTTCTAAAAAGAAAATTGTGTTCTATATTTGTGTCCTTTATCAGAGATGTGGTTTGTCAATGTGTTTTCCCAGGCTATAATTTGTCTTTCCATCCTTGTTTAACAAGATATTTTCCTTAATAACACTTTTAATTTTGATGAGGTTGTATTTACCGTTATGAATCATGTTTTTGGTGTCATGTCTAAGAATGTTATTAAATTATAGATTTAATGTCCTTAATAGTTATAGGGCTGTTCAGTTATATAGTTTATATTGGGTAAGTTGTGGTATTTGTGCTTTTCAAAAAATTGCTCCTTTTCATCTGAGTTGTCAAATTTATATTTATAGAGCTCTTTATGGTATCTTCTTCTTATCATTTTGGCATCTTCAGGGTCTGTAGTGATATTCCTTGCTTCATTCCTGATATCAAAAATTTGTGTCTTTTCTCTTTTTCTTTGTCATCCTTGCGAGAGGTTTTTCAATTTTATTGAACTTTTAAAAGAGCCCATTTTTATTTCATTGATTTTCTCTACTTTTTGTTTTCAACTTTACTTTCTGCTCTTTATTATTTCTTTCCTTCTGCTTGCTTTGGGTTTATTTTCCTCTTGTTTTGAGGTGGAATCTTAGATTACTGATTTGATATTTCTCTCTTCTCTAATATATTCCTTTAGTGCAATAAATTTCCCTCTCACCATTCCTTTAGCTGCATCCCACAAATTTTTATGTTATATTTTTATTTTCATTTGGTTCGATATATTTATTTCCCCAAGACTTCCTTTTGGGCTCATTGTTTATTTAAAACTGTGCTGTTTTAGGCCAGGTATGGTGGCTCACCCCTGTAATCCCAGCACTTTGTGAGGCGGAGGCAGGGAGATCACCTGAGGTCTGGAGTTCAAGACCAGTCTGGCTAACATGGTGAAACCCCGTCTCTACTAAAAATACAAAAAATTAGCCAGACGTGCTGGTGTGCACCTGTAATCCCAGCTACTTGGGAGGCTGAGGTAGGAGAATCGCTTGAACCTGGGAGGCAGAGGTTGCAGTGAGCTGAGATCGTGCCATTGCACTCCAGCCTGGGCAGCAAGAGTGAAACTTCTTCTCCCCCACCCCCCCCCCCCCCCCCAAAGTAGTATATTGTTTAGCTTCCAACTGTTTTTAGGTTTTCTTGTTACTGTTTTGTAATTAATTTACAGTTTGATTTCATTGTATCAGAGAATACACTGTATGAGTTTAATTCTTTTATGTTTGTTGACATTTGTTTCATGACCCAGGATATGATATATCTTGGTAAATGCTGTATGAATATTTTAAAATAATGTTTATTCTGCTTTTGTTGGATGAAGTTAGTGTTCTATGAGTGTGAATTTGATGTTGTTGTTTGATGGTATTGATTTTTTTATATACTTGCTGATTTTCTGTCTAGTAGTTCTATTAATTATTAAGAGAGGGATATTGACATCTACAACTGTTAAGTGTGAGTTTGTCTAGTTCTTCTTTCGTGTCTTTCAGATTCTTTTTTTCTTTTTGTTCATTTATTTTGTAGTTCTGCTGTTTGGGACATATACAATTAGGATTGCTATGTCTTCTTGGTGGGCTGACCCTTTCACTGGTTACCCTTTGTCCCTGGTAACTTTTTTCCATCTGAAGTCGAATTTATCTAATATTAACATAAACATTCCTCTTTTCTTTTCATTAATGTTTGCATGGTATCTCTTTTTCTATTGCTTTACTTTCAATTTTCCTATATTTTTATATGTGAAATGCATTTCTTAGGGTTAACATATTAGATAATAATTTTAATCCACTCTGATAATCTCTGTCTTTTAATTAATATATTTAGACCATGTACATTTAATGTAATTATTAATATATTAGGGCTTATGTCTACTATTTTATATTTGTTTTCTGTTAATCCCCTCTGTTTTCCTTTTCTATTTTTTCTGCTTTCTTATGTGTTATTTGAGCATTTTAAAAAGTAATTCTAATTTACCTGTAATATACTTTATTGTATATTTGTATAGTTTTATAATGGTTGCTTTAGATTTTATATTATACATACATAATTATTATAGTATTCTGGTAACAAATTTTTATCTATTTGAATGAAGCGTAGAAACCTTACCTCCCCTTAAGTCCCCTTGTCTCCCCTGTTGGTAACAAAACTGCCTAAACTATTTTCTCTACATAGATTGAGAACCACATCATAACAAGAATGTTACAATTGTCTTTCAACCATCAAATCTTATTTAAAAAATTCAAGAGCAGAAAGTTTATTGTATTTGCCTATGTATTTACTTTTTCTATTGTTATTGCTTCCTTATTTATGTTCCAAATTCCCTTCTTTTATTATTTTCTTTCTGTTTCAATAATTTCCTTTAGCTGTTCTTTTAGCGTAGGTCATCTAGAGAACAAATTCTGTTTAGTTTTCTTCCAACTGAGAATGTCTTGATTTTTCCTTTATTCCAAAGGATATTTTGACTGGATATAGAATTTTGGGTTGAGAGATTTTTTTTCCTTCTACATTGAACAATATTCTGCAGCTTCCTTCTAGCCTTCATGGATTCTCATGAGAAACACACTTTCAGTGGAATTATTTTTCTTCTACAGGTAAGGTGTTATTTCTTTCTCACTCTTTTAAAGATATTTTCCTTTAGTTTTCAGAAGTTTGATTCTGATGTAACTTGGTACAGAATGTCTTTGGTTTATCCTGTTATGGTTTGTTCACCTACTTGAATTTGTAGGTTTATGTCTTTTGTCAAATTTTAGAAATTTTTAGCTATTATTTGTTTGAATATGCTCTCTTTCTTCTCTGTGGGACTCTAATATCATGAATGGCAAACCTTTTTATCATCTCAATGAGACCTTAAGCTCTGTCCATTTTTTTGTCTGTTTCAGTCTAGTTTTTCTCTTGTTCAGACTGGTGACTTCCATTGTTCTATCTTCAAGTCCATAGATTCTTTTGTCTTTTTTAGTCTGTTGAGTCAATTTGGTGAGATTTTTACTGGATATTCAGTTATTATTTTTTCAGTCGTGAAATTTTCTTTTTTTTTTCACTAAAATTCCTTTTTTTTGCTAAAGCTTTCTATTTCTTTTTGAGTCTATTTTTTCATCTGTTTCAAACATATTTCTAATTGTTTATTGAAGTCTTTTTATAATGTCTGAGTTAAAATAATTGTCACATAATATCAACATCTTTGACATCTGGGTAGTGGTGTCTGTTGATTATCTTTTCTCATTCAAGTTAGGATTTCCTCATTCTTGTTGTGACAGTACTTTTGATTGTGTTCTAGACATTTTTGATATTGTTTTAGGATAACTAGGGTTTTATTTGCATCTTCTGTTTTAGCAAGACTCCCTTGACACTGTGCCAGAAGAGTATGGCAGGTACCATCTTATTACTGCCAGGTTGTGGGGGAAGTCCAATTCCCCACTCAGTTTCCATTGCCATTTTAGTAGGGAGGTGCAATTCATTGCTGGATGGGTATGGAATTTCAGGCTCCTCACTAGGCCTCTGCTGACTTCACTTCAGTAGTAGGGGATGGAATGCTTTATTACGGCTGGGAGTGGTTGAAAGTCTGGGTTTACCAAGTTCTCTCTACTGATAGGAGATTGTTGATACCTGGCAGAACTCAAAGTCCAGACTCGCTAATAGTCTTTCAGTGATACTGCTCCAGGGGCAGGGTGATGGGTATTGTATGTGTGTGCCTGGGGCAGGGAGGGTTTTCTCTTGTTGAGGGGTGATGAGGGTTGAAGTATAGTCTTCCCTCTGGGGCTTTGGGTCACAGTTTTTTCCATGGTGTTAGGCTGAAGTTACTCTCTCAAAGTTTTTGCCTGTTTGGCTGCCCCTTCCTGTCCTAGAGAAATCAGAGAAAGCAGGATTTTCTTAGCACTCCTTTGTTTGCATCTGTTGGTGTTTCCAGGTTGCAGGGTTCTCCAGCACCCATCTAAGATATATGAGGCAATAAGAAAACACAGGGAATATACTTCTATGTTATTCTCTGGGTGTCAAGATCTCTCTAGTCAGGCTTTCTTCTTCTCTTCACTTTTCAGAGTCCCCTGTATTTCTATTATGTCCAGAGTTTTTAGCTATACTTAGCAGGAGGAATGAGGAGAAATACATCTATTCCATGTTATCCAGAATTGGAAGCCCTGTTAACGCCCTTTTACATTTCAACTTTTGTATATATTTTACACCAATCATACAATATTAATTATGTATATGTTAAGTTACAAATAAATATAAAAACACATATATAGAAGGTACATGCTTAAATTTTTTTTTTTTACTAATGGGGTGCAGAGCTAAATGCAGATTGCAGAGCAGAGTTGTAAGCACTGCTAAGTCATTTCTGGGCCTAACTCTTCTACTAACTCACACAATTTGGAGCATTCATTTTTTTCACCTCTAAAATGAAGCATTGGGCAAGACAGTCTCTAAGACCACCACTTTTTCCTCTAAAAGTCTACAAATAATTATCAGTAGTATGCCTTCTAAAAGATATAAAATACCACATAAAATTGTTTCTATTTATGTTTTATTTAAAGCATCTTTAAATCCTAACATGTATTAATTTCCTCAAGAGTAAAGTTCTATTCCATTTTTATTATAATCATCTAATCAAGATTGAGCTCATACATGTAATTGTTAAAGAAAAACAGTAAAGTTGATTTAAAAGGGTGTATTATCCTAATTTTCTATGAGTTAAGTTCATGGTTGCACTACCTTATTAATTTAGTAATTTTGGACATTTTTCAGTAATATATTCTCCTCACACACTTTTCTCATGGAACCGAAATGGCAAAAATATCTGAAAGAGGCTATTTTATCTCAGGCTTAGTGGTCCAAGATCATAGACTGGTGTGTTTTGTGCTCTGTGTGCGTATATATTCCTTCTACTCAAACACATTATATGCTACTGCCTTTGCTAGGGTTGTGTATTCATTTGTTCTCATACTGCTATAAAGAAATACCTGAGACTGGGTAATTTATAAAGAAAAGAGGTTTAATTGGCTCACAGTTCTTCAGGTTGTACAGGAAGCAAGGCAGCATCTGCTTGGCTTCTGGGGAGGCCTTGGGAAACTTACAATCTTGGGGGAAGGTGAAGGGGCAGGTGGCACCTCCTATGGCCTGAGCAGGAGGGAGACAGAGAAAGGCCGGAGGTGCCACATACTTTTAAACAACAAGATCTCACAAGAACTCTATCATGAGACAGCACAAAGGGGATGGTGCTAAGCCATTCATGAAGGATCCACCCCCATTATCCAATCACCTCCCATCAGGCTCCGCCTCCAACAACGGGAATGACAATAGAACATGAGATTTGGGTGGAAACACAGATCCAAACCATATCATTCTGCTTCTGGCCCCTCTCAAATCTCATGTCCTTCTCACACTGAAAAATACAATAATGCCTTCCCAACAATCCCCAAATACAACAATCCCCAAATACAATAATGCCTTCCCAACAATCCCCAAATTCTTAATTCAACATTAAATCAAAAGTCCAAAGTCTCATCTGAGACAAGGCTAATCCCTTCCACCTGTGAGCCTGTAAAATAAAAAACAAGTCAGTTACTCCCAAGATACAATGGGGGTACAAGCATTGGGTAAATATTCCCATTCCAAAAGGGAGAAATCAGCCAAAAGAAAGGGGCTACAGGCCCCACAGGAGTCTGAAACCCATCAGACAGTCATTAAATCTTAAAGCTCCAAAATAATCTCCTTTGACTCCATGTCTCACATCCAGAGCTCACTGGTTCAAGGGGTGGGTTCCCAAGGCCTTGGGCAGCCCTGCTCCTGTGGCTTTTCAGGGGTCAGCCCTGAAAGCTGCTTTTATGGACTGGTGTTGAGTGCTTGTGGCTTTTCCAGGGACATGGTGCAAGCTGTCAGTGGATCTACCATTCTGGGTTTTGAAGGATGGTGGCCCTCTTCTCACAGCTCCTCTAGGCAGTGCCCCAGTGGGGCCCTCAACCCCACATTTCCCCCTGTTACTGCCCAACTAGAGGTTCTCCATGAGGGAACCACCTCTGCAGCAGGCTTCTGCCTGGACAGTCATGCTTTTCCATACATCCCCTGAAATCTAGATGAAGGCTCCCTAGCCTCAACTCTTGCACTCTGCATATTTTCAGGTTAACACCACGTGGAAGCCACCAGGCTTATGGCTTGTACCCTCTGAAGCAGCAGCCCAAGCTGTACCTGGGCCCCTTTGACCCAGGCTGGAGCTGGAGTGGCTGGGACACAGTGAGCAGTGTCCCAAGTCTGTTCAGGATGGCAGGGCCCTGGGCCTGACCCACAAAACCTATTTCCCTCTTAGGCCTCTGGGCCTGTGATGGAGTAGGGGGAGGCCTTGAAGGTCTCTAAAATGCCTCCGGGGCCTTTTCCCCATTGTCTTCGCTATCAGCACTTGACTCCTTTCTACTTATGCAAATTTCTGCAGCCTGCTTGAATTTCTCCCTTGAAAATGGGCTTTTTTTTTTCCCCACATCACCAGGCTGCAAATTTTCCAAGCTTTTACTTTCTGCTTCCCTTTTAAATATGTTTGAGTTTTAGGTAATTTATTTGTTTATGCAAATTAGTATAAGTTGTTAGAAGCAGCCAGGATACATCTTGAATGCTTTGTTGCTTAGAAATTTCTTCCACCAGATACACTAAATCATCACTCTCAAGTTCATAGTTCCACAGATCCCTAGGGCAGGGGCAGAATACAACCAAGCTCTTCGCTAAGGCCTAAGGAAAGTGACCTTTACTCCAGTTCCCAATAAGTTCTTCATTTCCATCTGAGACCTTGTCAGCCTGGACTTCACTGTCCATATCACAATCAGCATTTTGGTCAGAACAATTTAACAAGTCTCTAGGAAGTTCCAAACTTTCTCTCATTTTCCTGACTTCTTCTGAGCTCTCCTCCACACTCTTCCAATCTCTGCCCATTACCCAGTTCCAAAGCTGCTTCCACATTTTCAAGTATCTTTATAGCAATGTCCCACTCCTCAGTACCAATTTTCTGTATTAGTCCATTCTCACACTGCTATAAAGAAATACCTAAGACTGGGTCATTTATAAAGAAAAGAAGTTTCATGGGCTTACAGTTCTGTGGGATGTACAGCAGGCATGATGCTGGCATCTGCTTGGATTCTGGGGAGGCCTCAGGAAACAGACAATTATGGTAGAAGGCAAAGAAAAAGCCAGTACTTCACATGGCTGGAGCCGGAGGATGAGTTGGGGGAGGTGCCCCATACTTTTAAACAATCAGATCTTGTGAGAACTCGATCACAACCACCACCAAGGGGATGATGCTAAACCATTCATGAAAGATCCACCTCCATGATCCAATCACCTCCCTCCGGGCCCCACCTCCAACACTGGGTACTACAATTAAACATGTGATTTGGGCAGGAACAGAGATCCAAACCATATCAGGCTGGCATAACAAAATGCTGAAGACCTGGTGGCTGCTATCATTTGAATGTGTCCCCCAAATTTCATGTGTTGGAAACTTAATGCTCAAATTTATGTGTTGATTGGAGGTAGGGCCTTTGGGAGGTAATTAGGATTAGATAAGGTCATTAAAGTGGGGGGTCCTCATGATGGGATTGGTAGTTTTATAAAATGGGGAAGCAGGAACTGAGGTGAAACATGCTCTTGCCCTCTCACCACATAATGCCCTCTGTCATGTTATGAGCAGCAGGGAAGCCTTTACTAGTTTCCCACACCAAAATCTTGGACTTCCTAGCCTCCAGAAGTGTAAGAAATAAATTCATTTTCTTTATAAATTGTCTAGTCTCAGGTATTCAGTTATAACAACAGAAAATGGACAAAAACAGTGGCTTAAGCAACAAAAGTTTATTTTCTCACAATTCTGGAGGCTGGAAGTCCAAGATTAAGTGCTGGTAGGATCGGTTTCTGTGAGTCTTTCTCTTTGAATTGCAGATGACCATCTTCTTGTCTTTGCACATGGTCCCCCTTCTGTGCACATCTTTCTGTATGTCCTAAAATCCTCTTATAAGGACACCAGTCAGACTGGATTAGAGCCCACACCTAATGGCTTCATTTTAACTTCATTACCCCTTCAAAGGCCCTATCTCCAAATGTAATCACATTCTGAGGTACTGGGGTTAGAGTTTCAACATATCAATTTTGGTAGGGATACAATTCAGTTCATAACATCCATATTCACCACTGTGACATTAAAAAAAATAAACTCTGTATTTTTGTTTGATTTTTTTTTTTTTTTTTTGAGTCAGGGTCTCACTCTGTTGCCCATGCTAGAGCGCAGTGGCACAATCACAGCTAAATGTAACCTTGAACTTCCATAGCAGCTATTTGGGAGTTTGAGGTGGGAGGATTACTTGAGCATAGGAGTTCAAGACAACAGGTGCATGTCACCACACCCAATTAATTTTTTATTTTTTTGTAGAGAAAGGATATTGCTGTGTTGCCCAGGTTGGTCTGGAACTCCTAGCCTCAAGCAATCTTTTCACCTTGACTTCCTAAAGTGCTGGGATTACAGGTATAAGCCAACTTGCCCAGCTAAATTCCATATTTTTGAGATTAGGCTAAGAAGGCTATTTTATAATGCCTATAGGTTTAGTTTGACTAATACAGTACAGGTGTATGAGTGTGTGTGTTAGAATTCGTTCGAAAGAAGCTAGTCTTCCCCAGATTGTTTCAAAGCTGTGGGCTGCTAAAGTGTTCCACAGATAGCAATTTAACTACTTAAGTACATAGTTTGTTAGATATCAGACAGACATAATTTGAAGATGAACCAAGCAAATGCTATAGGCCAAATAGAATTGTGTTGCTTAATTATTTTTTAAACTATGTTACTTTAGGCAACTAAATTATTTTATCAATTGTATCATTACTCAATAGTCTATGACTTTGTAAGTTTAAAAAATAGATTTGATTGTTAAAATGGAAAGTTTTCATTTAACACAATTTTACTAGGCTTCACAAATCAGTTTTAAACATCCTTTTATTCCATCTGCTTTTGAACCATGTGCTGATGGTTTTTAAAGTACTATACTTTAGCATTAATTTGATTGGCACTTACATTTCCAGCCAATTAACAAAGGACTAGAAAAAATTATGGTTGGGAGGACTAGAAAAAAGTCTGGTTGGGAGGAAAATTAAATGCAGTAAAGCTAATACCACTTTACAATTTCACTTGACAGTGATATTTCATCAAGTTAATTAATTTCTGTCATAATAAAATACAGTAAAAAAAAATATATATATATTCTATCACTTACTTTCTAGATATAGCATACATCACTGTTTTGATTTCTGACACCAGAACTGAACTGATGTTCTCTTGAGGTGTCAAATTTGATTTGAATATTCAATTTTTTTTTTTTTTTGGACAGAGTCTTGCTCTCTTGCCCAGGCTAAATTGCAGTGGTGCGATCTCGGCTCACTGCAACATTTGCCTCCAGGGTTCAAGCAATTCTCCTGTCTCAGCCTCCCAAGTAGTTGGGAGTACAGGAGTGCACCACCACGCCTGGCTAATTTTTTTTTTTTTTTTTTTTTGTGAGACGGAGTCTCGCTCTGTCACCCAGGCTGGAGTGCAGTGGTGCAATCTCAGCTCACTGCAAGCTCTGCCTCCCAGGTTCAAGCCATTCTCCTGCCTCAGCCTCTCCGAGTAGCTGGGACTACAGGGGCCCGCCACCACGCCCGGCTAATTTTTTGTATTTTTAGTAGAGACAAGGTTTCACTGTGGTCTCGATCTCCAAACCTCGTGATCCGCCCGCCTCAGCCTCCCAAAGTGCTGGGATTACAAGCGTGAGCCACCGCGCCTGGCCACGCCTGGCTAATTTTTGTATTTTTAGTAGAGACGGGGTTTCACCATATTGGTCAGGCTGGTCTCGAACTCCTGAACTCACGTGATACACCCACATTAACCTCCCAAAGTGCTGGGATTACAGGTATGAGCCACTGCGCCCGGCCAGAATATTCAATTTTAAAAAATCTACAATGTCTTGATAATTAAAAAATAATTTCCTAGATTTTATATCATCTTAACATGTTTCATAATTATGATGAATTCTTTGCAATTTCTTGCATCTGTAAATGACTATATTTTAAGTCTTGAGACACAATCCTTGTTAGCACAGCCAATCCTTTCCACAATTCGTTAGTCTTAATTTATATTTTTTTCCTGCAACGGAATTTCTAAATCTTAGTTTCAGTTTATGATTATATTTTCTAACCAAATAGCAGTGCCATTATTTGCAATTTTCAAAGTGTGCTAGCAAAATACAAGAAAAAAGTAAATATTCAACCACAGGGAGTCACAAACCATATTCTAAAATACTCTGCAGCCTTCCCAAATGATGTTTTGGAAGAATATTTAATGACTTTGGAAAAATGCTTTGGTATATTGTTTAAAAATCAGATTACAAAACAATATTTATGAGTCCACACATACCTGTACGTAGAAAAAATAGAGGAGGTTAGTATTAATACTGAATTGGGAGATTACAGATAATTTTTACTTTTTAATTTAGACTTGAGTTTTCCATATTTTCTAAATTAAGATGTATTAGTTTTACAATCAGAAAGAGAACAATACATGTCATTCCTCAAATAAAAACACCAGCTGAGGCGACTGATTTGTTGGAAGCTAGGCCATTAAGTAATGCTATCCATTTTGTGGAGGCATTTTAAGTTCCGGTCATTGACTCATGGTGTAAACAATCATTGAACTATTGTCAAATATCAGTACCTACTCCATGCCAGATATAATGCTTTGTTCTGGGGACACTTGAAGAGGGTTATGCAGAGATAATTACAAAATGGTTCTACCAGGTATAGGATACAAATAAAATCAATATTATAGGATAGGCGCTAGAGTAATAGCCGCAAGAAAGTCCTATACCCAGATTACGACAGGGGAGCTATTTCAAGCAAGTCATCCTGAGTCACACTAATCACAAGAATGCAACCTATCCGAACTTCATTAACTTAGTCTCACAAGGATATGTCTGTCTGATTTACAGTTGATTTGTGTGGCCTGAGCTTTTATATAGGGTGGATATAAAATAAACCTGCCATCTTAAAAAAAAAGTTTGCAAGTTTTGAATCTTTAAACTGTAGTTGAACAGTTTTATTTAAAAAGTACATTAATGAACATTAGCTATATTCTGGTGCTAAGGGATATAAAGGTAAGCGAAACAAGAGTCTTGTCCTCAGGAAGCCCAGAGTCTAAATCAAATGTTTGTCTATATCTTATACAGTATGAATATCTGTGATAATTTCATCTAACATTTTTGCTAAAAATCAAACATTGAGAATTAAAAGTCACATTGTTTCCCTCTCTTGCTTTGGCTGTGAGGAAGCATAGAACTAAATGTTATATCAGTAATCGTGCTCGTTACAGATATTTGCGGTAGTTCTTTGTTTTGATAAAAATTTTCTATGCATAAAAATGGCTTTCTTGTTTTTGAGAAGAACACAGATGATAAATCATAAATGAAAACCACATAAAATCTTTTGTTATTTAATTATATAGTAATTAGAATTCTATTCTAAAGCAAAGAAAACATGTTTGGTAAAAAAGTTAGATGCGCCGGGCGCGGTGGCTCACGCTTGTAATCCCAGCACTTTGGGAGGCCGAGGCGGGCGGATCACGAGGTCAGGAGATCGAGACCACGGTGAAACCCCGTCTCTACTAAAAATACAAAAAAAATTAGCCGGGCGTGGTGGCGGGCGCCTGTAGTCCCAGCTACTCGGAGAGGCTGAGGCAGGAGAATGGCGTGAACCCGGGAGGCAGAGCATGCAGTGAGCCGAGATGGTGCCACTGCACTCCAGCCTGGGCGACAGAGCGAGACTCCGTCTCAAAAAAAAAAAAAAAAAAAAAAGTTAAATGCATCTTCCTCATTGACAATTTAAATTGTTTTGTTTCTTGAGGGCAGGTAGAATTTACTCAAATAAGTGGTTTTTATTTTTTATTTTTTTAGACAGAGTTTCGCTTTTGTTGCCCAGGCTGGAGTGCAGTGGTGGGATCTCGGCCCACTGCAACCTCCGCTTCCCTAGTTCAAGAGATTCTTCTGCCTCAGCCTCCCAAGTAGCTGGGATTACAGGTGCTCACCACCATGCTTGGCTAAATTTTGTATTTTATTTTTTATTTTTATTTATTTATTTATTTTGAGACAGAGTCTTGCTCTGTCACCCAGGCTGGAGTGCAGTGGCGCAATCTCCGCTCACTGCAAGCTCCGCCTCCCGGGTTTATGCCATTCTCCTGCCTCAGCCTCCTGAGTAGCTGGGACTACAGGTGCCTGCCACCACGCCTGGCTAATTTTTTTGTATTTTTTAGTAGAGACGGGGTTTCACCGTGTTAGCCAGGATGGTCTCGCTCTCCTGACCTCATGATCCACCTGCCTCAGCCTCCCAAAGTGCTGGGAAATTTGGTATTTTTAGCAGTGACAGGTTTTCACCATGTTGGCCAGGCTGGTCTCGAACTGGCCTCCCAAAGTGCTGAGATTACAGGTGTGAGCCATTGCGCCTGGCCAAATAAGTGATTTTTTAAAAGTCCAATTTGGAAGGTCAAATCTAGATGAACATGTATTGAAAGAAAAAAATAAAGGAAGACCAAGATGTTCTGAGCATTAATAGAACTGCTGGTGCACAGACAAACCAACAAGCATTCAAATTCCATTATTGACACTTGTCGACTTTGACATTCAGTCGGAATGTGCAAAGTGCAAAGGTTATGGACCTTAGAATGTTCTTCTTCATCTAAAAGAGTAAGAAAAGTACATAGTCCTTTTCTTGAATACATTGTGAAACAAATCTAAAATGTTATGCTTTTTTCAGTTTTTGAGGACTTCAGTTTTCCTGGATACTCTAGATAACTGACTGATTAAACAAAACAAAATGTATTTATAAAAGTACATAATATTATATTAATATGGAAAGACTTTATATAGTTAATATATACATATATAAAATATTTAACTCATGAAGTAAATATTCTATTTATAGCTGTATGGAGCAGAGCTTTTTAGTTCAAATACATACGAGATCAAATAAGTAAATAATTAAATTTTTAAAAAGTAATGTAAGACAAAGAAGGTCAGTGTGCTTACAACATAAATAATTTTTAGGATTGTATGTTTGAGGATAAGAATTAGTAGAAAGAATGCAGATGATGATTAAATAAAATATAATTTCAATTCCATGTAAATGATCTTATTTTAATTATGTAGACTTTTATCCTAGTGGAATATGTATATTATAGTAATAAGTGAATTTTAGAAATAATGGCATTTAAAATTTTTCTAAGCCAAGAAAAGCAAATTATTTTTTCTTAAGCTATTAAAAACTATTTTCCCCTGGTTATGTCACCAAGAAATAAATCTTCCAGATTCTTTCCCTTAAAAATTTGTATTTTCCAAATCAAGCAACAGAAACCACACACAAGAAATTTCAGCTCAAAAATATTTTTTCCAGGAAGAAACCCAAAAGTAACTTTGAATTAATTGTACCTCCTTTATTCTGTTTTATTAACTTTTCAAAATTTAGTCATTGATTTTAGTAAAACATACTGAATGAAAAATGTAGTCTCATAAAATGACATATATTAAAGAGAATAAACTAGCTTATAGAATAATATCAACAAATGGGATATATTGATATTCATACTAGAAGATGTTTGGCTATGACACTCGCCCAGTGAGAATGGAGGAAAGTTTGTATTTCTGGAACCAACGGGCCTTGAAAATAGGATTAGAAAAATTTCATCTTTATAAAAAATAAATGTGCTGCTGTTAATGGTTTCTGAATTTGAATGTTGGATTGACTTAGTAAAAGCCAATGTGCACAATTAGAGTTGGCAAATCTAAGCAATATAGCCTTCTGAGTATATTGAAGTTGAAGGAAAAAATGTTAGAGTGGTGATTTCATTCTGTTTTCTACAGGGAACCTGAGCAGATTTTATGATACCTTGGAGCCAGCAGATTTTAGTTCTTATGAGAATAGCAGAGATTTTACTGTCTAGGATGGAATGATATTTAGGAAATCAAGTCTTACCAAAAAACATAACATAAAAATGTAAATGCAGGTAGGTATTTTGGATGTGCATAAAAAGCATATGGTTAAAATCATCAACATTTTGGACAAAAAATTTTGAAGTTTACTCATGCCTTTAAAAGTTAGAGAAATATAGCTTGAAGAAACCATTAGCAGCACTTCTTTTTAAAACTTTTTTAAATAAAGATGTAACTCTTTTAATCCTATTTTCAAGGCCCATTGGTTCCAGGGATACGAACTTTTCCTTCATCCTCCCTTCTTGTAAAAACTTAAACACTGGTAGCTGGATTTATTCTCTCAGTCTGTTGATGAACATAAGCAGATAAAAATGTCCTCCAATAGTGAAGACAACCAAAATAGTTCAATTTTGGTTGAAATTCAGAAAAAACAAATATCTGTAATGTTCTCCTCCAATTCGAAGTTAGAAGAGCAAGTAATATAACAACATTTATTTTAGTTAACTCATGACTGCTTTTAGGAACTACTTTTAATTCATAATTGTTCATGAACCATTTGTTTAAATAATCTGATTTAGAATGTTGCTGATTATTGATGCTAGACTCACTGGTCTACATTTTGAAATCTTTTTGAAAATCAAGACATTTGTTTCTCTCCAAGAATACTTTAAGATATTTGCAATACATCCATCAGTACAGTCTTGTGATTATTTGAATGCTCATCCCCTATTTAGATAATGTGTGACCATCTTTTCACTTATTTTGAGCTTCAATTTTCTTTTAACCATTTTTGTACATCCTTTTATCTTGCTAGAGAAACCAAGCAAAATGGAGTTAGGCTTGTTTTCTCTGTTGTTTTAACATTATAGTAAGTAATGTGGCTGGCAGAAATGATGTTTGGACCAATATAGTTGATAATATCTAGCATTTTGGGGTGATTAATGTGTGGCAGGCACTGTGTTATGTGCTTTTATATACACTAAATCATTTAATGTTCACAACTCTTGAGTAGTGTAATTTTTTACTTTACCAATGAGGTGACTGTGGCTCCAACCACAGTTAGTGGAGATGGTCAGGTGAGAAACCAGCCATCTCTCCTCTGAGCCACAACACTAATAAGCGGCAAATTTAGCATCAAAATTAGATCAGCCTTTTCCCCAGAGCTCATTCACATCCTACCACACTAAAGAATTTCAGATTTGTTAGCAATAGGAACTTTTATTTTCAAACAAATTTGTGGGACCCTGGTATATTAACAAATGAAAGGAGAGCTGCTTGGTTGAAAGTGAGGCAGGATGTCTAACTGTACTCATTAGGGCCTAGAGAAAACCCTAAGTCCTTCATAAGAAGTAGTTCATAAGCCCTTGTTCTATAACATAATATAAAATTCCCCAAGAGCACCGTTCATATATAACAGAACTATTGAAGCTAATTGATTGTTTTTAGCTTATAATAATTTCTATTTACTCTTGTTCATATACCTATCTCTATTTTTGTTCATTTTCTTGGCCCGTTTGTACTCATCCAAAACTTGAGGTGTAGTCACACTGGTTTCTGCATTTATTCCTCACCTGGATCATTTGTGATTTTATAGTTGAAAGCTTTTCTTCAAGGGCCTCCTGTCCTTTCAGGGTCTCTGACTCTAGAATCATATCTGGAAATTTGGTTTCTTTCTTTTTTTTTGTTTGTGATGGAGTCTTGCTCTGTTGCCCAGGCTGAAGTGCAGTGGAGTGGTCTTGGCTCACTGCAAACTCCACCTCCTAGGTTCAAGTGATTCTCCTGCCTCGGCCTCCCAAGTAGCTGGGATTACTGGTGCCTGACACCACGCCTGGCTAATTTTTTGTATTTTTATTAGAGTCAGGGTTTCACCATGTTGGCCAGGCTGGTCTCGAACTCCTGACCTTGTGATCCACCTGCCTCGGCCTCCCAAAGTGCTAGGATTATAAGCGTGAGTCACTGTGCCCGGCTGAAATTTGGTTTCTTAAAGAACAAATTAGTTTTTCTTCTCGGTGAAAAATTAAGTTAACAAGTTTACCTTCTTTCCTTTTATTGTCCATGAAATCATCAGCAAGATAAGGCAGCATTTTGTCACAAAATCGGGTTTTAGCAGAAGATTTTTGGCAGGTGTCTGTGGTTGATGTCTCCATTGGGGTCTTATTTTTCTTTTGTGCCATTATCCTTATTTAACCTGGTCTGATGAACAATTATAGATGAACATTCTAAAGCAAGTAAACAACAATAAATTTTTAAATCATATAGTCATCCATCTATCCATCTTTATCTTCATGCACGTAACGTCCAGTGCTCAATAATACATAAAGGAAGGATATACTGGAACCATACTTTCTCCTTCAAATCTCTGATTTCCACATTGGTATATAATTTCTGTAACCCTCAATTTCTTAAGCTGGCAAATGTTTGGACTAGGGGATATGATCCTTTCAGCCACAGATTTGCATTTTTTTTTCTCACTTTCCTTTCTCTGCTGTCCATTTAATTTGGACAAAGCATAAAGTGAGTGAGGCTGAGTGCCACTCAAATCAGGTTATTCTCAGCCCTCTTTCTAATTTTTGTGAATTATTGTATATTTCCAAAATGACTTGAACATACGACAATCTTTTGAAGACAACCTGACAAGATTAACATTCATCGTTGGAAATTGTTGGAAGTACCTCCACATACCTCTGCATACCCCTGCAGGTCCACGTCACTTTTATGTGAAGTCTTGATTGGGGCATGAAACTTTCTTTTTTTTCTTTTTCTTTTTTTTTTTTATTTTTTATTTTGTGACGGAGTCTTAACACTGTTGCTCCGGCTGGAGTGCAATGGTGTGATCTCAGCTCACTGCAACCTCCACCTCCCGGATTCAAGCAATTCTCCTGCCTCAGCCTGCCGAGTAGCTGGGATTACAGGTGCCTGCCACTACGCCCGGCCAATTTTTTGTATTTTTGGTAGAGATGGGGTTTCACTATGTTGGCCAGGCTGGTCTTGAACTCCTGACCTCGTGATCCGCCTGCCTCGGCCTCCCAAAGTGCTGGGATTACAGGCGTGAGCCTAGGCCTAGGGCGTGAAACTTTCTTACCCTTGCAGGTCCACATCACTTTTATGTGGAGTCTTCATTAGGGCGTGAAACTTTCTTTCCAAAGTGGTGCTCCCAGTCACTGCTAGAAGTCCATTATTCTTGTCTTGTTAGCCAGGATTAAAATAATGAAAGCCCATTTCATGAATATAATTCATATAAGCTACTATTCACTTTCTATATCCTCTTTTCTTTTCCAAGATTAAAACATCCAGAAGAGATTAAAACCAGATTTTCCCAAATCCTTCAAGTTTTCTATGTACAATTTCAAAGTTGCCAGAGATATATACCAGGTTTGTTATAGATATCTGTTTATTCATTCCCTTATCATTCAGCAAAAGTGAGTAGCAGTTGGAAAACTGTTAGATTTCAGTTGCCTACAATAGAAATTGCAATAACCAACTCCATGGGAATTTTCTGCTTGCGATGGGGAGATCCGGTAGATATATGATTTTTTTTCTTCTTGTTTTTCTTTATTCACTCTTTTGCATTCAGTAATATTTCACCTTCTTAAAAGTAATGTTAATTCTCTAGGGCATCTTTAGAATTCCTTCTCCTGTTTCCTTCTCAATTATTTCCAATACCCTACATAAATCTTTCATACTATTGATAAATCATAGTCTAACAAGGAGTTATTGATACTTTTTAAAAAAATTCCTCTAAGTCTCATAACTGATAAGTGCTTTAAGCTCTTTCTCTCTAGAGCTCTCATCTAATCTCACATTGAAATGCCTTCTGCAGACTGAGAAGATTTCTAAATGTATTTTCTGACCCTCTTTTCTTTTCTGGATGCTGGACCCATATATCCAGCTCTAGATGTTATTTCTAAGTTGAATATCTAGCAGCATATCAAACTCAACATGGTCAAAGTAGAAATCTTATTTCTCCCTGAACCTGCTCACTCTCTATCTTCTGTGTCAATTATTGGCACCACCATCAGTCCAATTGCTCAGAAACTTGGGAGTCTTTTGTGACACCCTTGTTCTCTTACTCCTTGTAAATCTCTGATTCATTCAGCAAGAACTTCCGCCAACATAGAGCCTGCAGTTTTCCATTTCTTAGCGTCTCTTCTACAACCATAGGAGTCTAATCTGTGTTTCTAGACTGAAAAACAGCAATAGTCTCCTACCGAGTGTCTCCACTTTTACTCTTTTCTCTTATAATCCACACAAAATCCAGAGAGTAATCTTTTAAAACATGCTAATTAATCTTATTATTCCCTGCTTTAAAACCTTCCAATGGGTTGGCAGTGCACTGAAAATTAAAAACACTTTACCATGGCTTTCAAGACTCCTGGTAACCTGGTTTCTATTAGCTCTCTGACCTCATCTCACGCACTTCCCCCTCTTTTCCTATGCCTTGAAAATGTTAAATATATTTCTGTGTTAAGAGTCTTTGCACTCTCTGTTACCCATGCCTACAACGTTATTCCCCCAGTTCTTCTGAAGTCTACCCTTTCTATCATCCAGATTTTGGCTCAAATGTAAACTTCTCAGTGAAGTCTTCTCTCATTCTCAGTCCAGAGCAGTGCCCATTTCTTCACCCCTCCTCCTATAAGTCACTGTCTTCACCATTGGGTTTAAAAAATTCATTGCAATTATGAATATTAGAAATAATATCATTTGTAGTTTTACTCCATCCCCCCTCCCCTTTTCACTGTGATCTTTTTAGGGCAAGGACCACCTGTCTTCACAGCTGTGCAACTGGTGCCAGTACAGTGCCTGGAACAGAGAAGTCCTCAACATGCAGTTGTAGTATCTGTAAAACATGAATGTCTTCAGCGCTCTTGAATCTCAAGTGAAACTAGCTTTTTGTAAGTCTCTTGTAAACTGACCAGCAAGCTTTTTTTTGATAATAGAAAACTGTGGAATATTAACTTTATTCTGATTTGAAAGAAAATGAAGTATAGTTTTGGACATTTAAAAGAAAAAAACCTCCTTCAGAATTCAGAAAGGCATTTCATCAAGAAAAATTCCACCATTTTCCTAGATTAGCTGAGTCTAGAACATTAGGAAAATTACCTACCTGTATCATGGATGAAGAGGACCACCTCATAAGTAACTATGCCGGGAAAATGTAAACACAGGTAGACCTCATCAAAGCATCACATTCAGAGAATAAATTCAAGTCTCTTCAATGTAGTTGTGCAGCCTTGCAGTGTTGAGGCTCCATTACTGACCCTGGGAACACGGTTCTAAAGGAAGCTACCTTGCAACATCTTGGGCCACAACCGGAAGTTAAGACAATAAATAAATAAATAAATAAATAAATAAATAAATAAATAAAACAGAACAAAATAAGCTATACAAAATACAAAATGTTTGTTTAGGTATGTTTGTGTGTACTTACGCAGGGGAAGGGGAAAGTCTGGGGAAGTGGCGAAGAGAGAGGCAGGGCTGACTACGTAATCTGCGTGGCCCATTACAAAACACAAATGTGAGACTCCTTGATTAAAAATTGTGAAGAAGAACAAAACAGCGACAGTAGCCTATTGTCCCAGAATATTAAACCAAACACGGGTCTTATGAGCTGTGGCCTATACAACTGCACAGTCGCACACCCATGAAGCCCACCCTGGTTGGAGGGGAGAATTATAATTCATCTCCAACGAATGTAAAGCAATCCCCACCCTGCCAAGACAACAATAAAAATAAACGGCGATCCAAATTAGGGCAGGTTGTGCCCAATCCTGATGGCTGTGCTTGTGATGACGGTGGCAGTGCTGAGGTGGACTTGGGAGCACTACTCCTATGTAACAGATTTTAGATTGACAGAGGAGAAGGAAAATAGTTTCTGAAGCTCCAAAGTAGAAACTTCAGGCGCAAAGAATAAGGTAAAGGAAAGGAGACCGCATCAGACCTTCCTCCTGCCCTTGGGCGGTCAATGCCTTTTCTTTCCAAAGCGACCCTCTCCTTAGATCACTGTGTATATCCGGTGCCTTAGGAGCTGGGGTGGAGTAGGTAGGGTTGGCTGTAAGGGCGCCTCAGAGCGACAAAAAGAGTAGAGACAAGTTTAAATCCTTTTCTGTGGATTGGCTTCCTACCCTCTTTGGCAATAAACCCCAGGGCTCCCAGAGGGGCCTGGATATAAGTGGGTTCCGAATGACCCATCCTCCCTTGACCCTCCCAAGGTAAGACCCAAGGGGAACCGCTGTGATCAGCATTCTTGAATTCCTCAAAAGTCACCTCACTTGTAGAAGTGCGTAGTCCTCCAGCATTTGGAAGAGGTGGCCAGGAACGTGGGGCCCGGGAAGTTCGCGACCCCAGGAAGCGGGTCTGAGGCGGTGCACCCCATCCACTCCGCCTGCAGTCGGGGCAGCGGGACCCGCGAGGACGGGAATCCCTGCAGGGAGGGAAGGGCCGCGCCTGCCGAGGCGGCTCCGAGCCCCGCCACTCGGTCCTATCCCGGCTCGCGGAGGCTCAGGCCCCGGGAACTGCGGGCGGAGGGGGCGGCAACCGGGCACCCTGCGGCCACTGCGGCCGCTGCTCCTGCGACTCCCGCGCCCGCCGGGTGGTGGCTCCCCAGTGCCCGCCCCCAGTTCCCCTTCCCCGCCCCTCACGCCCCCTTCCCGCCCCCGCCCCCGCCCCCGCCCGGCGCTCGGGCCGCGCCGACCCGTCGCCCCGTCTTTCCGAGCGCGCCAGGCGGCAGCTTCTTGGCGGCGGCGGCGGCGCCTCCCCAGTGCCGGCAGCCGCGCTTCGGGCCGCAGAGTCCTCCCGCCTCGGCCATTTTCCCTCCTCCCCATCTCCTCCCCTCAGTCCCCTCCCCTCCCTATCCTCATCCCCTTGCCCTCCCCCCGCCCGGGGACTTTTCCGGAAAGTTTTTATTTTCCGTCTCGGCTCTCGGAGAAAGAAGCTCCTGGCTCAGCGGCTGCAAAACTTTTCTGCTGCCGCGCCGCCAGCCCCCGCCCTCCGCTGCCCGGCCCTGCGCCCCGCCAAGCGATGAGCACCCCTCCGGTCCTACGGCCGCCCAGCCCGCTGCTGCCCGTGGCGGCGGCAGCTGCCGCAGCGGCCGCCGCACTGGTCCCAGGGTCCGGGCCCGGGCCCGCGCCGTTCTTGGCTCCTGTCGCGGCCCCGGTCGGGGGCATCTCGTTCCATCTACAGATCGGCCTGAGCCGTGAGCCAGTGCTGCTACTGCAGGACTCGTCCGGGGACTACAGCCTGGCGCACGTCCGCGAGATGGCTTGCTCCATCGTCGACCAGAAGGTAAGTCGCCGTACCGCTGCTAGCCCGGCGCCTCCCCGCGGCGCAGGGGGCGCTGCCCGGCTGGCCCTCTCCGCGCCAACTTTCCTGCTCCCGGGGCTCGGCCGGCCGCCAGCCTCGCCGGCTCTCTGGAAGCGGCTGGCCCCGCCGCGGCTGGACGCCTGCAACCCGAGGCGCTGCGCTCGCTGTTGCTCATCCACCTCTCGCCCCATCTTCCTTTATTCACCGATTTCTCTTCAGTCCGCCTTCTCCTCACCCATTTCCATCCTTCTCATGACATTTCCAGGTATCTTGCCCTTTCCTCGCCGCGCCCCTCCTTGTCCTTGAGACTTTCCAGTTTTCTTCCCCTCTCTCCCCTACGGACCCTGGACCAGCGCATTCCTGGTGCAGGAATCCTCCTTCCTGCACCAGAGTGCCCCTGGAATGACCTGGAGACAAGGAATTTCTCACCTGTCAGATAAGCTTTTAAGAGAGTGTGATTGACTCGGCCAGTTGTGAAAACAACTGACCAGGACTGCAGCTACCCAAGGCCCTGTCATCTTTTAGTTCCACCTCTGTATGAGCATGGAAACACATTTTCCAACGACAAAACCTGCAAGTTGCAACCTTCCTATTTTTCATTTCCAGGATGCTGATAGTAGGACGTTGAAGTGGTGGGGGTGATGTCCAGGAACACCCCGAGGCTGGCTGTGCCCTTAAGTTTGAGGCTGTGGGGCTCTGGACAGCGGCCACTGAAGGCAGGTTAGAAGAAGGGCCATTATACGGGGCCAGGCCACCCCCAGAGGAGACTCAGCCCACCCACCACTGTTTACAGTTGCAATTTGGATTTTCAGGTTGCCTCTGGAGCCATCCAGATGGATATTGCATGGAAGGGGGTGATACAGATGTGAGGGAGAGGGGGCCATGGCGCCAGTCTTCTTAGTGTAAACAGCCAGCGTTTCAGGGGTGGAGACAGAGGTCTCTAAAGGTGCTGAATTTTTCAGCTCTGGAGGACTGGCTAGCACTCCTTTTGCTTTCTAATTATCACTTGAATAATCATGAATTGCTTTCTTTAAACTATTTGTAACAGAGTTTGCTAAACCTTGAGGGTTGTGAATTGCGGCACTGAGCACAGGGACGTTAAAAGCTCCAGGTGGAAAAAAATCACTGATCTAGAAAGTTGTGAAAGTTCTAGACTAAGGTAACAATGAGTGCCAGAAATTTATTTATGGAAATTTACTTTTATATTATGGGTAATGTCGATTGTTTGCAACTTCCAAGAAAATGACACATTTTGTCTAATGCTGATATAAGTCATGCTCCTTTTCCACATCAGTATTGTGGAATGTCTATTGTGGGTCAGCAGGAGCACTCCTAGGCACTGTGAAAGCCTTGTATACAACCCTCTCCATTTGGATGCAGACCAGTTAATTAAACAGCAATGCTTCATAAGCACATATACAATGTAAAATAAAATTTCGCAAAAAGCAAAGGTAATTCTGTACAATTTTAACTTTTCTAAATTCTAAAGCAAGTGAGGTAGTGTCAGAGAATATTCAAATTGGGTCAAAGTAATATTGATAGACTTTGTTTTGACCAGCTTGAGTTCTCCCTGCCCCGCGCCCCCCACTTCCTCATGGAGTTCAGGATGGAGAGACTGATGCCTAGTTCAAGAGGTTTAGTAGTGGGATTTTAACTGGAGGGTGAATTCCAGGTGTCTTAGAAGCTACCAAGGGGCGTGTTACATGGCGAGAGTGAGAGGAGAGCAGAGGGAGAGGGACAGCAAGCACCTATGGAATGCAGCAGGCCTGCAGGTGGTGGCTGGGGTATTTAAGGGAAGTATAGTTATGAAAAGGCCTTGAATTAAACTCAAATTGCTAGAAGCCTCAGTAATCTTTTCATAGTGACATCATACCAAGGACATGTGAAAGACAGATTTGCTGTGTGGTGGTTTTAGAATGCCAAAAATGTTATGGCAGAAAGAGCACCGAAGTTCAGTCATGAGCTAGTTGGAACATGAGCCAAGACTCTTGGGGGAGAGACCAGGAGAAATACTGGAAAGGGAAAATCTTCAGCCCTGATTGGTGACTGATTTATAAGGGGAATCCTTTCCTTTTGTATTTATTCTAGTAGTTTCTTCTGTCTCTCAAAGAAGTTTGAAAAGTTTGACTGTTTGGAATAGTTAAAGATCTCACTTTTTTTTTTAGGTTATAAAAAAGTTGGGGTTAGATTTATAGATGTGAACTTGAGGGTTATTTATATACAGAATACTGTGAATAAATATATACTGGATAGTGTTTCTGGACAGAGGACTTTTTCAATTTCTCTGTCATCTGTCATCTCTTTCAGAATATATTATTATCCCAGCAGAAACAAAATTAAGAGAGCTGAAGGTCCATCACAGGATACAGGGATCTCTGTGTGTTGTGACAGCAGGAATGGCAGAGTGTCAGTGTGGAGTTAAGGAAGTGGGAGGGAGTTCTTTTGTCTTTTATTTCAGTTTTTTTTGGAAGTACCTTATGAGGACATCAGCTATGAGGAAGGATGACAGGAGTTTGGGGAGTGGATGTTTCAGGAGAGAGCAGAGGGTTTGAAATCATTTACAATTTACTATGTGGGCTGAAGTCGTGTGGAACTTACAGCAGAAGGTTCTCCTGATCTTTCTGAGTCTTCCACATCTGTTGTTTTAAATGTGTTAAGAAGGTTTTCATTCACTTTGTTCAGGAGCTCCCTAAATACTAACATAGATCATACTAGCATTGGAAATATTAGCTGACAGTTTCAGTAACATCATAGGACATTTCCTTTGGGATGAGCAACTGAGGTATACGAGGCTGCATAAGTTTCCCTGAGAAACTCACCTGTAAATTATTATTGTTATTATTTAGAATTTAGAGTATAGTTGTTCTCTAACTATGTAGCAGACACAATTGTACTTGAAACATTGTGGTAATTCAACAAAAAATACTTATTTTAAGATAACATACCCTAAGTATATACTGACTTATATAAGTAAAGAATTATTTCTTTCGTCTTCTAGTTTAGGTGAAAAATCTAGTCTTGCTTTTTTGTGTGTAACAATGTATGGCTATATAATATATTATTCTTTCTTTTTAGAAAGTATTGGTCCAGGGTTTTATTTACATTATGTTTATTTATTTAGTTTGCAAGTGTGTGACATTGAAGCCTGGTTGTATATAAAGATATGTATTCTGTTAGCGTACATGGTTGTTGTTCTCAGGAGGGTAAAAAATAATAACAATAATTGACTTCACTTTGAAACACTGTTACTTTCTACTATCAAAGAAACCTTGAATATGTAGACTGAGGAGGAATTTTTTTAAAGCAAGGAAAAAAAATTCCAGAGGAAGAGCTAGTTTGGTTTCATAGTATATCATCTACCTATCTACCACACACACAAACAAACACACATACTTTTTTTTTCCCCCCCTCAAATGAGCAGTGTTACTCTTTAGGGATGCTTGATGCAATTAATATGACTGTTCATTTTGGCTGTTACCTTATTAGAAAGGCAACTGATATTTTACTCTTAAATGTACTTAAATGGAGTAATAGCATTTATAAGACCCCTGGCATATAGTTTCACTTTTCAGAATCATCTTTTGGCTAAAGAAATTTAACAGTGAGATTTTAAGTAGATAGCTCACTAAAGAAGTAAGGTTAGTGCCTTGGTTTGAAAGTAGCATTACTTTGCTTGTAATTGTTTCACTTTAATTGTATTATACATTGTTTTCTTAATAGTTGTGGTGTCATTTTTCTCTTTATTACTAATTTTTGATACTCCGCACATTCCACATAGATTGAGAAAGCCGGAAGTAATTAGGTGCTTGACCAATCCAACTCCCCTGGATCAACAAACTCCTTTTAAGCTAATGATGGTCTTTGGCACTTAGGTGTATATATTTTTATTCCAATTTTATAATTGGCTATATTATATGTCTACTGATTTCTGATTTAATGATGAAGTATAGACTTTGTCATTTTGCTGTGATTTTTTTTTTTTTTTTTGACAGTCTCACTCTCTTGCCCAGGCTGGAGTGCAGTAGCACAATTACAGCACACTGCAGTCTCGGCCTCCAGGCTTAAGTGATCCTCTCACCTCAGCCCCTTGAGTAGCTGCGTCTACAGGTGTGGGTGACCATGCCTGGCTAATTTTTAAATTTTTCATAGAGATGATATTTTGCCATATTGCCCAGGCTGGTCTGGAACTCCTAGGCTCAAGAGGTCCTCCTACCTCGGCCTCCCAAAGTGCTGGGATTTAAGGAATCCCACTGGCTGTAAGCCACTGGGCCTGGCCTATTAAGTGATTCTTAAGTAATATAATTTTAGTACTTTAATTTTATTTTTATTATTTTATTTTTTGAGATAAGGCCCAGACTGCAAGTACAGTGTACAATCATAGCTCACTGCAGCCTCAAAGTCTTGGCTCATGTGATCCTCCTGCCACAGCGTCCCAAGTGTTTGGGACTACAAGTGTGTGCCACCACATCTGGCTAATTTTTATAATTTTTTTATAGAGACAGTGTCTCACTATGTTGCCCAGGCTGTTCTTGATTTCCTGGCCTCAAGCGATCCTCCCACCTCAGCCTCCCAAAGTGCTGGGATTACAGGCATGAGCCACTGTGCCCTGCCTGTATTTTTAAAATTTAAATTTCTTTTCAAGTTTAATAATGTAACAGGATTATATTTTGGAACTGTATATTATATACATATTTATGTATTACAGATGTGGAATATATATGTAGTAGATTATGTTTAACTATTTTTTAAATATATTTTTAAGAGCTTCATTATCCTTGTATAGCCGCCAGATGTGAAGTATTGTTTTATATTTTGTATTATAGACTGCAAAAAATGAAGCCTCATCACATATCTCGCAATCCCAAAGAGAAACTCTGCTTTATATTTTTCTTTTTTTCTTTTTTCTTTTTTTTGAGATGGAGTCTTGCTGTGTCATCCAGGCTGGAGTGCAGTGGCGCAATCTCGGCTCACTGCAAACTCTGCCTCCTGGGTTCACGGCATTCTCCTGCCTCAGCCTCCCAAGTAGCTGGGACTACAGGCGCCTGCCACCACGCCCAGCTATTTTTTTGTATTTTTAGTAGAGACGGGGTTTCACCATGTTATCCAGGATGGTCTCGATCTCCTGACCTCATGATCCACCCACCTTGGCCTCCCAAGAGAAACTCTGCTTTATATTTTTCTATCAATTCACAGACTTACAAACCTTTTTAAAACAGGTATGTACTATTTGACAGTTTTCACAAGAATATCCTGTGAGACTGTGAAGTTAAAACCCTTAAGCCTCGTAGTCCATGGGCTGGGAAGAGTTGGATGATTGGCTTATTTGACAAATACATGAATTCATTTGGGCCTTTAGATTCAGAATTGAGATCAATCTGAAAGAGTGTATGGTGGTGGTGGTGGGGGATTTACTGGAATATTATTAATAAGGTTTAAAAACTTGCCCCAGAAGACCATACTTCATGACTGTGCTGTTTATTTTCACCAGATTCCTATGATAGCTTTTATGGGAGATTTATAACTTTATTTTCTAATGATTATTACCTTTTTTTGTGAGATGATTGTATATAAGTCTTCACTAATTTATTCACGAATAACTGTTAGTGACCTTAGTAGAGAATACAGAACATTTGTAAGTCTATGAATGTATATTTGTGACTTATCTAAGATTACTTTGAGATTGAAAGACAATATATGTAACATACATATTGCTTTGTAAATATGTGCATAATAAATGCTGTGTTGACTAAAGCTTAAAGCTCTATAGACTAGCATACTGTCTTATTAACAAAAGAAATTTATATTTATTGTCTTATTCTTATCTCAATATATAATTAAAATTATAATATTAAAAAAAGCCCAAAAGCAATATGGCTGTAAGGCCCAGGTGACATCTTTTTCCTGACCTCTGTATCAGGGCAAATCTTTTAAGTACTTATGTTTTGAAACAGTTTCTCAAATCTCAACCTCTCAGCATTCTTTAAGGACTAATCTAATTATTACTAAATGAAAGACACATTTGCTGATAAAAGTAAAGCATATTTTCATTGCTTTTTATTATTTTTGACAGAAAGATGATTTAACTCCTTTTCAATTACAAGTGCCATGTCAATGGTATTTCACTTGATTTTTAAAAAAGGAAATAAAATAGATAATGGTGCAACATTTGGGAACACAATGATTCAAAATTCTGGTTCTCAAGACCAAAATTTAAAGCTTATTTGCAGATCATCGCTTGATACATGAGAAGGAAGGTGCTTGGAAATGATGTAGGGAGATTGCAATTTGCTGTCATGCTAACATCTAGAGGTTGTTTGCTAAATTGTTCCATCTGATGATAGCTAATATAACATAATTGGTTGTGCATATGCAGAAATGTCATTTTGAGATGAGAAGGCAAATTTACTGGGAAACAATTGAGATCAGTTTGGCAAAACCAATCACAAGTCTTTTTTAGATATTCCCACTACCACTTATCTGTCATGGAAGTCCATGCCCCATTATAAAACCTTTAGAAAACCACAATCTTTAATTATTTATAAGTCTTTTAAAGAAGAGTGTAATGGATAATTATATGAAACTTTGTGTGTGTGTGTGTGTGTGTGTGTGTGTGTGTGTTTGTGTGTGTATTAGACTGGAATCATTGAATAAGCTCTCAAACTATACCAAAGAACTAGTATAATGATCAATATTGTAGGGCTGGACTCAGACTGTTAGAACTTGGTAGAATGCAATCTTATAGGTGTTGATGGTAACATGAAGTTTCCTTCCTTGCTTTGTTTTTATATTTGTTTGCTTTGATTTATGTATCAGGGTAATCTTTGACCTCTGACCTTGCGCCGTTACCTTAAGGTGAAAAATCTAAACCCAAATGTGGCAATAGAGGTAAAAATATAGGGTGTTTTTTAATAATAAAAGATACTACTTATCTTTTAATTTCCCCAGCATTACTTTAGAGTGATTTTGAAAATGAGATTTCAATTTCTTAAATCTTTCCTTATTGTTGGAATATGTTGGAACAAAACAAGACAAGTGCTTCCTTCCTTCTTTCCTTCTTTCCTTCCTTCCTTTTCTTTTCTTTTCTCTTTTCTTTTCTGTCTCCCCTTCCTTCCTTCCTTTTCCCTTCTCTTCTCTTCTCTTCTTTTTCCTTCCTTCCTTCCTTCCTTCCTTCCTTCCTTCCTTCCTTCCTTCCTTCCTTCCTTCCTTCCTTCCTTCCTTCCTTCCTTCCTTCCTTCCTTCCTTCCTTCCTTCCTCTCTTTCTCTTTTTCTCTCTCTCTCTCTCTTTCTCAGGGTCTCACTCTAGTCATTCAGGCTGGAGTGCAGTGGCATAGTCTGAGCTCACTGCAGCCTCAACTTCCCAAGCTCAGGGGATTCTCCCACCTCAGCCTCCCAAGTAGCTGAGACTACAGATATGTGCCACCACGCCTAGATGGTTTTCTATATTTTTAGTAGAGACAGGGTTTTGCCATGTTGCCAGGATGGTCTTGAACTCCTGTGCTCAAGTGACCCACCTGCTTTGGCCTCCCAAAGTGCTAGGATTATAGGTATGAACCACTGCGCCCAGCCTCATTTCCCTCTTTCTACTGATAGAATTTAGATACAAAGAAAATGGTGATTTTCCTTACAACTATTCAAAAAATTTTTTAATCTATAAAGAATATGAGATATTTCCCACAGGAATTCTTTTAATACTGTCAACCAAATATTTTTGTACCATTAAAAACCAGTTGTGATAGCACCACTTGAAGTTATTTGGCAGCAGAGAAATTCACATTGTTCTGTTTCTTACTTTTTCTGGTCTCACCTAGAAAAACAGATCATTAAATATACAGAGTCTTCAATTATATGGCCACTATGGCTGTTATGGGATATCATATAATTTAAATAGTTAAGAATTGGTACGAAAACAATGCATATTCAGACAAATTTCGCCTGCCTAAATCTACAGTTTCCTGTGTAGAAGTTTCTTCCAAAGTTATGAAAGGTTTTATTTGGCTTAAGCCAGACAATTGATATAGTAGCTTAGCAATGTTGGCAAACATGAAACTTAGATTTTAAAATATGCAATCACACAGGAATTTTGTTCAACTTATTTTGGTGAAAAGGAAAAAAATATACACCCTTCGCTAGTTCATTGGCATCTATTCTGACTAAACCACTGATTGATGAGGAACTAGTGAGTGTATTGCTTGTTTTTAGGCACAATTTCAGGAATTTCTGAATGCTTCTCTCCTTAATTGTCAGCAGCCACTTTTCCCCGCATATATTATAAAATGGTTGAAAAGTATTAATTTAGTAATGAAAATATGAATGAAAAGTATGAATGTGCATAATACATGGTGTTGTTGATAATTAGTTTGATTTTTTTCCTGCACTCAATGTTCTTACAGTTAGGTGATTCTCTCAACCTGAGCAATTGCTCAGTGCAGGGTGAAAAGATTAAAGAGATTGCTTATTTGCAGTTATGTAAATATCCACAGTAATCATGAACATTTTTATTTTTCAGTTTGTTTGATTCCATATCAATTCTGGTTAGGAGTGGCATGTTATACAGGCTTTTGTAAACGTATTGACATTATTTCACACAATGTCTTGTACAGTCAGAGAGATTGGGGAGGAGAGGACTGAAGGGGCAGTTAAAAACTAGAAATAAAGAGTCAAGTGGTAAATTGAAAAGGCCAGAAAAGTGGAACATTAGATTAAAGGGTCACCACTTGTATTACAGCAAGTATTTCAGCTACTGTGAGCAGGTGAACATTGAGATCTAATGGTTAGCACCTTCTGAAAATATATTCAGAAGCTTCCTAATCAAATTATACATATGGTACATATTCTTGGTGTCATTGGGGTCATAATAAGTAAGTGGGTTTTTTTTACATTTTTGTAAATTACTATTTGATATTTTCATAGTTCTGACTGTTTGAATTAGCTGTCTCACGTTGAGTTCCCTTTGTAACACTGCAGGTGATCCTACAAGATTCTTTCTCCCTCCCCAGCATTATTAAGGTGTAATTTACTAATAAAAATTATATATACTATGATATATGATGTAATGTTTCGATACATGTATACATTGTGCAGTGATTAAATCAAGCTAATTAACATGTCCATCATCTCACAGATTTATCTTTTCTTGTGTGTGTGGTGAGAACATTTAAAATCTACAATCAGGCAATATATTATTTTCTGCTTTGAAAAAATCAATTTTGGGGTACTAGGCTTAGTACCTGGGTGACAAAATAATCTGTACAGCCCCCCCCATGACACAAGTTTACCTATGTAACAAAACCGTACATGTACCCCTGAAACTAAAATAAAAGTTAAAAAAATCTATTTTTTACTGAAAAAATTATCTACAGGTATGTAGATTTGCTATAATCATACTCTTCAGTTCATAGCACATTTTTTTCATCAGTCCAAGTAAGGATCCTATTGCGTTATGTTTTATTTTGTTTTATTATTTATTTTCAACCAGGCATTGGAAGAACTGTGGTATGTGTATGAAGTATTGTATCTTGACAGTTGAAGCTTGTTTCAGTATACAGAGTTTTTCACAAAATAATAGATGGTTAAGATAAAATTAAAAGGGTATTCAGCATTTTAAATAAAGAGCTGTATCTCTTTTCTTTTTCATAAACAATAGAATGAAAATAATCTGAATATAATTAAATTCTAACTTGATATGTCACAAACAGAAACATATTTCTACATCAAATAAAATAATCTGTTCAAATATGAAATCCATGTGTCATTACATGAGCTTGCGTTTTTTTGGTAAATGGTTTAAGTTGACTTTTGACTAGGAATTTTTTTTGCTTGAAATTTATTCACCGACATTTATGTTGATGTAAATTTCAAACTTTCTTAAGAATCAAAGCACTTTTCATTAATTATTAAGATTAATCTGTTAGGTTAAAGTGTTAATAAAAGTTTTTAAACTGTCAGTTTTGGCCATACCAAAAATACAGAGCCTTTTCCTAGGTTGTCTAAATCCATCATATTAATGACATAATAATTACAGGATGATTATGGAACTGTTTCTTTGTTTTGGGTGAATGACTAGCTAGAAAGAGACTAGGGATTCAGTTCTAGTTCAGGTGCTAGAATTAAGTTCCAGAGACTTGATTGAATTAGGCCATTTATCAATAGTCAAATGTTTATTAAAGACACTCTTTCTTAAACTTTTTATCAATTAAACATGAACATTTCCCCCCCCTCCCTTCTAACTCCTCACATTGTTGAGAAATGGTGGTAGGCTTGTGTTCTGGTAGGGCCTCTTGGGTTGGACCAGGGAGTTCTTATCATTACAAAAAGTGGCTATGTCTTTTTCAGAGTGTTAGGAGATCATGGTTAGAATTTAGGGAGGAACACACTTAAGGGAGCATTTGGCAGAGGGACTAGGAGCAGTTTGAAGACATTTAAGTGTGACTTCATTGCCACAGGAAAAAGAGATTATTAGGGTGAGACATGATACTATTTCTTAGCCTACAGAAAGGTGAGGTCTACTGTCCATTTTGAGACATCCGTATAGTTCTGTGGTGCAAAGCTGGTATCATCTTTGCATTTAGCATCCTTGAAAGGCTTGGTCTGGGTCTCTAAAATGGAAAGCTGCAGGTAAGAACATGGGTGACCAACAGCGTTGCAGTTATTTAGAGATTGGTTAGTGCTGTTAGATCCTCAGAACAGTAACACTAGAGGTTATGACCACTTGACCAAACAGCCGTAGCTTTTTCACCATTGTCAAAAGGAGGAAAGAGTTGGGGAATGGTGTCAGTTAATCTTTGGTGATGACTTTGAATCAGTGGTAGTGAATAGACCTGAAACAGTGACAATAGGCAAAGTCTGTGGGCTTCTGAGACTTATGGCACCTGAGGGCAGAAAAGAACATGACAGCAAAGCTCTGACCTTCCTGTGGCTAGAGCCGGAAGAAATGGCCACACTAGATCACTCAGGAATAACAGTGGAAAGAGATCTTGGAGGTTGCTTTTTACAAGCAGAGTAGTCCTCTTTAGAAATTTCATGAGCATCACAGTGAGAGCTCCAAAGGGCAACTTCATGATGACCTGTCTGTAAGAATTTTGAAAAGCTTATCCCAGGAGCCTTGGGTCACGATAGACAAGGTTCCAGGGCCTCTTCTGGAAAATTCCATGAGTGGCAAAGGACCTTGAACTGGTGGTTTCTCTCACAGTACAATGGCCAGCAGAGGGGAGCCTCCAGGAACAAAACCTTCCTGACATTTACTTTGTGTGCCAGTCTTGGCTTTTCATTTGTCTTTTCTGATTTTCACAGCAGCCCTTTGTGGTAGTAATTTTATCTCTATTTTAAGGATGAAGAAACTAAAGGTTGGAGAGGTTAAATTATTTACCTCAAGTCACATAGCTACTATGTAAAAAGCAGACTCTCCCAATCCTTTATTCACCTGCTTGAAAGGCCGTAGATTTGTACAGAGAGTTTGGAATTATCAGATTATGGGAGGAAATTTAAATCTTCCTATTTTGTTGGCTGAAATTTACTTAAAAATGCTTAAACTTTGACAGTGTGGTATTATTGATTTATTTAAATTATTCCTTAGTCTAGAAGGCTTCCCTCATCTGGAATTCACATCCCAATTAGTGGCCAGCTAGAATCCTAGTCACTTTGGAGGCCACTACTACAAGGATTCTCTTATTGGTGTCAAGATTCCCCCCACTTCTCACCCCTTCAGCATTTATAATTAATATAGAGAACATTAGAACTGGACTCATTGGGGAAATTAGTGAAATTTGAGAGATATTTTTATATCTCTTTTAGAAATACTAAATCTGCCTATTTTAGAGATACTCCTCACCCTTGAGGAATCATATGATCTGTAGTACGTCTAATTGTTAATTTTTTTTGAAATATATTTCTGTTTGTGTAGCAGAATTTGGTTTGGAATTTGCTCCTCTGGTAACAAAATTGTGGAGATAGCCAGTCCTTACCAACCTGGACATTTTCAGATGCCACTGTCTTTATCCAAAGAAGTTAATTACCTTGTGTAACTGAACTGGCCTTTTTTCCAGTAAGATGTGGCCACCAAGTGTTGTGGAAGAAGAGATTATGGTAAGACCATATATTGATCATTGTGGTTCAAAATTAGTAGATGTAAAGAATTACATTTATCAGTGTAAATCAATGAATCATTCTTGAATAGTACACTGATTCTGAGTAGGTTCTGAGAAAACAACTAAGGGTCCTTAAGAAAAGTGCCTTTCAGGCCAGGCGCGGTGGCTCATGCTGTAATCCCAGCACTTTGGGAGTCTGAGGCGGGCAGATCACAAGGTCAGGAGATCAAGACCATCCTGGCTAACACGGTGAAACCCCGTCTCTACTAAAAATACAAAAGTTAGCCAGGCCTGGTGGCGGGCGCCTGTAGTCCCAAGAGGCTGAGGCAGGAGGATGGCGTGAACCCGGGAGGTAGAGCTTGCAGTGAGCGGAGATGGCACCACTGCACTCCAGCCTGGGCGACAGAGCAAGACTCTGTCTCAAAAAAAAAAAAAAAAGAAAAGAAAAGTGCCTTTCAGTGTTTGCTTTTCTTATTTATTTATTTAGAGATGGAGTCTCGCCCTGTCCCCCAGACTGGAGTGCAGTGTGATCTCAGCTCACTGTAACCTCCACCTGCCGGTTCAAGCAATTCTCCTACCTCAGTCTCCTCAATTCTCCTACTTCAGCCTCCTGAGTAGCTGGGATTACAGGCATGTGCCACCACGCCTGGCTAATTTTTGTATTTTTTGTCGAGAGAGGGTTTTACTATGTTGACCAGGCTGGTCTCGAACCCGCCTTGGCCTCCCAAAGTGCTGGGATTACAGGCATGAGCCACTGTGCCCGGCCTGCTTTCCTTTTAGAAGGAGTATTTGGGTTGTATATTTGCTAAGGGTCATTCTTCACAAATATGTATGTTTATTATTTTAATAAAGTTTGTTTGCTTGCTTATTTTTTGTCAATTATGAGTGAAGCCACGTGAAGGTAAACTTACTCCCACTTGTACATGATTGATCACAAGCTACGTAGAAGTTTTCTTTCCACTTCAGTGATTGAATTGAATTGTGAATTGCCTTGCATCCTTTCACATTGTCTGTGTCCAGGGCTAATGCCAACACTTAACTTCCCTCATAGACTAATTGTACTTTCCTCAAACTTTACAAAAATGTAGATATAAGTGTGTCTATATATATAGAGAGAGATGACTTGACCTAAAGCACATTCATAATTCAGTTCAGTTCAAACGTTTCCTGCCCTGAATGAGTACTGCATAGCACATAGTAAAGTAGTTTTCCTTAATGTACTAGAAAGGTGCTTTTCTTTGATGTATTTGGAACTTTTGAACTTTAGTACAAATGGACAACTTACATAGAGACTTCTCTTTTCACATGAGTTACTGGTAGTGTCTTGCTAATGAAAAGGCAGCAGACATCTCCAGCTGTACTAGAGGTCTGAATTTACTAGATGTCTTTTAGTCAAGTACTGTGCCTTTGTAAACCTTATCTTCAGATAACTCATCTTTAACTAGTTGGACACAGGGCATCAGTTGTTGCTTGAGTAGTAAGGCGAATCACTCATGCCTAGCTTTCCTTTACCAAATTATAAGTACTCAGAAATAACTGATTAACTTCAGAGCAGCCTTTGTGACAGATGTTAATTTCATCTACTAATGTGGAATGTCAACTAGGATGTAGATCTTAACAATATTTACATAAATCCAGTGGCTTCCATACATTTTTGAAGAATGAAAAACTACATCTTGCATGATCTTTGCTTTTTTTTCAATTATTTGAGAAGGATAAGGAGCAAAAGTAAACATAGAGTGAGGATGGACTAATGGAGAGGAGTTGCTCTAATACACTAAATTAAATAGGCTGACCATATGCTCTGTTGTCCAGGACAATCCCAATTCCATGCCTGTTGTCCTGGAATTCTTTTAAATTGTATATTCACTAATAAAAAACAATAAAGAAAAACAGAAAGAAAAACCTGACTAAGGGCAGACATTTTATTACCTTTTGGCCAAAAAACCTGTACATTTAAAGAAAAAGGTAAAACTTACATTTCATAGAAAGAGTCATCAAATCATGTATATTAACCATGTCATTTTCGGTAACTCTTCTAAATGGTTTAAGCTAAAAACAAAAACAAACACCCTACTTAGGTTAGAATGTTATCCACTTTGAAACAAATGTTTCTGTATAACTTAAAAATGAAAAGACAACTAACATTTAGAATTCATTTCATAAGCTAATTGCTTAGTCTTACTTTGAATGTAATATATAAAGCAGTTTCAGTGCTCTTTTTCAACCAGTCGGTAATCCAAGATACTGTAATAGTACATTTGTATCAAACAGAAAATAAGTTTGATTATTGTGGTAGTAAATACTAAATTGATTCTGGAAGTACATAATACCTTTATTAATTCAAGTAGTTAAACAGAAAAGCCTGCTTTGAAGCTTTAGTGTAAAGTGCTCTTCGCAGTCATGACAAAGGCAAAATACATGGACTTAGATGCAGAAGGGTGACACCGTTTATCATAGTTTCAAGTTGTACTTTATTGTGCTCTTTTCACTGGAGAAAATATGCTCTTTTCACTGGTTAGCAAAAAAAGGAGGAACACTATACATAGGTGTCTTTGATTATTTAGAAAATTTGTCTTTTGTTTAAAAAATAAGTAGGCAAATAAGAGAGGTAAAATTTTGGAAATTGTGTTGTCCCAAAATAAGAATGTATGGACTGTAGCGCATATTTGCTTAAGATGTTTATAGTCATGGTCTGGGTGAAGCAGATACATGAGTTATACCTATTACTCTATACTTGGTTTCTGTTGATGAGTGTACTGTTGAAGTAATGTTAAGAATTATAGGTTTGGAAGTCATAATGTTGAATATTCTGGCTCTGAAAAATAATGCAAGTTAGGGGACAAAAGCCACTTGAAAAGGAGCTTGATTTAATCATTCCTGTTTATAATTTTCTCCACACGGAAAATTATGATTTCTATACTTTAATTAAATAATTGTTTTGTTTTGAAAATTACAAAATTACATTTTGTGGTAGGCTAAATAATGACCCTCCAAGATGGCTACATCCTAATCCCTGGAACCTTTGAATGTTACCTTATAGGTCAAATGGGACTTTGTAGATGTTGTTAAGGATTTTGAAACGGAGATGATACTGTGTTACTCAGGTGGGTCCAGTCCAATCACATTAAGACCTTAAAAGTGGACAGTTTTTCTAACTAGGTCAGACAGGTGAATATGAAGAGCAGGAGCGATTCAAAGAATGAGAGAGATTCAGTACCCTTTTGCTGACTTTGCAGATGGAAGAAATGGGCCATGAGCCAAGGAATGCTGAGGTCTCTGTAGGAGGAAAGCAGGAGGATTTAGAGTCATGTAGTAGGAGATGTGACAACAGAAACAAGATGGTGGAGTTATTCGAGGAGTAGCTCATGAGCCAAGGAACATAGGAAAAGCTAGAAGCTGAAAATGGCTAGAAGAGATTTCTTCCTTCCAGAAGGAACCACATTTTGACTTTTGCCTAGAAAATCTGGTTTGGACTTCTGATCTCCAACACAGTAAGATAATAAATTTTTGTTTAGTAAAGCCACTAAGTTTGTGGTAATTTGTTACAGCAACAGTAAGAAACTAATATGTCCCACTCATTGCAGAAAAGGTGAGAAATTCAGATAAGCCCCAAAATGGATCATACTACTCAGAGTTAAATATAGTTAATATTTTGGTGGATATCTTATTTTTTTCTATAAGCAAATATGCTCATCCAAATTCAAATATGCTTTTATTTGCCCTTTTTATTTGATACTTCTATGTCAGTTTTGAAATATAAAATGTTCAGTGCCCTTGGGGATAGTTTTATGTGAAGAAAAGACTTCAGATATGTACATTGGTTTTAGAATTTAATATTCAAGTTATTAAAGTTGTAGATTCAGATGTTACTTCTTAATCCTTATAGTAGAACTTAAAAATATAAATTTTAATAAGTCTAATAGATTTGAACAACCATATTTAAGAATCTTTGAAGAATTGTGGTATCCTTTACAAACTTAATTATTAAATTCCTTCAAACGTTTGAAATTGCACTTCTAAATTTAAGATATTTGATTTCCTTTAAATACTTCAGTCACCTGCTTGATAAACCTTTATATGTTCTTAAGTACTTCTTACAAACCTAATAAATTAAACATAAGTATTGTAAAGTTTAAGTTTTTCAATATTTCGATACCATACACACAAGCCAAAATTAATTACTTAATCATACGTATATAGTATGCACAAAAGTATTGATATTATGGTTTTGATTCTCTTAAACTTCTCTGTGTTTAATTTCAAACCTTCCCATGTTTGAAAGATATTTTTTCATCTGTGAATAATTGCGTGATTCCACACAATTTGTGGAGTTCCCTTCTCACCTTCTCATATAATTTTGCAGTTGTCTTCTTGGCTCGATTAAAGTTGCATAAACACCAAAGCTTTTAGCTGGGACAAAGATTGGATTTTTGTGACAAGTATAGATCAATTCCACAGAACCCTGTTTCTGTCAGTGATTCTATCACTTCAAGAAAGGGGGTAATCATGTATCCCACATCCCTGGATTCCATTTATATATTACCGCTTTGTCCTAACAAGTCTCAAATTCCTTCCTTGATTGATCACTTGTTTGGATTTTTAATTCCGTTAGCTCTTAAGATAGGCAAATCTCTTTTTTATCTACATGAAAGAAATTGAATTTGATGAAATACTGCACTTTCATAATCTTTCTTTCTCTTAAGGCTACATTAATTCTTATAGATATTAAGTATGCGATTGAATGTTGGCAGTCTCTAGGGCTTTGTGAAACTGTGTCTGAAATTGGTGGTTTCTTGGTCTTACTGACTTCAACAATGAAGCCACGGACCCTCACAGTGTTACAGTTCTTAAAGGTGGTGTGTCCAGAGTTTGTTCCTTCTGATGTTCGGACATTTCAGAGTTTGTTCCTTCTGGTGGGCTCGTGGTCTCGCTGGCTTCAGGAGTGAAGCTGCAGACCTTCGCGGTGAGTGTTATAGCTCTTAAGGTGGTGCGTCTGGAGTTGTTCGTTCCTCCCAGTGGGTTTGTGGTCTCGCTGGCCTCAGGAGTGAAGCTGCAGACTTTCACGGTGAGTGTTACAGCGCATAAGGGCAGTACGGACCCAAAGAGTGAGCAGCAGCAAGATTTATGGCATAGAGTGAAAGAACAAAGCTTCCACAGTGTGGAAGGGGACCCGAGCAGGTTGCCACTGCTGGGTAGGGCAGCCTGCTTTTATTCCCTTATCTGGCCCCACCCACATCCTGCTGATTGGTCCATTTTACAGAGAGCTGATTGGTCTGTTTTACAGAGAGCTGATTGGTCCGTTTTGACAGGGTGCTGATTGGTGTGTTTACAATCCCTGAGCTGGACACAAAAGTTCTCCAAGTCCCCAATAGATTAGCTAGACAGAGAGCACTGATTGGTGTGTTTACAAACCCTGAGCTAGACGCAGGGTGCTGATTGGTGTGTTTACAATCCTTTAGCTAGACATAAAGGTTCTCCAAGTCCCCACCAGATTAGCCAGCTACAGAGTGCTGATTGGTGTGTTTACAATCCCTTAGCTAGACATAGACGTTCTCCAAGTCCCCACCAGATTAGCCAGATACAGAGTGCTGATTGGTGCATTCACAAACCTTGAGCTAGACACAGAGTGCTGATTGGTGTATCTACAATCCCTTAACTAGACATAAAGGTTCTCCCAGTCCCCACTAGACTCAGGAGCCCAGCTGGCTTCACCTAGTGGATCCTCCAAGTCCCCACTAGACTCAGGAGCCGCAGGCAGAGCTGCCTGCCAGTCCTGTGCTGTGCGCCCATACTTCTCAGCAACACTCCTCAGCCCTTGAGCAGTTGATGGGACCGGGTGCCGTGGAGCAGGGGGTGGCGCTTATCGGGGAGGCTCGGGCTGTGCACGAGCCCACGGTGGGGAGCTTTGGGGGAGGCTCAGGCATGGCGGGCTGCAGGTCCCAAGCCCTGCCCCTTGGGGAGGCAGCTGAGGCCCAGCGAGAATTCAAGTGTGGCGCCGATGGGCCGGCACTGCTGGGGGACCCGGCGCACCCTCCACAGCTGCGGTCCAGGTGCTAAGCCCTTCACTGCCTGGGCCTGGCAGTGCCGGCCGGTCACTCTGAGTGCGGGGCCCGCGGAGCCCACGCCCACCCAGAACTCATGCTGGCCCACGAGAACCGCTCGCAGCCCCGGTTCCCGCCTGTGCCTCTCCCTCCACAGCTCCCTGCAAGCAGAGGGGGCTGGCTCCGACCTTGGCTAGCCCAGAGAGGGGCTCCCATAGTGCAGCAGCAGGCTGAAGGGCTCCTCAAGTGCAGCCAGAGTGGGCGCCGAGGCCAAAGAGGCGCCTAGGGCGAGCAAGGGCTGCCAGCATGCTGTCACTTCTCGAAACTGTCTAGTCACAACTCATAAGACCATTGTTCTTACTCAATATCTTCCCCTGGAAATAAAAGAACACTCATGGCACCACTTTCTAGTGTCTAACTAGAATTAGTATATAGATTTATTGAAGTGTATTTAACTTGTACCCTACTCTTTGAAATTTAGGATTCTATTTTTTTGTTTGTTTTTCTTTAAAATGTCCTTATGCATAAGCCATAGCACATTTTAAAAATTGACCAGTGTAGGCTGGGTGCGGTGGCTCACGCCTGTAATCCCAGCACTTTGGGAGGCTGAGGCAGGTGGATCATGAGGTCAGAAGTTTGAGACCAGCCTGTCCAACATAGTGAAACCCCATCTCTACTAAAAATAGAAAAAATTAGCCGGGCGTGGTGGTGGGTGCCTGTTATCCCAGCTATTTGGGAGGCTGAGGCAGAAGAATCTCTTGAACCTGGGAGGCAGAGGTCGCATTGAGCTGAGATCATGCCATTGCACACCAGCCCAGGCGACAGTGCGAGTCTCTGACTCAAAAAAAAAAAAAAAAATTGCTGATATAATATGCATATTGAACTACTTTTGATATTATCTGTTAATATTACTAAAATTAATTCCTAAGATTAAATTGTAGTTTTTATTTCAGAATTATGATTCTTTGCTTTTTTCAGTTTGAAAAGTGAAAATGCATAAGTTTTTTTTTTTTTTTGCTTTGTCTTTACACAGAAAAATCAAGATGATATAAGTACAAGATGCAGAATAAACTGTTAGATTCAATAGCCAACACTTAAATGGATTACTGAGTAGACTACATATGAAATATATCTAACAGTTTCACAGTGAACAAATAAACTATAAAACCACAGCCTTATACTTTCAACTTTCCTGCTCTTCTTTAAAAAGAACTGGCTTGATTTTTAAAAATACGTATCACATTTCACTTTGATCTTTTAACAGTTTGGAAAATATACATCGCTATAAATGTTTAAGAAAATTCCATAAAACAATTCCTTAAAAGTAAAAAACTCCATTTTATTCTTTGATCCAGTTTGTTCTATTCTGCAGTATTCTTTAGAAATCTGAAGTACAAATCATATTTTTAGACACAAATGTGAATGTCATCTTTGACATGTCCAGTTTCACTACAAGTCCTTTCTTTTGCAAAAGAAACTGTTGCTTGCTTATTAAGTACTGTAGAGCTGTCTTTGGTAATTTGAAGTATATTTTGATTGAGAAAACTTTGGTTTATACAAAAAGTTTCAGGATTATCTTTATTCAGTAAATTTAGTAAGATTGGGTCAAACACACGAGAGTATAAACACCACATGACCAGGGATCTTTGCCTATTTTTTTCACTCTTATATCTCAGGTATCCAGAACAGTGCCTGACACCGAATGATTGAATGAATGATCTGTCTCATTATTTTCTTGTTATGCTCTTAGAAGCAGAATTGTGTGGTCTATGTGTGTAAAAATTAAGTCTTTTGTTATACCTGGGCTATTTGCTGTCTAGTAATTGCTCTTTTCTGCCTTTGATCCATAATTATTATTCAAATAATTTTTAAAAGGATTTTGTGAGATAAGATGTAGCTAGGGAGAATATTGGATGTTACTGGAGGAAACAAACAAAAGCCCTGGAGGTTTGGGTCTCTTCTGAGGATTTGATAGTCCTTTCAACTAACTGGGCCAAAGATTTAAAGACAGTGAAAGCCTACCTTTCTGAGAACATTTTATGGTAGGGCATGAATAAATATTTGTTGAATTGAGTCTGGAACAGAAAGAGTCTGTTGTGATTGTTAGTGGATACCTAGTTGAAATATTATGAAAAATATTTCAAGATTTTACTTGTCAAATCTCAGCCTAATTTACCTGTAGATTTTTAGAACAAAATTATGCAATAATAAAAAGCCTGACAAATAAAATATAGTGGTAAGAGAGACAGTGATGCAGAGGAAACAATGAAGTCTTGGGAGAAAAACATCAGAAAATAGCAGACTCACCCAATCACCCCATGTTAGCTGGAAGTCTCTTTGTCATTGTTTGTTTTTTCTTCCCTGCTTCCCACTCACCTGTGGAGTGAATTTGAGAAACTCAGATGGGCTGACAGGGAACATTCAGCAGAGTGGCCTCCAGCCAAGAACTTTTTAGTCACTTGTTTGGCTGCTTTGATGTGAGTCAGTAAGATTACAGTTTAAAAACATTTACCTTTTCCTCATTTCCTGTCAATTCGTAACCTTGGTTACTTTAACTTTTTATATTTTACATCTCAATTACTCTGCTCTGAATTTCTTAAGTCAGAGTTTAGCTTTTTTTTTTTTTTTTTTTTTTTTTGTTAAATTGATACAAGGTCTTACTCTGCCCAGGACGTGCAATCATGGCTCACTGCAGCCTTGACCTCCTGGGCTCAAGAGATCTTCCTGCCTGGGCATCCCAGTAGCTAGAACCACTGGAGCATACCACCATGCCCAGTTAATTTTTAAATTTTCTGCAGAGACAGAGTCTCCCTGTGTTGCCCAAGCTGATCTTGAACTCCTGGGCTCAAGTGATCCTCCTGCCTTGGCTTCCCAAAGTGCTGGGGTTGCAGGCATGGCCTACTACACCCAGCCTAGATTTCAGCTTTTTAAATGACTTAAACTTACATGTATTTTAAAAAATCGTTATTATTTATACTTTCAATACTTATTATATAGTAGACGGTGGGTATTAAATTACATATCTATATCCATTTCTATGAGTGTGTGTTTATTGTCTTATTTTCTGGGATTTTTAAAAGCCTTTTTCTAACTTTAAAAATTTTCTCATTGATTTTAGCTCTTGACAATCCAGGTTTGCACCTCATGTGTTTTAAATTTTCTGCCTTGCTGTTTTTATCTTTTTTTTCTTTATAATTTATTTTCTCATGCAGTGTTTAAGCCTTCTCAGATATTTTTAAATGTCTCAGGGATACTCATGAGTTGACTTTCTCCAGAGTTATAAGCCCCGCTGGGTGGGTATTATATTTGATTTTCTGGAACCCTGTTGCTCGTTAACATAACATTCAGTTCTTGAGTGATGAATCTGTTGTTTCCCAAATACATAACCACTGTATTTTAAGCAAACAGTTGCGTGCTGTAAGCCTGAAGTGAGTGTAACTTCTGCAGTCACTCTTGAGGAGGGCTTCTCCCAGCCCTTGGTGCACATCAGTCATTCATGGGAGGTGGAACAGTAGTGATTTTCAGCCATGTTTCCAGTACTGTTTTTAAGCTGTCTTGCTTCTAAGATACTTATTACAAGGCTGGTCAGTTTCCTTTCCTGGCAAGATTTTATAAATGAACTGAGAAGCTGGTCAGAAGATGGTTATCCCAACTTGGATTTTCACAAATCAAGACTGTTTATTCTGCTGGCAAATGGTTAAGTTATCAAGTATATATTTTACCTAGGCATTTTAAGAGGAGGCCTCTTCATAAACAAAAAGCATTCCTCCTATTAATTTTTGGATTATAGACCATAGGACACCCACATTCCTTGAAGTGCAGGGACATGGAAGACTAGAGTCCCTGCAGGAAAACTTGGTCAAATTTTAGGAACTGGTCCAGGTTCCAGCCCTCTTGATGATGTAGTGTGACTCCACCTTTCTCCTTCAAGAGTTTTGTGTCTGACTTCTCTTTAATTTTTAGGGTGAGGGAGATGGAAACAATCCCCCCTGGTTTAGCACCAAGGCCTGGGAGAAGCCCTTCTCAGGGGTGACTGTAGAAGTTACACTCATTTCAGCTTGTAACATGCAACTGTTTGCCCAAAATACATTGGTATGTATTTGACAGACCACAGTCCAGTAATTCCTGTTGTAGTATACCTGAAAATCAGTTTAGGAAGTGTCATTCGGTTGGCAGATTCAGAGTACAATGTCATCCAGAAAAGTGACCATGTGTTCCCCACAAATTACTGATTTATTGGCTTTTTGTCCAAGTTGATTTCCAACTGAAAATTCAAATCTGACTATTTTAGTCCGACAATTTTACAATAGGAGAGTTAGGATTTAGATATCATTCTTGTACTGCCTCTTTAAACAGGGAATAATATTAAGTTGTTTTCAGGTTTTATTAATCTCACCTTGGCCTTTGAATCTATGGATAAGAATTGTGGGCTAAGCTGTTTGAACTCAGCATATATCCCTAATTATTTAAGCTCCATCAGAACCTGCCCAGTAAGGGGAGTACTGGCATAAAGATCAGTAGGAATCCACTTCTCATAGGTCAGTTAAAATAATAATAGCAATTATTGCTATATGGCAGTAATAATAGCAATTATTATTGCTAGGATTATTATCCTTAATATAGCTAACATGTATCAGCTGTTACCATACCAGACACTCTTCTAAGGGTCCTACCTAGACATTTAATACATTTAATTTGCAAAAGAATCCAAGAGGTAAACATCTATTATCCTTATTTTGCAGGTGAGGAAATTGGGACACAGAAAGAATCACCCTGGATTATATAGGTAGTGGCAGAGTTGGGATTTTAAATTTAGGCATCAAGCCCAAAGTTTATGTATTTAACTACCAGACTGTATTTATAGAACTTAAGCTTTTTCAGGTGGTTTAATAAATCTGAATAAACAATGGTTCTTCTTCCCTTTTAACTTTTTTCTTAATCATTTTACAATGCTTTTGATTGAGCTTCAATTCCTGTTTTAGTGAACACAAATGCACTATTCTTTTATAGGTAGATCTGTTTTATTATTTGGAATTACAGGGATTTCAGCCTAGAGGCTGACCCTGTTAATTATTGCCATAAAAATAAGTACCTATAAACTTTTCTAAATCTAAATTTCTTATGTTGCCAAATGATCCCATCACCCAGGTAGTGAGCATAATACTCAGTAGGTGGTTTTTCAGCCTCCTTTCCCCTCCGTTCTTCTTTGTCTAATAGTCCCAGTGTCTATTGTTCCCATCTTTATGTCTATGTTTGTTTAATGCTTAGCTCCCATTTATATGTGAGAACACGTGGTATTTGGTTTTCTGTTCTTGCATTAATTTGCCTAGGATAATTACCTCTAACTCCATCCATGTTGCTGCAAAGGACATGATTTCATTCTTTTTTATGGCTGCATAATATTCCATGGTGTAAATGTACCACATTTTCTTTATCCAGTTCACTGTTGACGGGCATATAGGTAGATTTCATGTCTTTGCTATTGTGAATAGCACTGCAGTGAACATGTAAGTGTGTGTGTCTTTTTGATAGAATGAATTATTTTCTTTTGGGCATATACCCAGTAGGAGGATTGCTGGGTCAAATGGTAGTTTTTTAAGTTCTTTGAGAAATCTCCAAATTGCTTTCCACAGTGGCTGAATTAGTTTGCATTTCCCACCAACAGTGTATAAGCGCTCCTTTTTCTCCACAGCCTCACCAGGTTTTGTTGTTTTTTGACTTTTTAAAGTTGTTATTTTAGCCAACTGACTGGTGTGAGATGGTATCTCATTGTGGTTTTGATTTGCATTTCTCTGATGATTAGTGATGTGGAGCATTTTTTCTTATGTTTGTTGTTGCTTGTATATCTTGTGTAGAGAATTGTATTTCATGTTTTTTGCCCATTTTTAAATTGGATTGTTTGTTTCTTTGCTTGTTGATTTAAGTCCTTTTTCAATTCTGGATGTTTGACCTTTGTCAGATGCATAGTTTGTAAATATTTTCTCCCATTCTGTAGGCTGTCTGTGTACTCTGTTGGTAATTTATTTTACTGTGCAGAAGCTTTTTAGTTTAATTAGGTTCCACTTGTCAATTTTCATTTTTGTTGCAGTTGCTTTTGGGGACTTAGTGATATGCTTTACCTTTTAAACTGCTCTGTTGTCAAGATTTTTCTTTTTTCATTATCAAAGCCAAGAGGTTTAAATGAACACTTGGTCTCATTATGCACTCTATAAGGGAATGGTTAGGAGGAGGAGCCTGGTTTGAAGTCTGATTGTGCCACTTGCTTTCTGACTAACCTTGGGTAATTTACTTCAGATCTCAGTTTCCTTTTCTGTAAAGTAAGGATAATAAACGTCTGTGCAGTAGACATTTAGGATTGTTATGGGAGTCAATAACATCTATGGAACACTTACATATTAGTCCATTTTCACACTGCTATAAATACCCAAGACTGGGTAATTTATAAAGGAAAAAGGTTTAATTGACTCACAGTTCTGCATGGCTGGGGAGGCCTCAGGAAACTTACAGTCATACTGGAAGGTGAAGGAGAAGCAAGCACCTTCTTCACAAGGTGGCAGGAAAGAGAGCTCAAGCTCAGGAGAAACTGCCATTTATAAAACCATCAGATCTCGTGAGATCTCACGATCACAAGAACAGCGTGGAGGAAACCACCCCCATGATCCAATTACCTCCCACCAGGTCCCTCTCCCAACACATGGGGATTACAATTCGGATTACAGTTCGAGATGGGATTTGAGTGGGGACACAGCCAAACCATATCATAGTGCTTTGCATGTACTAAGCAGTCAGTCCGTGCTAGTTATGATGACACATTCATTAATAATATTACTGAGGTTATAATTTAAGGTCTATATGGGCAAAATCCTAAATGGTAAATTCTTACTTAAAATTTAAGTTTTTGAGACAGAACCTCACTCTGTCACCCACTATGGAATGCAGTGGTGTGATTTCAGCTCACTGCAACCTCCGCCTCCTGGGTTCAAGCAATTCTCATGCTTCAGCCTCCTGAGTAGCTGGGATTATAGGCGTGGGTCACCATGCCCGACCAATTTTTGTATTTTTAGTAGAGATGGGGTTTCACCATGTTGACCAGGCTGGTCTTGAACTCCTGGCCTTAAGTGATCTGTGCACCTCGGCCTCTGAAAGTGCTGAGATTACGGGTGCGAGACACCGTGCCTGGCCAAATTCTTAATATATGTGAACAACCTCCCAATGTATAAGGTGTATTGTACAAAACAGATTATGTGTTTTTTCGACAAGGTTTGAAAACCAGTAAATTAATTTATAGAATAAATCATGAATGATTTCATGACATTTCTTATGAAAAAATGGTTTAACCTTATTTATAAATGTATCTAAATGTGATGTAATTAAAATACTGTATTTATTTGATGTAAACTCTATTCTATTGGTGTGTGCTTGTATTGATTCTTAGTGAATTGTGGATTGAACTCACAATAGCAAATGCTAATCTTGATATAAATATTTTCATATTTGCATCATAAATATGAGAATTTGCAATTTGAATATTTTATGAATATTAATAAATTATACTTCAGAACACTTCAGTGATCAAGATATTATAAATCAACCTTCTGGATGAGTATTGAAATTTGCCAGCCCACAGAGAAATTCTCTGCCTTCTGTATTCTAAAATAGCATCCAGATAGGAGTCTTTACTATTAAATGGTTTTTTAAAGTTTCTCTCACTTTCTTATTGCTTATAAATAAATATTTTAAAATGTGTACTTAAAAATCAAAGGAAGGCTCAGGCAGTTTGTATCTGTGGACACAACTGATGTAATCATTTGGACAGGATTGAAGTCAATTTAGTCAAATTCACAACCAGCTCAATTAAAAACAACACCAACAAGAAGAGCAATAACAGTGGCTTCTGTTTTGGGCAGAATTATCAATCTAGCTTCCTTCCTTCCCTCCCTCTGTCCCTTCCCTCCCTGCCTCCCTCCTTCCCTCCTTCCTTCCTTCCTTCCTTCCTTCCTTCCTTCCTTTTGTTGAGACAGTCTCCCTCTGTTGCCCAGGCTGGAGTGCAGCGCCATAATCTCGGCTCACTGCAACCTCCCTGCCTCGGGCTCCCGTGATTCTCCTGCCTCGACCTGCCAAATACCTGGGATTGTAGGTGCACACCACCACGCCTGGTTGCTTTTTGTATTTTTGGTGGAGACGGGGTTTCTGTGTTGGCCAGGCTGGTCTCCAACTCCTGATCTCGAGTTATCTGCCCGCCTCGGCCTCCCGAAGTGCTGGGATTACAGACGGAGTCTCGCTCACTCAATGCTCAATGTTGCCCAGGTTGGAGTGCAGTGGCGTGATCTCGGCTCGCTACAACCTCCACCTCCCGGCCGCCTGCCTTGGCCTCCCAAAGTGCTAAGATTACAGCCTCTGCCCGGCCGCCACCCCACCTAGGAAGTGAGGAGCGTCTCTGCCTGGCCACCCATCGTCTGGGGTGTGAGGAGCGCCTCTGCCTGGCCACCCCGCCTGGGAAGTGAGGAGCGCCTCTGCCCGGCCGCCAACCTGTCTAGGAAGTGAGGAGCATCTCTGCCTGGCCGCCCATTGTCTGGGATGTGAGGAGGGCCTCTGCCCGGCCGCCCATCGTCTGGGATGTGAGGAGCGCCTCTGCCTGGCCGCCCCATCTGGGAAGTGAGGAGCGCCTCTGCCCGGCCACCCCGCCTGGGAAGTGAGGAGCGCCTCTGCCCGGCCGCCCATCGTCTGGGATGTGAGGAGCGCCTCTGCCCGGCCACCCCGCCTGGGAAGTGAGGAGCGCCTCTGCCCGGCCGCCACCCCGTCTAGGAAGTGAGGAGCATCTCTGCCTGGCCGCCCCGTCTCGGAAGTGAGGAGCGCCTCTGCCTGGCCACCACCCCGTCTGGGAAATGAGCGCCTCTCCCCGGCCGCCCCGTCTGGGAAGTGAGGAGCGCCTCTGCCCGGCTGCCCATCGTCTGGGAAGTGAGGAGCGCCTCTGCCCGACCGCCCTGTCTAGGAAGTGAGGAGCACCTCTGCCCGGCCGCCACCCTGTCTGGGAAGTGAGGAGCGCCTCTGCCCAGCCGCCACCCCGTCTAGGAAGTGAGGAGCATCTCTGCCTGGCTGCCCATCGTCTGGGACGTGAGGAGCGCCTCTGCCCGGCCACCCCGTCTGGGAAGTGAGGAGCGCCTCTGCCTGGCCGCTGTGCAACCTTCCAAGTGTGAAGTGACAGCCTTCGTTGTAGAATGAATGAAGACACTGGCACTGATTATATAACACCTTGGCAGCTATCTCAAGTCGTTGATGGTGGAGGTATTGGAATTATTGAAGAAAGCAAACGCACAAATTTGACTAAAGGCGATTTTGTGACTTCTTTCTATTGGCCCTGGCAAACCAAGGTTATTCTGGATGGAAATAGCCTTGAAAAGGTGATATATATATATGAACATATCTGATTTTTCTTCCCCGTATAGTTCTTGCTTTGTGCATTTGATATTCAGTTGTGTTTGTAATCACGGAAAAATAAAAGCATATATATATATATATGAATTAATCAATCTAGTGGTGTTTGGAGACATAATAAAAATCACCTGATGATTTGCTTTAAGTTGAGAAGTCTAATAGCTAAGTAAAGTGACACAATGTCATATGTAATGATATGTAATATTCATCAAAAGCACAGATATTTGAATAATGTTGGAATTTATTTATTCAATAAACGTTTTGTAATGTATCTTTATTTCCCCAGGCACTTACAGACCTGGTGATGTATATAGAGAAAAAATACTATGCCCTTCCCTGAAGAACTTATTTACCATTCTACTGACTGCTTTCTTAGACATATTGGCTAAAATATACTGAAAATTTTAAAATTCTTTAAAAAAAGTAAACTGTAGACTCTTTTGCTAACTCAAGCTTAGATGATTATTATATTTAATGACCATCAGAAACATACATAGAATCTCTTATTTTCTTGTCTTAATGTGCAAAAATACACATAAATGTAGAACTGCAAAATCTGGAATTGAAAAGCAGGATATACCACTGACTTCAAAAGCAAAAAGAGTATAAAAACTCTTCTAAATTCAAACTTCTAAATTCAAAAAATTTCTAAATTTGTGAAATTAAACAATTTGTAGTTTTTAGGATGCATCGTTTTTAATTTTTAACTTATTTTAAATTTAAAGGGATAATATATAACATTTTCTTTATATTTTAAGAAACGTAGATAGTTGTATATTAGTATAACAAGGTTGTTTTCAAGAAAGCACCACAATAGGTAAGAAAATGTTAACTCCTATTTCTTGGACATTAATATTCTGAGTTTTACCTTTTATCAAAAACTATTGAGTACCACTGAAGAAAAGAACTTTCTTTTGAAAAGAGAAGTTTTCAAAATACTATGAGATCATATGGAAGCAACCAGTTTCTGCCAAGTGAGTAAGTCAGTCTTTCATAGATGCACCTCTACATCGGAGCTTTACAAAATAACTAGGCACCTACCAAGTACCCAACGCTTTACCTGCTTTCCTTTTATCTTTATAAAAATTCTATGAGGTTGGAATTTTTCGCATTCTACAGATTAGGAAACTGTGACACAAAGAATTTCATAACAGGGCTGCATAGCTAGTAAATGATGAAGGTCCGTTTGCTCCACAACACTTGCTTTTCCACTGGATCACGGTTCTACAAAACAGATCATTGCAGTGCAATGTCTAGGATTGTCTGTGTTTGGCATGTGTTATTGTATGTGCAGGAATATCTGATTATTTGTGCGGTAATACCCATTGTATAGTTGTTTATAAGAGGAAACAAATAGCAAACAACTCAAATATCTTACAATAAGGAAGCAGATAAATGAAATTTGTTATATCTCTATAATGAAGATTGTGCAGATTAAAATGTGGATGTGGAAATATATTTTTATTTACGTGAAAGATGTCCACGATATATGGATAAGTAAAGTAGGCTTATAAAATCAGCCAATTAAAAATTTGTATCGATACATAGAAATCTAGAAAGATACTCTTATTATCTAAAATTGTAAGTGGTTTTATCTGGCTAGTAGGATCATAGATATTTTCATTTTTTATAAAATATGAAAAAATTATAAAATTTTATTATTAGAGAAATACAAGAAAGCAGTTTTTTACTTTTGAAAGGAAAAATATTTAGAGAACATACACTTACATTATTGGATAATACTCTCATTATTGTCTCTCATACTTTGTGTCCCATATCCCTTCTACCCACCTACCCCTATTCCTCTGCTAAACATTATAGTTTTTTTTCTTCCAAGGCTCTGACAAAATTTGTTTACATGTCAGTTATGGTGACAAGGCAAGGAGGTTCCTGCTCGCTCCCCTTTTTTTTTTTTAAACTGTTTAATTCTCATAATAAATTGTAACATCTTGAAGCTCAGCCTTTTAAAACCATTTTGTGTAAATAAGGCCTGGCCACCATAATGACACATACGTTTACTTGGTTGCCACATATCTTGTTTGTTTTGAATTGTGTTTGCCCAGCTTTACAATCTAAGATTTTTTTGCTGATGCAGGCAGAAATCAGTCCTCTGTCTTTATTTTTCTGATGATTTACTGATTATCAGGGAGAGCAAAACCACTGAAGTCTATTTCCTCTCCTATCACCTAAGCAAATATTACTCGATCAAAGGAAAAATAAACCTTCATTTAAGCTAATAGTCTTGATGGCTGTGTGTGTGTGTGTGTGTGTGTGTGTGTGTACACACACATGCATGTAGATACCTTAAAAACCTTATAATTGGGAAACATTAATGGAAAACAGATTTTCTGAAGTTAAGAGTAAATCTGGATTTAAGCTCTGGTGTCATATATGTATTACATAGGAAAACCACCTAAATTTTCATTAGTTCTCTTTTCTCATCTACGTGATGTTAATAATTGTTTGAATATTACCTTACAGAGTTTGGGGCATGATTCACTTGGATAGTACTTAGTCCTTAATTTATTTATTCACTCATTTGTTCTACAAATATATATTGAGCCCCTATTGTAAAGTAGATGGTATTCTAGGCACGTAAGTGTATCTGTAAACAAAACAGACAAACTCCCTGCTCTCTTGAAGCTGCATTCTAGTGGATAGAGATAAACAATGAAAAGGAAGCATAGTGAGTAAGAAAGTTAAATATGATTAGTGCTGTCTATAAAAGTAAAAAATATGGCTAAGGAAAACTGGTACTGCCATGCATAGGGCAGGGTAGCGTTGAGGAGCAGGTTGCAGTGTTACATAGGGTGGTCAGGGCTGGCTTCCTTGAGAACGTGACATTTGAGTAAAGACTCAAATGAGGTGAAGGAGCAGCCATGTGGACATGTTGGTGGAGAGTGTGCCTTAGGCAGAAAGAACAGTCAGTGCCAAAGTCCTAAAGTGCTTGCAGGACAGCAGCAAGGCTGCCAGGCTGGTATGGAGTGAGTGGGGAGATGAAATAAGAGAGGTGAAAGTCAGATTGCTCCCGAGGGCCTCGCGGGACACTTCAGGACTCCAGCTTTCCCTCCGAATGAGACTTCAGCTGGTGTAGGATTTTGAGAGGAGTGATGTGATCTGATTCAGGTTTGTGAAGGATCACTCTTGGCTGCTGTATAGAAACTAGAGTGGGGGTGAGAGTGGGAACAGGGAGGGTGGTTAGGGGCTTTTTATAGGAATATAAGTGAGAGATGATAGGGCTTATATGAAAGTGAGCAGTCAAGGTGGGGAGAAAAATCCATTAAATATAGTACAAATGAAGGTTTTTTTGTTTGTTTGTTTGTTTTTGAGATGGAGTCTCACTCTGTCACCCAGGCTGGGGTGTAGTGGCACGATCTTGGTTCACTGCAACCTCTGCCTCCCGGGTTCAAGCGATTTCTCCTGCCTCAGCTTCCCGAGTAGCTGGGATTACAGGCGTCCGCCACCATGCCCAGATAATTTTTGGTATTTTAGTAGAGATACTGGCCAGGCTGGTCTTGAAACCCTGACCTTGTGATCCGCCTGCCTCAGCCTCCCAAAGTGTTAGGATTACAGGCGTGAGCCACAGTGCCCAGCCATTTGTTCCTATAAACATGGTGTTGAGCTAGAGAGTATCCAGTTCTCAAAGTTACCAGTTTTTCTTTGGGGCTTAGAATTTAAACATAGACTATTATTTAAATGTACATGTTTTGACATCATATGTCTAGAAATTAAATAGGACATCTTAGTTTAAACTGCTTTTAGTAAAGATCTTGTGAAGAAATCAAGTTTTAAGCTCAATAAAGCTTGCTTCTGTGCTTCTTCTGATCACATAGCACACGGTCCAGGGGTGATTCAGCATTGCTCTGGCTTCTTTCAGAAACTGAGAAACCATTCTCAATACTAGTCTCTCTCTATCCTCTCTCCACCATGTAATCCAAGTTTTGTCCATTGTGTTTTCAAAATATATCTAAAATCTGTTTATTTCTCTCCATCTCCACTGTTAACCCCATGGTCCTAGATGTTGTCAATTTTGCTGTACTACAAGTATCCTCATCCATTCTTTACTTAGCAGACAGATAATTTTGTACAAATGTAGGTCTCATTAAATCACGTCACAGTGTAAAACATTTCAATGATATCCACTAGAATATTCTCCATATGTCCCCATCCATTATCTGCCTTTCTTTGCTCTGTACTCCAGGAGGATACAGAATACAACCCTGGAACTCCTTTGGCTTCTGGCTTCCAATTGAGGATGGTATACTTTCCCTTGCACCTAGAAGAAAGTCACAATTCAGGACATGGACAATCATTGCAAGGAAGGCTCTGTGTGATTTTGCTGATCTACCCATCTCACTTCTTTCGCCATCCCTGGCTTTGACAGTTGCCTTTCAGTTCCTTATACTCCCCCGCCTCCTCCCACCTCCTTGGTGTACACTCTCATTATTCCTGACTGAACCACTTTTCCTCCACCTCACATCCACTTCACTTGGCTCACTCTTGCTTATCTTGAACGTCTCAACTTTAACATGACTTCCTCAGAGAAACCTTCCCTAATTATATACTCCCATTTCTCACTGAATTTTTCTTTTGTAGCAGGTGGTGTGACTACGTATAAATATTCATGCAACATGTTTGCATAGTGATTCTTTTCTCTGATAGATTCCGGGCTCCATGAGGTCAAAGATATGCAAGTATTTCTTTTAAATCTAAGTCTCAGAAGCAGTGGTTGGTACATACAGAGCACTCACTAGCTGCCTGGTGAATGCATTCAGAAATTAAATATAGCCTCACAGGCAGTTTTCAGTAATTGCCGAGGAGATTGTAATGTGTTAGTGTAGAGTCGTATCTAGGAGCACACCTAGAACTGAAAAGTAGAACTAAGACTGGAGCCTAGGAGTCTGTGTGTTCTGACCTGAAACCTAGAAACCGACATTCATTCAAGGCTAGCGATATTATGGAAGACACTAAGAACCACATGCTCAAGAAAATGATGTCAACAAGGTGTTTCTCATCTTTTAATATTAAAGTTGAAAGTGTTTATATATGTTTTTTCATTACATATGCTTATTATAACTTTTGTGGCTGGTATGATTTACTTATTTTTTCTGACTTTAATTAAGGGCAAGATTCCATACTTTTAACGAGTGGAAATAAGGTAGGAAGAGCTTTGGCCCAAATATGTGAGTGAAGACAAAAAGAATGCCACATGCCACTAAAAAGATTTGAAAACCAAAAAAAAACCTCTTTCTATTATAAATAACTTTTTATTTTAGAATAAATAATTTTCTAATTATTTTAGAAAGAATAAGTTTGGTTATTAACATCTTTATTAAAGTTTAAATTTTCAACAAGAAAATTTGGTTTTATTGGTAATAAACTACTCTTATATGTATTAACTATTTTGAAATCTGATCTTTAAAATTTTTGTTGTAATGAAATTTTACCTTTCTACCATCTCTACTAGAAAATGAAAATATACTAATCTGTCAGAGTATTATTAATAAAATGAAAATTTACTAATCTGTCCATTTTGTCTTACTGATTCATTTAGAAAAGTTTGAATTGTATCCTGGGAAAGGTCCATTACTAGCCATTTCAGAAGAATGTCAATAGATATGTTATTGACATGCATATGGTATTTGAAGGGTTTCAAATTCATAGAGCTGAATGGAATTTAACTTTATGAAGAAATAGTCTTTGATGGATATATTTAATGGTATTTCAATTCCAACATAAGTTTGATGCCTGTAACATTTTAGAAATAGATGTGTTTGGTGGAAATGTTGACAGATTCTTATTTGTAAGCAGTGAGTGAAGCCATCTAGAATTTTAGTGACCTCCCTTTTGATGAGTGACTATTCATATTTATTCTTATTCATTCTAATAATAATCAGTTTTAAAGTACCAAAAGGACAGTGTATAACTTCTCAGTCTGATGGGTCCACTTCTAAAGGTACTATGTCTAAAGTTAGTGCATTTTGGCACACTGAAGCCAGTGTGTACCTGAAAAGATGACTCAGCCTTGATTCTCTACGTTCTCCACAAGTTAGTATGCGATAGGAGGCTAGACCTTGTAGCATTATGTCATTCTTGGCACTGAAAGGAAGGTAATTTGTGTAAGACTTTTATTGTGAGATCTGTCAACATGGAAACTGCAAAACAAACTTCTGAAAGTGATGATGTGTAACGCTGTTTTTTTTTTTTTTTTTTTTTTTGTATGGGTGGCCGTGAAATGATTTCACATTTAGTGGAAAAAGGCACAGAATATTGTTCTTGATACAAAGAGAAACTTCCTCATCCATTTGGCTAATATATTTGGAAAACTTGAGTTCTTTAAAGAAAAAGGAAAACCCAGTTAACAGTTACTTACCCCATATCAACTGCATGCTTATCAAGCAAGGTGTTACACTCAGTACATTGATGTGTTTGTAAATGAAAGAAGGAATGGTTGTATGTACATACATGGGTGCTAAAATGAAGGAAATTAATATGTTGAAGAACTGTTTGTAGGAAAAACACTTGGAAAGTGTGGAATCTCAAAGAAGTATGTGATATAAAATCCTTCATGTATTGAGAGGGCATAAGGTTTGATGAAACTAAGTAAATCTTAGTTTATGCCGAAGTGGAGTCACTACAATTAATACCAAGGCAATGAACTGTGTGACGTATTCATCAGCATTAGTGGGCCTTTAAACGTTTGATGAAACTGTTTCAGAAATTTTAAGAGGTGAGTAGGGAAAATTTTTAGAACTTTTAATAAAATATTTAGATTAGATTATTTTGGTGTGTTTCATATACATATGTATTTGGAATAGTTAGCTACATGTAAATTCTATTTCTGAATTCCACGAATTTGTTTCAAGTACCTACTTTTAAAGCAGTGTATATTTTCTGTGAGTGATAAAAGAGGAGTAATACATGCATTGTTTAGAAATTCACCGCAAATATGGCAAACAAAACAATCTAGAAAGGGATTTAAATAAAAAAAAAACAAACCCAAAAGTTTACCATCCAATAGTAAAGGTGGATTATGAGAGACCCTGCCTTAGAGAGTCACAGGAGAGCGCGGTCCTATTAAGTTAGAGCCATCAGGAAAGTCTTCACGGAAGAGGAGGTGCTGAAATAGACTCGAAGGAAAAGGTTTATTTGTAATATGAAGATGAAGAAGGCAGAGGCATAGAAGGTGGCTTGCAATAGTCACATAGTGCATGTGTGCATGCATGAGCCTGGAGGTGGATGGGGGGAAGGAAAACTGGTATCTAACCAAATATTTCACCAGTGCTTTTGGTTTTTGCTGCTGAATTGGTGTGTTGACCAAGAGGCTGTCACCATTCTTGATGGTTCTGAAAAAACAAACAAAAAAGCCACTCCATTCCTGATTATTACTCTAACTAGACTGTTGTTGCTCTCCCTTGAGTTTCAGAGTAGTTGTACCTCTGCCACATCAGTGAAAATTATACTACTTTAAAGGAGTTTTTCTTCTCACTTGTTTTACATTTGTCGCCTATTACATAGCTGTCCTTTGGGCATCTGGCTAGCATGTGTGAGCCATGTGTGTGTCCTATGATGGGAGATGTGTATTGGTACATTTCTTCCTTGATAAATCCCCAGTGTCTAGGACAGTGCCGGTACATAGCAGGCATTTGTTAATTACATGATGAATATTTTTGGTAAGGATTCTCTTGATTTTTTATTGGCAGGTATATTTTGTGTAAAATGCAAATAAAACTGATCACAAGAAACTGTGACCTTGGTGATAGATACAATCTTCAAAATCATATGGAAAATTAACTTTCATTCAATATTAATGTTAACATTAACTTTCATTCAACATTAACAGCATATCAACATATAATCAAAATTATATGTCTTTATTAATTAAGAGTATGCAGTGTCAAATTGCAATCGGGTTTCTTGGTATAATTTGTTTCTGTGTTTGTACTTCATCCAATAATAAACTAGGTAGGCACTTTTTCCCTTAGAAGGGTTACTAAAATGGAAGATTATCTGTCTTTGGAATATGCTTGGAATGTATTATCTTTAATTATTTTACTGAAGAAAAAAAAGAGAAAGGCCAGAGAGCTTGTTTCAGTCCTGTGAATTTTTTAAGGTTATTGCCTAACTCACCTTCATTCTCTATATTGAGTCAAGAGTTCCATCTATCTATGTATCTGTCTATCTACCTATTTGTCTACTTATTTATTTTTGGATAACATTTATTTATGTCAGATATTGTGTCACGTTTGTTATTCCTCCCAGAACATTTGTTTTATAGATGAAGAATTGAGGATTCCCTTGCTCAAAAATATACAATGAGTAAGTGATCAGTAGGAACTGGGTCTAGAAATTCTTTATTTGATGAGGCACTCACTTTCAAAGATGCCATCCAGAGATTTATTGCTTTAATTATAACAGGTTGGGAGAATTAATAAAAGTTCTCAACAGTGAGAAAACAAATAAAATGCTTGAAATAACTGAACATGCCAGAAACTAGCAGTTCTTTGCTTTATCTCAGGAGAACAGAATTATTCTGGAGAGAACTGCATTTGATAAAATACTGGCAAAAGTATCAAAACACTATTAAAATGTACTATCAATAATATAATCTAGGGATTTAAGAAATGCATATGTGTAATTAAATGACACAGCTTATTTGAGAACTTCATTAGAAAGTTAGACACTGTTCCTTTCTACTCCCTTCTGTATCCTCAGAGCCTAGTTAAGTGTCTGCCATAGAATAGGTGCTCTATAAATTCTTGTTGGATGAATGAAAGGATATTTGAGTAAGTTTTTAAATATTATTATACTTTAAGTTCTAGGGTACGTGTGCACAACATGCAGGTTTGTTACATAGGTATACATATGCCATGTTGGTTTGCTGCACCCTTCGACTTGTCATTTACATTAGGTATTTCTCCTAACGCTATTCCTCTCCCAGCCCCCCACCCCTCGACAGGCTTTGATGTGTGGTGTTCCCCTCCCTGTTTTCATGTGTTCTCATTGTTCAACTCCCACTTATGAGTGAGAACATGCAGTGTCTGGTTTTCTGTCCTTGTGATATTTTGCTTAGAATGATGGTTTCCAGCTTCATCCATGTCCCTGCAAAGGACATGAACTTATACTTTTTTGTGGTTGCTTAGTATTCAATGGAGTATATGTGCCACATTTTCTTCATCCAGTCTATTATTGATGGACAGTCACTCATGGCTTCCCTTGTCTAGGAAAGGGAAATCCCCCAACCCCTTGCACTTCCCCGGCAAGGTGACGCCCCACCCTGCTTTGGCTTGCCCTCCATGGGCTGCACCCACTGTCCAACCAGTCCCAATGAGATGAACCAGGTACCTCAGTTGGAAATGCAGAAATCACCCGTCTTCTGCATCAATCTCGCTGGGAGCTGTAGACCAGAGTTGTTCCTATTCAGCCATCTTTAGGTGTTGTTTTCAATGGGCCTCTTGGAGAGGTGACAATTGAGTGGAGTCTGAATGAAGTAAAGGCTCCGTATGCTTGTGAGCTCAAATTTATGTCTTGAACTTTAGATGCTTATATCCGAATACCTATCAGATAGCCCATTTGAATGTCTCAAATAGTATTAATGACTCAAGGACTAGAGGACCAATGCTATTAATGTTAGTCACCTGAACAGAACCCAAACATGAAACACAGGTTTTTGCACATATTAGGAAGACCACAGTTTAGGGGATAGGAAAGATAGATGCTTGAAAGTTTCGGGTGACTGTAACTGCTTATGCAATAAAGAGCTAGCTTTGCCTGGCTTTACTCAGTAAATTATTTTCACCTTATACAAAGTCTTATGCTTTTCTGTGAATGCTTTTTAAATCAATTTAGAAATAAGAGTGAGTATATATGAATTAATGCTTGGGACTTTGAAACTAGGTCAGCTATAAGTAACTTAGTGATGTAGTAATAATAAATTCTGCATTACTGAGGAGCTGAATTTCTGATTTGTGTGGTGTGTCTGTTTTTTTGCATGACTCCTCTACTTTCTGTATTTCATCATCATGTGCAATTTTATTTCCAGTATTCTCCTATGTCAACTCTGCTGGTCAACTTTGATGTCATAGACTTTCCTCAAATACCACTACGGATTTGCTGTTAACATTGAATTATATCATGTAGGTCTGACTATTTTTCTTCTCTTGAACATATTTCTTTATTAAAATACAACCTGTGTTCCAAGTTTCAAGCATACAGTGTTTCCCTTCATGATGCCTTTCCAGCCATTCCGTGTACAAATTGGTATGTCTTTCTATAGGCCTTCTTGCATTTCTGTAATTTTTCCACTCATAAGACATTTAGTTAGTTTTGTTTTTCTTTCTTTTCTTTCTTTCTTTTCTTTCTCTTTCTTTCTCTTTCTCTCTTTCTTTCTTTCTTTCTTTCTTTTCTTTCCTTTCTTTCCTTTCTTTCTTTCTCTCTTTCTTTCTTCTCACTCTGTCACCCAGGCTGGAGTGCAGTGGCAAAATCATAGGATCACTCCTGGGCTTAAGTGATCCTCCCACCTTAGCCTTCAAGTTGCTGGGACTATAGACACATGCCAACACACCTGCCTAATGATTTTTATTTTTTAAAGTGGAGATGGCCTCTCCCTATGTTTCCCAGGCTGGTCTCAAACTTTTGGACTCAAGTGATCCTCTTACCTCAGCCTCCCAAAGTGCTGGAATTAAAGGTGTGAGCCACTGCACCCAGCCTCATATGGCATTTATACATTGCTTCAAGTCTTACAGAATGAGACATGTCTATTATGACATATTCCTTTGTACAGTAATGCATCTCTTAACAACAAGAATACATTCTGAGAAACATATTGTTAGGCAATTTTTTGTTGTGTGAATACCATAGAGCGTACTTACACAAACCTAGATGGCATAGCCTACCACACACCTAGGCTATATGGTATAGCCTATTGCTCCTAGGCTATAAACGTGTACAGCACATTACTGTGCTGAATACTATAGGCAATTGTAACATGGTAAATATTTGTGTATCTAAGTATATAAAAGGTACAATTAAAATAGGGTATTAAAATATTCTAAGACCACGATTGTATATGTGGTTTGCAGTTGACACAAACATCATTATGTGGTGTATGACTATATACTCATAACTTGAAATCTTATTCTTCTTGATTTTAAATTATTTTAGGGAAGGACCTAAACTTTATGTATCGTTCTATCTGTCATACAGCCTAGTGCTGTTTCTTCTATAGATCAGTGCTCAGTTTTTCCATAGTATTCTTGCTTGTCACATCACAGGTAATTGTTTAATGCTTATTTGAAAGTAATATTGGTCTAATTGCATCAGTAATATGGACACATTGAATACACACACATACAATACAGATAAAATCTTCATGCAATACAGAGGGCATGCTTTGTGTTGACTCCCTCTTGTGTACCTGTCACACCTCTAGACTTGACCATCTTTGTGCCCGAGGAAAAGAGAGCAGTAGTGGCAGGGATGTGCCATAAAGTTAATTCACTATCACCTTTAGGGCAGTCAAAGTTGCTCTCTGGGTTTTTTTCCTGAAATTTGAGCTGATAGTAAGCATTATAACCACCACTAGAAAGTTTTATATTAACATTTGCAAGAACAAACAATTGACATCAGGCGTAAGTCTTATTTTGTATTATACTTTTGGTGCATCATTGCTGGAAAAATTATGCTAATCCACACCATCTGCAGCTACCAGATGTGCCATTGAGATGTGCACAAGTTCCTTTCCAGAGGACTACTTGATGTCAAATGTCAATCATGTGTGCTGAAATGACAGCACCTACCATCAAAGGATGAAGAACAGTTGCAGTTCATGTTTTCTCATTAGGCTCACATACCAAGCCGGATGATAATGCTGTGATAAATTAAATATAAATGACAAAATAGAATTAACAAAATAATTGTACAGTCTACCTTTTGGTCAGTTGCAAAATAACTATAGAATCTATTGAAGATTATCTTATTCAGTATATGTTTATAGTGGGTGTGGTGACATCCTGCCGTCTACCTTGCATTTCTTTGCTTGTATGTTTTATTAAGAGAATTGGCTGAAAGGATATCAGCAGATGGTGATAGAATAAGTTTTTTCATTGCATGGCTGGGTACGCTTCTAGGAGGTCTCTCTCCCAAATATGATTGTTGAAAGTAAACTTGTTCATTTGAATACGTTAAGTTCTTCATCCAGAGTATGTCACAAAAGGCATTGCCACCAATTTAGTAGAACTATGGTTTTGTTTTCTTTGGCTGGGGGAGAGAGGATGAGAGAGTGGGAATTGTCTCCTTTCACCCGAGATTTTTTCATGTTCAACCTGGATCTGGATGTGTCTACGTTTGGAGAGAATAGAAATCCTTTATGTTCCAGTTTCACATCTTTCCCATTTTGGCAGCCACTGCTAAAAATTAAAAATGCCTGGGCACAGAAGCAGTTTGAGCTGTTGAACATACCAGGTAAACTCTGAAATTTTGTTGATTTCTACAGTATTAATGAGTAACAGTGTTTGCCAACAGCTAGTACTTACTGTAAGCTTTTCCTTGTGCAAGAATGTGTCTGAGTGGAGGGCTAGTCTCTTTCTCTCCTTCCCTCATTAAATTCCTGTTCTAAAGTTCCTTCTGGACACGTATCACTGCTATGTGAAGGGGCTTTGTATGGATACCAGAGAGTATTTTCTTATAGCTCAGGTATTCTATAAACATATTGCAACCATTGTTACAGAAAAAGTTTATTTTTTATTTTTTATTTTATTTGAGACCGAGTCTTGCTGTCACCCAGGCTGGAGCATGGTGGTACGATCTTAGCTCCCTGCAATCTCCACCTCCTAGGTTCAAGCAATTCTCCTGCCTCAGCTTCCCGAGTAGGTGCGTGCCACCATGCTTGGCTAATTTTTTTTTTTTTTTAGTAGAGATGGGGTTTCAGCATGTTGGCCAGGCTGGTCTCAAACTCCTGACCTGAAGTGATCTGCCAACCTCAGCTTTCTGACGTGCTGGGATTACAGATGTGAGCCACCATGCCCAGCTGAAAAAAGTGTATTCTGATTTAAAGTCTTCTCCTTAGAGAATGGAGAATTCCCCTTAACCCTGGCAAATGCTGTTCTTATTCAGATTTTGCCAGGAGTTGAAGTATTTTTTGTTTTAGTTTTTTTTTAATAAACTGTCTTTGATAAATAACTAAAATTGCCATTTGGTCTTTTAAGTGGTAGATGACATGTACTTTTAAGTACAGAGTAAATGGGAGTTTATAAAGGAACATGAATGAAGAGCCAGCTTAGTTAAAAACAGAAGTATTTTCTGGATAAGTAGGACACCGTAAATGTCAAAAGAATTGCACTGTTTTGCTTTTTTGAATAGCAGTACCCAATGGTAACTCATCTCACAGAAATAAATAAAGCTATACATTTTATTTTCTCAGGACCAAGGAATAGAGCTTACAAAGGATACTATTTTTGCTTGCCTCTGTACCTTTATCCAGGTCATTCCCTTTGCCTAGAGAATTGTCAGGTCTGCCACGCAATCCCTGGGCTCAACCCCTGGTGAATTTGTACTAATTCTTTTTTTTTTTTTTTTAAGACAGAGTCTCGCTCTGTTGCCCAGGCTGGAGTGCAGTGGCCCGATCTCGGCTCACTGCAAGCTCCGCCTCCTGGGTTCACCCCACTCTCCTGCCTCAGCCTCCCCAGCAGCTGGGACTACAGGCGCCCACCACCACGCCCAGCTAATTTTTCTGTATTTTTAGTAGAAATGGGGTTTCACTGTGTTAGCCAGGATGGTCTCGATCTCCTGACCTCGTGATCCACCCGCTTAGGCCTCCCAAAGTGTTGGGATTACAGGCGTGAGCCACTGAGCCCGGCCAGCTAATTCTTAAGATTTAATTTGCTTCTTTCTGGGATGCCTTTCTTGACTTCTCAGGGAAGAATTCGCTGCTTGCTCCACTCCGCATCCTCAGCCTCGTCCTCCACACTCAGTGAACTACTTATATGCTATAATAATATCCTACATCTGTCTTTGTCACCTGATCGAAGTCTATGATATGTTGACATTGGCTTTCTCATCTCCTTTCTTTTTAGATATATTTGTCTTTGGGGCAAGTAGGCATCTGTTAGATGTTTGTTGAATGACTGAATAGTTTTATATCATTTTTATATATAAAGTTCTTACACATGGAAAATCATCTTTGCTATTTTTATCTTCAAGGTTCATGAGGGTATAAAATTATGGATCATAAATTGCAGAAAAAATAATTTATATCCCTTTTAATATTGAGAAATGTAATAATATGGTATTAGTGAGTGATTATTGTTATTGCTAATATTAGACATGAAATATTAATACATTAGTATACATTTGTATGTTTTGGTAAAGTTCATTCAACTTTCCTTTTCGTGTTTTAGCCCAATTTTCAATTTGCGATATTGTTATATATGTTTTACATTAAAAATTTAACTTATTGAAAACCTTCCCAGTAAAAGTTATATTACAGATTGCATTCATTAGTTTTTTAAAAAATGCTTTTAACCCCAATAACAGTAAACGACTCTCGGTATTTTCATCTGTGGCCTTGTATTTATGTACAAACTTTTAAGTAAAAAGGAGATCACACTGCACATATTGTTCTTTAACTGAGCATCACTTTTGAGGTGACCAAATTACACAAAACATTTTAGGGTAGGAGTTGCCATTTGATGATCATCTCTGCAGATGATGCTGTCATTGAAATTAGAAGGTCAACCATATGGGGAGGTTAAAAATAGAATCTGCTGGCCTTCAAAATCCTCTTATCAGCCACCTAACAGGGTCAGATGCTGACAATGATGCATCTGAGAGCAGCAAGTAAAGACAGATTGCAGAAGTTTTCATAATTGTGAATTGTGTTCTCATTTTACTCATTTTTACTTGTCTTTGTTTCCAGTCTTGGGGGTCTCTGGACTCTGAATTTAGGTGGCAAATCTCAGGTACATCTCCTAAAGACTAATGGTCATTTACATATTCAAACATGACATAAAGTGTTTGGTGATATGTCCATCAAGTATAACTCAGAAATCAGTAAACAAGTCTTTTCCCAAAGTAAGTTCCTTCTAAATGTAGCTAAAAAGAGCCACTTTGTCATTAAAGTGAATGAATATTCATTTTTAGAACAGACTTGATGTTTGGATTGTGTTAAACATATGTCTGTTAGTGAAAGTGTTAGTCACAAAGATAAAATTTCATCTAAAAATAATATATAGAGAAAAATGCAATAAATATACACATGGTAAAATACTTCTCTTTTCTGTAAACTTTTAGTTCTTTGTAAGGGTTGTGATATCATTTAAAAATTTTCCTGTATTAAAAGAAACTGGAGACACTGTTCATAGCAGCTGATATAGTTTGGATATTTGTCCCCACCCAAACCTTGTATTGAAATGTAATCCTCACCAACAGTGTAAAAGTGTTCCTATTTCTCCACATCCTCTCCAGCACCTGTTGTTTCCTGACTTTTTAATGATGGCCATTCTAACTGGTGTGAGATGGTATCTCATTGTGGTTTTGATTTGCATTTCTCTGATGGCCAGTGATGATGAGCATGTTTTCATGTGTTTTTTGGCTGCATAAATGTCTTCTTTTGAGAAGTGTCTGTTCATGTCCTTCACCCACTTTTTGATGGGGTTGTTTGTTTTTTTCTTGTAAATTTGTTTGAGTTCATTGTAAATTCTGGATATTAGCCCTTTGTCAGATGAGTAGGTTGCAAAAATTTTCTTCCATTCTGTAGGTTGCCTGTTCACTCTGATGGTGGTTTCTTTTGCTGTGCAGAAGCTCTTTAGTTTAATGAGATCCCATTTGTCAATTTTGGCTTTTGTTGCCATTGCTTTTGGTGTTTTAGACATGAAGTCCTTGCCCACGCCTATGTCCTGAATGGTATTGCCTAGGTTTTCTTGTAGGATTTTAATGGTTTTAGGTCTAACATTTAAGTCTTTAATCCATCTTGAATTAATTTTTGTATAAGGTGTAAGGAAGGGATCCAGTTTCAGCTTTCTACATTTGGCTAGCCAGTTTTCCCAGCACCATTTATTAAATAGGGAATCCTTTCCCCATTTCTTGTTTCTGTCAGGTTTGTCAAAGATCAGATAGTTGTAGATATGCGGCATTATTTCTCAGGGCTCTGTTCTGTTCCATTGATCTATGTCTCTGTTGTGGTACCAGTACCATGCTGTTTTGGTTACTGTAGCCTTGTAGTATAGTTTGAAGTCAGGTAGCATGATGCCTCCAGCTTTGTTCTTTTGGCTTAGGATTGACTTGGCGATGCGGGCTCTTTTTTGGTTCCATATGAACTTTAAAGTGGTTTTTTCCAATTCTATGAAGAAAGTCATTGGTAGCTTGATGGGGATGGCATTGAATCTATAAATGACCTTGGGCAGTATGGCCATTTTCACGATATTGATTCTTCCAACCCATGAGCATGGAACGTTCTTGCATTTGTTTGTATCTTCTTTTATTTCATCAAGCAGTGGTTTGTAGTTCTCCTTGAAGAGGACCTTCACGTCCCTTGTAAGTTGGATTCCTAGGTATTTTATTCTCTTTGAAGCAATTGTGAATGGGAGTTCACTCATGATTTGGCTCTCTGTTTGTCTGTGATTGGTGTACAAGAATGCTTGTGATTTTTGTACATTAATTTTGTATCCTGAGACTTTGCTGAAGTTGCTAATCAGCTTAAGGAGATTTTGGGCTGAGACAGTGGGGTTTTCTAGATATACAATCATGTCATCTGCAAACAGGGACAATTTGACTTCCTCTTTTCTTAATTGAATACCCTTTATTTCCTTCTCCTGCCTGATTGCCCTGGCCAGAACTTCCAGCACTATGTTGAATAGGAGAGGTAAGAGAGGGCATCCCTGTCTTGTGCCAGTTTTCAAAGGGAATGTTTCCAGTTTTTGCCCATTCAGTATGATATTGGCTGTGGGTTTGTCATAGATAGCTCTTATTATTTTGAGATACATCCCATCAATACCTAATTTATTGAGAGTTTTTAGCATGAAGGGTTGTTGAATTTTGTCAAGGGCCTTTTCTGCATCTATTGAGATAATCATGTGGTTTTTGTCTTTGGTTCTGTTTATATGCTGGATTACATTTATTGATTTGCGTATGTTGAACCAGCCTTGCATCCCAGGGATGAAGCCCACTTGATCATGGTGTATAAGCTTTTTGATGCGCTGCTGGATTCGGTTTGCCAGTATTTTATTGAGGATTTTTGCATCAATGTTCATCAAGGATATTGGTCTGAAATTCTCTTTTTTGGTTTTGTCTCTGCCCGGCTTTGGTATCAGGACGATGCTGGCTTCATAAAATGTGTTAGGGAGGATTCCCTCTTTTTCTATCGATTGGAATAGTTTCAGAAGGAATGCTACCAGTTCCTCCTTGTACCGCTGGTAGAATTCGGCTGTGAATCCATCAGGTCCTGGACTCTTTTTGGTTGGTAAGCTATTGATTATTGCCACAATTTCAGAGCCTGTTATTGGTCTATTCAGAGATCCAACTTCTTCCTGGTTTAGTCTTGGGAGGGTGTATTTGTCGAGGAATTTATCCATTTCTTCTAGATTTTCTAGTTTATTTGCATAGAGGTGTTTGTAGTATTCTCTGATGGTAGATTGTATTTCTGTGGGATCGGTGGCGATATCCCCTTTTTCATTTTTTATTGCATCTATTTGATTCTTCTCTCTTTTCTTCTTTATTAGTCTTGCTAGCGGTCTATCAATTTTGTTGATCTTTTCAAAAAACCAGCTCCTGGATTCATTAATTTTTTGAAGGGTTTTTTGTGTCTCTATTTCCTTCAGTTCTGCTCTGATTTTAGTTATTTCTTGCCTTCTGCTAGGTTTTGAATGTGTTTGCTCTTGCTTTTCTAGTTCTTTTAATTGTGATGTTAGAGTGTTGGTGGGACTGTAAACTAGTTCAACCATTGTGGAAGTCAGTGTGGCGATTCCTCAGGGATCTAGAACTAGAAATGCCATTTGACCCAGCCATCCCATTACCCCATTACTGGGTATATACCCAAAGGACTATAAATCATGCTGCTATAAAGACACATGCACACGTATGTTTCTTGCGGCACTATTCACAATAGCAAAGAGTTGGAACCAACCCAAATGTCCAACAACAATAGACTGGATTAAGAAAATGTGGCACATATACACCATGGAATACTATGCAGCCATAAAAAATGATGAATTCATGTCCTTTGTAGGGACATGGATGAAACTGGAAAACATCATTCTCAGTAAACTATCTCAAGGACAAAAAACCAATCACCGCATGTTCTCACTCATAGGTGGGAATTGAACAATGAGAACTCATGGACACAAGAAGGGGCACATCACACTCCAGGGACTGTTGTGGGGTAGGGAGAGGGGGGAAGGACAGCATTAGGAGATATACCTAATGCTAAATGATGAGTTTAATGGGTGCGGCAAAACAACATGGCACATGGATACATATGTAACAAACCTTCACATTGTGCACATGTACCCTAAAACCTAAAGTATAATTAAAAAAAAAAAAAAAAAAGAAATGTAATCCTCACTGCGGAGGTGGGGCCTGGTGGGAGGTGTTTGGGCCATGGGTGCGGAGCCTCGTGGTTTGATGCTGTTCTTGCAATAGTGAATACTCATGGGATCTGGTTAAGTGTGTGGCACCCTTCCCCACTCTTTCTTGCTCCTGCTTTCACCATGTGGCATGCCTGCTCCTGCCTCACCTTCCACCATGAGTGAAAGCTCCCTGAGGCTTCTGCAGAAGCCAGGCAGATGCCAGCACCATGCTTGTACAGCCTGCAGAACTTCTTTTCTTTGTAAATTACTCAACCTCCGGTCTTTCTTTATAGCAATGCCAGAACAACCTAATACTGTAGCCAAAAGGTGAAAGCAACCCAAGTTCCATTGATGGACGAATGGCCAAACAAAATGTGGTATACACACGCACACACACACACAATGGAATATTGTTCAACCAACCTTAAAAAAGAAGGAATACATGATACGTGATAGACTATTGATGAATCTTGAGGATATTATGCTAAGTTTAAAGAAACCAGTCACAATAAAACAAATACTCTCTGATTTAACTTGTATGAGGTGTCTAGTGTCGTCAAATATAGAGAAACAGAAAGTAGAATGGCAGTTGGCAGGGGCTGGGGAGAGGGAAAATGGGGAGTTGTTTAGTGGATATAGAACTTCAGTTTTTCAAGATAGAAACATTTTGCACAGCACTGTGAATACACTTCACATTACTGAACTGTACACTTTAAAATGGTTAAGATGGTAAATTTTATGTCATATGTATCTCACCACAACTAATAAAAGATAAATAAACTGGAGAAAAACACAATTTTTAGAGTAATTTGGACTGGAGCTTATTTATTTTTAGCCATAATTGTTTCTAAAGAATAATACCTAGGACTGGTCTTTGGGCCTTTGACATAATCATCATATAATACATGGTAACGGATTCACTGGAAATATATTAGAAAACATTGGTTAAGTTTCAGTGGCGAGTCACTATTTGTCCTAAATTGCCCTATTTTATTTATTTTTGGTGGAAAACATGGACACGATAAATTATTATTTATAGATTAATTGAAAGCTAACTAATATACTGAAATAACAATATTCAAATATGTATTTAGCAGAAATGCTTTTCTTTTATGGTTATCAATTTGTAATCAAGAAACAGTTATTATTCATATATTTATTAACTTCTTACTGTTGTGTCAGGGACTGAGCTGAGTTCTGATATATATTGATGTATAAGTTAAATCTTGTCCTTAAGGAGTCTGAAATCAGTTGCATTTGGAGATGGAAGAATAACACAGAAATAGAAAATTATGCTAAAAAACTATAAAACTATGGAAAGGATAAATAAGATGTGCTCCATGAGAAGAGATAGAAAGTTTTGGGAGTTTAGGATTTCTGTTATGAGGAACACTTTATGGAAGAAGTAATAACTTCTTTGGGTGGGGAGGGAAAGGTAAAGGATAATATTATGACTTGGGTGAGTAATTGAGCAGTTCAATGAGATAAGGACAAAAAAAGGAGTAGTTTTGGGAAACACATCCATATCTATTGAAGTTTTGGGAGAGAGGAAGAATAAGCCAAGTGAAATTCCATGGGATGGGATCAAGAGAGGTCCCCAAACTGGAACCTGATGAAAAAATTAAAGAATTACTACTGAATGGCCCACAACTAAACTTAACCAAAACAAACCAGCAGCAAAACAAAACAGAAGAACTAAAAAGCAAAACTGAGGAGGAGTGGGTCAGAGATGGAGGAGGAAAACTGTGTCATTTCAGGAAACTAAGGAAATGTGGTGTGTTAGTCCATTTTCACGCTGCTGATAAAGACATACCAGAGACTGGGAAGAAAAAGAGGTTTAATTGTATTTACAGTTCCACATGGCTGGGAGGCCTCAGAATCATGGTGGGAGGTGAAAGGCACTTCTTACATGGCGGCAGCAAGAGAAAATGAGAGATGAGCAAAAGTGGAAGCCCCTGATAAACCCATCAGATCTTCTGAGACTTATTCACTATCATGAGAATAGCACGGAAAAGACCGGCCCCCAGGATTCAATTACCTCTCCCTGGGTCCCTCCCACAACACATGGGAATTCTGGGAGATACAATTCAAGTTGAGATTTTGGTGGGGAAAGAGCCAAATCGTATCATTCCACCCCTGGCCCCTCCAAATCTTATGTCCTCACATTTCAAAACCAATCATGCCTTCACAGCAGTCTCCTAAAGTCTTAACTCATTCCAGCGTTAACCCAAAAGCCTACAGTCCAGAGTCTCATCTGAGATGAGGCAAGTCCCTTCCATCTATGAGCCTGTAAAATCAAAAGCAAGCTAGTTACTTCCTAGATATAATGGGAGTACAGGTATTGGGTAAGTACAACCATTCCACATGGAGTAATTGGCCGTGCAAGGGCCCATGCAAGTCCAAAATCCAGCAGGGCAGTCAAATTTTAAAGCTCCAAAATGATCTCCTTTGACTCCAGGTCTCACATCCAGGTCACACTGATGGAAGAGGTGGGTTCCCATGGTCTTGCGCAGCTCCTCCCCTGTGGCTTTGCAGGGTACAGCCTCTTTCCTGGTTGCTTTCACGGGCTAGCATTGAGTGTCTGAGGCTTTTCTTGGTGCATGGTGCAAGCTGTCGGTGGATCTACCATTCTGGGGTCTGGAAGACTGTGGCTCTCTTCTCACAGCTCCACTCGGTGGTGCCCCAGTAGGGACTCTGTTTGGGGGCTTCAACCCCACATTCCTTTCTGCACTGCCCTAGCAGAGGTTCTCCATGAGGGCTCTCCAAGTTTGCCCCTGCAGCAAACTTTTGCCTGGGAATCCAGGCATTTCTGGATTCTGAAATCTAGGCGGAGGTTCCCAAAGCTCAATTCTTGACTTCTGTGTACCAGCAGGCTCAACACCATGTAGAAGCTGCCAAGGCTTGAGGTTTCCACCCTCTGAAGCCACAGCCTGAGCTTTATATTGGCCACCGTCAGCCACTGGAGCCGCTGGGACACAAGGCACCAAGTTCCTAGGCTGCACTCAGCAAGGGGACCCTGGGCCAGTGATGGAAGGGGCTGCCATGAAGGTCTGTGACATGGCCTGGAGACGTTTTCCCCATGGTCTTGGGGATTAACATTAGGCTCCTGGCTACTTATGCAAGTTTCTGCAGCCATTTTGAATTTCTCCTCAAAAAATGGGTTTTTCTTTTCTACTGCATCATCAGGCTGCAAATTTTGTGAACTTTTATGCTCTGCTTCCCTTTTAAAATAGAATGTGTTTAACAGCACCCAAGTCACATTTTGAATGCTTTGCTGTTTAGAAACTTCTTCTGCTAGATACCCTAAATCAAGTTCAAAATTCCACAAACTCAAGTTCAAAGTTCCACAAATCTCTAGGGCAGGCGCAAAATGCTGTCAGTGTCTTTACTGAAACATAAGAGTCACCTTTTGCTCCAGTTCCCAACAAGTTCCTCATCTCCATCTGAGACCACCTTGGCCTGGACCTCATTGTTCATATCACTATCAGTGTTTTTGTCAAAGTCTCTAGGAGGTTCCAAACTTGGCCACATTTTCCTGTCTTCTTCTGAGCCCTCCAAACTGTTCCAATCTCTGTCTCTTACCCAGTTCCAAAGTTGCATCCACATATTTGGGTATCTTTTCAGCAACACCCCAGTCCCAGTACAAATTTAGTGTATTATTCTGTTTTCATGCTGCTGATAAAGACATACAGGAGACTGGGAAGAAAAAGAGGTTTAATTGGACTTACAGTTCCATGTGGCTGGGGAAGCCTCAGAATCATGGCGGGAGGCGAAAGGTACTTCTTACATGGTGGCAGCAAGAGAAAATGAGGAAGAAGCAAATGTGGAAGCCCCTGATAAACCCACCAGATTTCGTGAGACGTATTCACTATCACAAGAATAGCACGGGAAAGACCGGCCCCCCAGGATTCAATTACCCGCCCCCTACCCGGGTCCTCCCACATGTGGGAATTCTGGGAAATACAATTCAAGTTGAGATTTGGCTGGGGACACAGTCAAACCGTATCACAAGGTGTTTTAGGAATGAGGCAGAAGTCAGTGAACATAATAGAGAAGGATTTGGCGCAAGGTGCTGAGTGATGTCCTTGGTGGAGAGCAGGTGAAGAGAGCTAGGAGACCAGGCAGGCTGAAGGTGGGTGCTGAACTAGAGCAGACGTGGAGATTGTGAGCGAAGACAACCATTTCAATAACTTTCACTATAAGGAGGAGGAGAGTATAGTAGCAAGAATTATACTGTGGAGGAATCTGGGTTTAAGGAGGTTTTAAATTTTTATGTATTCTATTAAAATTTTCTATTGTTAATGAGAGATACATAGTATAAATTTACCATTTTAATCATTTTAAGTATACAATTTAGTAACATTAAATATATTCTCACCATCACGATTATCTAATTCCAGAACTTTTTCATCACCCCAGTCAGAAATTCTGTACCTATTAAGCAATAATTCCCCATTCCTGTCCTCCCTTCAGCCCCTGGCAACCTCTAATCTTCTTTCTGTCTCCATGAATTTGGCTGTCTTAAATATTTCATATAAGTGGAATCATACAATGTCCATTCTTTTGTGTCTCATTTATTTCACCTAGTGTAATGTTTTCAAGGCTCATCCATGTGTAGCATGTATCAGAACTTCATTCCTTTTTATGGTTGAATAATACTCCCTTCTCTGTATATACTACAGTTGGTTTATATGTTCATCTATGAACATTTTGGTTGTTTCTCCCTTTTGGCTCTGGTGAATAGTGCTGCTGTGAACATTGTTGTACAAGTATTTGTTTGAATCCGTGTTTTCAGTTCTTTTCAGTATATACCTAAGAGTGGAATTGCTGGGCCATATGGTAATTCTGTGTTTAGCTTTTTTTTTTGTTTTGTCATTAGAACTCCAGATTTTTTTTTTTAAAAAAAACTTTTATTTTCGATTCATGGGTACATGTGCAGGTTGGTTATGTAGGCAAGCTTGTGTCACAGGGGTTTGTGGTACAGATTATTTCATCACCCAGGTACTAAGCCAAGTACTCAATAGTTATTTTTTCTGATCCTCTCCCTCGTCCACCCTCTACCCTTAAGTAGGCTCCAGTGTCTGTTGTTCATCTGTTTGTGTCCATGTGTTCTCATCATTTAGCTCCCACTTATAAGTGAGAACATGCAGTATTTGGTTTTTGTTCCTACGTTAGTTTGCCAAGGATAATGGCCTCCAGCTACACCCATGTCCCCACAGAAGACACGATCTCATTCTTCTTATGGCTGCAATAATATTCCATGGTATGTATGTACCACATGTTCCTCATCCAGTCAGCCATTTACGAGCATTTAGGTTGATTCCATGTCGTTGCTATTGTGTATAGTGCTGCAGTGAACATTCACATGCATGTGTCTTTATGATAGAATGATTTATATTCCTTTGGGTGTATACCCAGTAATGGGATTGCTGGGTTGAATGGCAGTTCTGTTTTTAGCTGTTTACGGAAGTGCCATTCAATAAATGGTGCTGGGATAACTGGTTAGCCATATGCAGAAGAGTGAAACTGGACCTCTTTCTTACACTATATACAAAAATCAACCCATAATGGATTAAAGACTTAAATGTAAAACTCAAAACCATAAAAACCCTGGAAGACAATCTAGGCAATGCCATTCTGGACATAGAAACTGGCAAAAATTTCATGACAAATATGCCAGCAGCAATCACAACAAAAGCAAACATTGATAGATGGGATCTAATTAAACTTAAGAGCTTCTGCACAGCAAAATAAACTATTAACAGAGTAAACAGACAACCTACAAAATGAGAGAATATTTGCAAAGTATGCATCTGACAAAGGTGTAATATCCAGCATCTGTAAGGAACTTAAATTTACGAGAAAAATAAAGCAACCCCATTTAAAAGTGGGCAACATAATGTTTAACTCTTTAAGAAACTGCCAAACTTTTTCCCATAGCAGCTGCAACATTTTACATCCCTACCAGCAGTGTACCAGGGTTGCAGTTTCTCCACATTCTTGTAAACACTTGTTATTCTCTGTTGCAGTGTACCTACTTCTTCTTCTTCTTGTTTTTTAGTTCTTTGAGACTGCATCTTGCTCTCTAGCCCAGGCTGGAGTGCGGTGGTGTGATTTTGGCTCACTGCAACCTCTGCCTCCCGTGTTCAAGCAATTCTCCTGCCTCAGCCTCCTGAGTAGTTGGGATTACAGGCACGCACCACCACACCTGTCTAATTTTTGTATTTTTAGTAGACACGGGGTTTCACCATGTTGGCCAGGCTGGTCTTGAACTCCTGGCCTCAAATGATCCTCCTGCCTCGGCCTCCCAACGTGCTAGGATTACAGGCGTGAGTCACCATGCTCAACTCTCCTTGTGTTTTTAATTTCCATTTCCCTAATGACTAATGATTGCAGACATCTTTTCATGTGTTGTCTATTTGTGTATTTTCTGTGGAGAAATATTTATTCAAGTCCTTTGCCTGGTTTTTGATTGGGTGTTTTTTTGTTTTGTTTTGTTTGTTTGTTTGTTTTTGCTGTAGAATTGGAGTTTTTATAAAATAGATACTAGAGTTTGGCCTTATATATGAAATTGGCTTTTTTTTTTTTTTTTGCAAGCCCATTTTAGGCATTGTCTCACTGTCATGATAATGGCCTTTGATGAACAGAAATTTAAATTTTGATGAAGTTCTGTTTGTCTATTTTTTCCTTTGGTTGTACATGCAATTTTTAAATTAAAAGTAAATTTACAGTAAAATTTACTTTTTTTTGGAGTGTAAAGGTATGTGGATTTTAACACTTGCATAGATTTCTGTATCTACCACCAAAATCAGGATACACCCAAATCAGGATACAGAAAATTTTCATCATCCTCCAAAATTCCCTTATACTGCTCCATTTGTAGGCAAACTCTTGACCCCTGGTTGGCACTCACCTGTTCTTTATCCCCATGGTTTTGCCTTTCCAACAATGACGTATAAATGGAACCACATATAGTGAGATAATTCTCCATGGGTCTCACATTGCTGCATGTTTTACAAGCAGAGACACTGTTTTTGTTCTAGACTATCATTTTGAGAATGTTTGAATAGTGAATAGCCTTGGAAGATATAGTATGTTTCTCCCTCTGAAGCAAACGGCAGGCATACTCACTGCCCATTATAAAGGATCTGAGTTTTCTGAGATAGGGTTCCTCTCCCGTAACAAGTCATGGTATGTATCTCTTGGTTCTCTTCACCTTGCCCTTTTGGAATTCGGGCTCAGGGCACCAGCACTCATACAAAAGTGCTGATAGTCTGACCAATTCTGTTGCTGTAAAAGAGAGGTAGGAGGGAATGGATTTGGCAGTTTGAGGAGCTTGGAGAAGACTTGAAATAGTTGTAGAAAATGAGAGTAAGTGTTACTGGGGAAATGTGAAATTATATATTAAGTAAAACAAGCTGGTTGTAGCAATAACTAGTTACTATTTTTACAGATAAGGAAAGAAAAAAAACCAGAACAAACCAACAAGCCTTTTTAATACATCTCCTTATGATACCATAAACTTATAATGTTGTTTAAATGGACATCAGCAGTGCATAAATAAAATAAACCTAAATTGTTGTTTGCCTTTAGTGAATAGATAAATTGCTTATGTTTAACATGTCATTTATTGGAAATAACAATTCTTATAATTCTTTTGTCAAGGCTGTCAAAATTGTCATTTAAAATGCATAGCACAAACAATATTATGCCAACAATAACAGAAATGAGAAAAGGAAAATAGCTATGCACAGTTTTGCCTCTAATAAATTACCTGTTTTCATGTTTATATGCATTCCTAGTCTTTGTCCACGTGCAAATATTATGATATTGAATCACTTGTTAGTTGCATCATAGGCACAATTTAATTTACTTCTTTTTTATTAACATCATTTTATAAGCATTTTTTTACATATTATTCCTGGACCTTAACAATAAGACTTTCTACCATCTGGGCTTTTGTGTACTTCCCCTCACCCACCATTTTATCTATCTCTGGGAAAGGCATTATTATCTCCATTTTATTTATGTAAAAACCAAGGCTTAGGAAAGTTAAAAGATTTGCCTAAGATAGGTGCATTGCATCTCTCAGGGTAAAATCTTCACAAGTATAAAGAATTAATATATTTACCTTATTCATCATTGGTTTTCATTTGTTTTTTATTGATACATATTTTACATATTTATGGAGTACAAGTGAATTTTTTATACGTGCCTATAATGTGTAATGATCAAGTCTTCTAGCTACTTTGAAATGTGCAATATATTGTTGCTAACTATAGTCACCCTGGTCTGCTATGGAACATTAGAACTTCTTCTTAATGTAAATTCACACCCAACCACCAACCCTCTCTTTATCTCCCCATCCCACCCTCATACCCTTCCCAGCATCTGATATATCTGTCATTCTATTTTCTATCTCCCTGTGGTCAATTATTTTTTTAAAACTCTTATGAGTGAGAACATATGAAATTTGTCTTTTTGTGCCTGGGTTATTTCACTTAACATAATGACCTCTAGTTTACGACCATGTTGTTGCAAATGACAAGATTTCATTCTTTCTGTATGGCTGAATAGCATTCCGTTGTATATGTAGACCACATTGTCTTTATCTTTTTGCCCATTGATGGACACTTAGGTTGATTCTGTTTCTTTGCTGTTGTGAATAGTGCTGCAATAAACTTGCAAGTGCAGGCTTTTGATAAGGCAAGTTTCTTTGATAGACGAATTTCTTTTCCTTTGGAAAGATACCCAACAGTGGGATTGCTGGATCATATGATAGTTCTTTCAGTTTTAGAAGGAATCTTCATACTGTTTTCTGTAGTGGTCATACTAATTTACATTCCCACCAACAGTATATAAGAGTTCCCTTTTCTTTGCATCCTCACCAGAATCTGTTATTTTTATCTTTTTAAAAGCCATTCTAACTGGGATGAGATGCTATCTCGTTGTGGCTTTGATTTGCATTTCCCTGATACTTAGTGATATTGAGCACTTTTTCATATATCTGTTGGCACTTGTATGTTTTCTGGCAATGACTATCATTTTTTCTCCCCATAAGCATCAGCTAAAACTCAAAGCTGAGATTATGAAAAACTCTGATTATTCAGAATACATGCATCTTTTACTGTGTATACTACCAAGCAAAAGAAATATACATTAATATAGTGGCCAGTCATATTTGTGAAGAATGTTAGAACTGTAACAAATAAATTTTCATAATATGTAAAATGACAACATAGATTTGATCTGTGAATGAAGAGTTTTTCATTTTATATAGTGTTTATAGTCTTTTAAACACACACACTATTGGCGTAAACAAATTTGGCCACATATTCCAGTGCAGGTGGGTGTATGTGTGTGTATAATTATAGATGTGCTACTTTATTAAAATAATTTATATATTATATACAACTATGTATTTTATAAAAATAAGATTAATATTAATACGAACATAATCGCTAATATTTCATCTATTTTTACAGTGTTTTTTCTTGCCCATTTCTGGGATGGGTGCCCCCCAACTTGTGTAAACTACTGATAAAAAAAATAACTAAAATGCATCTTATATATTTAGACACTTTAAATATTTGTTTAATATATACAAATAATCTTTTGCACTGAAAGCTATTTATTGAAATGAGTTCACAAATGCATGTTGAATATCTGTTATGTACAAAGCATTTTGTATAGATAGTGATCTTTCTTTTGCTCTATGCAAGATTTGACTTTTTTTTTTTTTGTATCAGTAACCTCTTGTAAAATCTGATTTTGACCTAATATCTAGCTAAAGTTCCAAAAGTTTGTCCTTGAGAGAGTGCCTGAAATTATAAAAGTAGTATGGCTGGGCGCAGTGGCTCACGCCTGTAATTCCAGCACTTCGGGAGGCGGAGGCAGGCAGATCACCTGAGGCCAGGAGTTCAAGACCAGCCTGGCCAATATGGTGAAACCCTGTCTCTACTAAAAATACAAAAAATTAGCCAGGTGTGTTGGCGGGCACCTGTAGTCCCAGCTACTCAGGAGGCTGAGGCAGGAGAATCGCTTGAACCTGGGAGGTGGAGGTTGCAGTGAGCTGCGATCTCACCATTGCACTCCAGCCTCGGTGACAGAGCGAGACTCCATCTCAAAAAATAAAAAGTAAAATAATAAAAAAATATAGTATAAGCAGCATCAAAATTACTTGTAAAGCAGTGTTTGTTAAGGCTTTGTACTCCTCACTTATGCATTGTATAATATTTAATTTGCCTTTGGAAAAGTGAATGTGGTGATAGTTTATCCTAGAAGTTGTTTGTGCTGATGTTTTGGCATTTTCAAGAAAAACACAAATATGTAAAATGTAATCAAGTGTCAAAGGGAAACTGACAAATGGCTCTTTGATCTCAAGTAAAGAGCAGCTTCTAAATACAGATGTATATGTCAATAGCCTGAATTTTCTTGAATATGTTTCTGTTTTGACTCCTTTTGTACATTGATTTGTTCCACAGCAACTGCCAGGTAGAAATATTCTAAAGGGCAAGAAAGAAAAGGGATATATTTGGTGTGGAGTTTTTTTTTCTTTTTTTTTTTTTTGTTTTAGAGACGAAGTCTCACTCTGTTGCCCAGGCTGGAGTGCAGTGGCTGGATCTCGGCTCACTGCAGCCTCCACCTCCCGGGTTCAAGCACTTCTCCTGCCTCAGCCTCCCGAGTAGCTGGGACTACAGGTGCACACCACCATGCCTGGCTAATTTTTGTATTTTTAGTAGAGATGGCGTTTCACTATGTTGGCTAGGATGGTCCTGACTCGTGATCCACCCACCTTGGCCTCCCAAAGTGCTGGGATTACAGGTGTGAGCCACCCCGCCTGGTGTGGAGATTTTAAGTGACTTTTGAGTCAGAGCAGTCAGCTCTTTTCCTTTTGATTCTAGTAATTATTTAAGAATGTTTAAAATGTATTTTTGTCATTATAAGTACACTAATAATTTTTTTTCTGAATTGTATGCTTCTGTTTTTTAATTGCATGAATAGCATGAATTTCCTCTCCTGAAACAACCTCAAATTCAGTTTTTCAAAGTCAGAACACATAAACTTCTTCCTCAATGGGTTCTGTCAATCTAACAGCTTAGCAGAGGTGATTATATAGCTCAATTCCAGGGATATAAATAGATTATGAGAATAAGATCCTGGAAACTGTTTTTCACTCAACCCAGCTGCTGCTGTATTAGGTCTGCAATAAACTGAAAATGACATTTTCCATATATGCAGGTGAATCAAGAACATAAACATTCTAAGAGTGTTTTACATCTTTCACGTACCCCTTTCATCACTTTAACTGGATTAGTAGGTGGTAGCTTGGGCCAATAGTTTACCATCTTATGCAGAGCTGACTTGATTTCCAAACATTTTATTGTCTTTTTTGGAAAGTAGGTTAATACACGTGACCCAAGAGGACCCAGAGCAAGAAACAAGCACTCAGTGGACAAGTCATATGAAGCAGAGTAAGAGCACTTATCATCATACTCATACCCATGGGCCTACAACTGCTCTTTCAAGTAGATGGTGATGATAAGGCAGCTATTAATTGAGAATTGACTTGAAGCTACTTTGCTCAGATCTTTGCACATATTATCTCATTTAATCTCAGGATAATCCTACATTGGTTACACTTATAACCCCCTTTTTATAAATGAGCAAGCTGAAACATAGAGAGGGCAAGTCGCTTGTTCGAGGTCACATATTAAATGGCAGATTCAAAATAAGAACTCAAACTTTCTGAATACAGAGCTGTATCTATTACACTCTCCTGCCTCTCGTTTTGGCAATAAAGTTTTTGGCAGGTGATGATCACAGAAGTTGCTTAAAGTCACAACTTTTAAGTACTCTTTTTTTCTAAAGTCAAATTGTGTAGTTTTTATAACTAAAAAACTATATTATCACTTTGTAGTTTAGAAGAGGAAGGTGTGAAAATTTGAAATGTTATCTATTCTCATTTAATTTCCTACTTTCCGTGGAGAGTATTCCATACCCAGATTGTCATTTCCAATTGTTGCTCACACTTACAAAAGGGAAAGTCTATGCTCAGTTTTGAGCAGAGGTTCCCTGTGTAGGAGTATGACAGTCCTCAGTAAAGTTTTGTCACTTATGTTTGGCAAAACATCCTGGGCAGATGAGCGATTCATGCGGCAAGAGCACTGCCAATCAAAAAGATGCATTAGTATTAATATTAGTACTTCTAAGTGTTTGTGAAATAGCAATGGTAGAAGGACTAGAATATTGACAAAGCATTTTCAAAAAATTATACTACTTCTAATAGCTTAACATGTTGATAGAAAAGATGATTCAGTGTAGAAGTCTGTGATGATTCAATTCCAAGTTGTATGTAATAGATCTAAAGTCTATAATTACATTTTAGAGGAGTATTAAACAATATAAACATGATCTCTGAGTCATAAATGTCATTATTACACTGAGTTTTAAATATAATTCATTTATAACCATATAATAGACACATAATATTACTGTGTGACAAGCAATACTCTTAGATGTAGCAAGAAAAAATGGAAATTACAAACATGTGATTTCAAAATAATTCTTAACATTTCTTCCGGGGTTATTACAAAGCAAATGAAAGAAATTTTTACAAGGTGTAGTTCAGTTGCAGTTTCCCTCCTCTGTATTCACATTATTGCCACAGCTTACGAATGACAAACATTTGTGGACTATGGCAGCAATCTGTTGGGTGTTTCAATCTATTTTGAGCTGAAATTGATTAGCACTTTATGAAAAGTGTACAGAAAATTACCATGCTTATCAAGGCAAATCAAGCCATAATTCTGCCTTTTTTTTCTACACCTGCAGCTATGAATATTTTTCGGTGGATACATTGAGATGTGCTCAAGAATATACATATTGGACTGCATATCATGCAATTTATTCTGATCTTACTGACAGTTTGCAAACAAAAACTCAAAACAAGATGCAACTGTGTGCAGCTCCTGAACTGTAGGTTCTGATTTTGGCATCCATGAATGCACGAGGAAAGGGGGTGCAGCTGAAGAGGTGTGCTTTTGCTCATCTTACAGTGAAATATAATCTGGGCATTTGTTTATGGATTTCATGAAATATGGAGGAAATCTGAACCAAGGGTTTCACCTGATTGCTTTTATTTTGCCCCACCTCGGTAATAATAAGGAGAAGTGAAAATCAGCTGGAGTTGATGATTGTAGAGCCATAAGTTAACCATATTCAAGGAGAATCATTAAGAATGAGGAAAGGAGAAAGTGGGCAATGATGGTGATCTTCATTTTTTGAGAAGAAGATACCCCCCTCTCCCCAGTCACCCCCTGCCGTGGCAAACTTTCAAAGAAAAACAAATATTGTAGGCCAAAAGAAAAAGAGGAAGAACCTGGACTACATTGGGCTCCTTGAGTGGGTGTTTAATACAGAAAAATGGTGTAGAAATAGGTTAGTTTTTATGCTGTCACTCTAGGCAGACTTGAAAATAAATATAATGAGATTAAAAAGACTGGGGGTGGTGGCTCACACCTGTAATCCTAAGACTTTGGGAGGCCAAGGCAGATGGATCACTTGAGGTCAGGAGTTTGAAACCAGCCTGGCCGACATGGTGAAATCCCATCTCTACTAAAAATACAAAAAAATTAGCCGGGCATGGTGGCATGCATCTGTAATTCCAGCTACTTGGGGATGTTGGGGGAGGGAGGCTGAGACAGGAGAATAACTTGAACCTGGGAGTTGGAGATCGTAGTGAGCAAAGATCGCACCACTGCACTTCAGCCTTGGCTACAGAGCAAGACTCCATCTCAGTTAATCAATCAATCGATAAAATTTAAAAAGAAAATTATTGAAAATTTACATGTGCTTTGGAGTAAGCTATTTACCTAAAGCCCATTTTAATTCCAGCAATAGTTGTAAGTTGCTAATTAAAAATAGCATATTATGTACAAATCTGTTACCTTATGCCTGATTCTATCTAGAAAAATATCATGAATCATCAGTTTTATATTTGCAATGAGTCTATATTGAATAAAATTCTGTGTTTTACATGGAAACACATTTCTGATAAAAATCATCTTAAAAATAACGTTTTTGATATTTGTTATGAAAAATAGAAGAAGAAAATGTAAATCACTAATTTTTCTAACAGAGTTAACACTTTTTTTTTCTTTTTAACATTTTGGACTACAGAGCTTCAGTCTTTTTTATTATAGATTTGATATGGTAAGCTGTTTTGGGATTCCCTTTTTTTATACAATACACCATGAACCTGTTTCTATGTCATTAAATATTCTCCTGTATTATTATATTTAGAGAATGTTTAGTTTTTGTGATAAGGAATTTACAACATTATATCCAATCTCTATGTGGTTGGAAGTTTAGCTCTTTCAGGTATTTTGCAGTCAACAATTACAGTAATAATTATCATCATCATCCAACATTACGAACATAATTTATTGAGGTGAAATTCACATAATATTCACATTTTGAAACTGTCAACTCTCTCTAGTTCCAAGATTCATCACTCCAGAGTAGAAATGCCTACCCATTAAAGGACATTTCTCTTTCTGGCCCCAGCCTATCTCTCCGTTATTATTTCTTCTCTCCTCAAAATTAAACTCTAAGGTCTTATCACGCCCTACACGGGCCCAGCAAATTCCTGTCCTATCACCATTGTCGACAGCATTCACTTCTTCATTTCTGTCCATCCATTATTCAAGCCCAAGTCAATTTCCACCTCCCTTGTTAAAACTTCTCCTACCTGAATGATCTCTCTTCTGAAAACTCTTAGCACACATGACTGTGCTGTTCATTTGGCCTGTTTTTCATCTTATCTTGTAACGACAGTTCAGTAGCATGTGTTGCCCAGAAATTATATTGCAAACAGCTTCTGTTTTTCTTGCATGGCATCTTATCTATTTCCCCCGATAATTATCTTAGTAAGTGGCGTAACAGAAATGCACCATAAATTTCTGTCAAAAACAAATTAAAATTCCATTTTTTCCCTTGTAGACCATAGCATAGTGCTCGGCACACAGTAAAGTCCCCAAAAAATATTTGCTGTTTGATTTTTAAATATATTTATACTTTTATCTAATTGTCTTGTGGTGTCAAATTCTTTATAACTAACAGCTTTACAAAAGGTACTATGTATTCTTTTCTGTATGACCTTATTTATGAGATTCCTGTTCGTTTTTGGTTACTGAGATTTACTGAACAAGGTGATGTTCAGCATAGGCAAATGTTTCTTTCTTCTTCTTTTTTTTTTTTTCTTTTTGAGATGGAGTTTCACTCTTGTTGCCCAGACTGGAGTACAATGGTGCGATCTCTGCTCGCTGCAACCTCCCCCTCCCAGGTTCAAGCAATTCTCCTGCCTCCTCTTGAGTAGTTGGGATTACAGGCATGTGGCACCACGCCCAACTAATTTTTGTATTTTTAGTACAGATGGGGTTTCACCATGTTGGCCAGGCTGGTCTCAAACTCCTAATCTCAGGTGATCCATCCTCCTTGGCCTCCCAAAGTGCTGGGATTACAGGCATGAGCCACCGCACCCAGCTTCTTCTTTTTTAAAGTAAGAGCTGGATCTAGTTTATTTTCAGCCTTCATCTTTGTATGCTTGATGTTTGTTTGCACACACCAAATCCAAATGTAGGATTCTAGAATTTAGGATTATGTTTTGCTTTGATTTTCATAATGGTACTAGTGGCTAATAACTTCAGAGAACATTCCTTAGTGACTTTTGAGTTCTTTTTTTGCTATTATTTCTGATAGCTATGAGCACATTTTACTAGAGATATAAATTATATGATTTCTCCCCAAGTGTATTTGCCTTGCACTTGTGTCCGTTATCGATTGGCCTCAGTAAGTAGAATGCATGTTTCCATAGGAACTAGAATAATAACTTGTTATTACTGTGCCTAGTGTTTCGTTGTTCCGTGAAAACATTTGCAAAGCAAAAGAATGTGAATTTATATGCTAATAATCTATCAATTTTTGCTTTTTAAAAATGTGTCTTTTTGAAAAGCTGCACTTTACTCCAAGAAAACCTATTTCTCTTCTTCATTATTTTTGAGGAAAAATTGTTAGTAGGAATTATTGGATTTTTCACCTCTCATTCCTCTATTATGTAAGTTTATGAAAACTAAATGAAAAAAATGCAGTGAAGGTAAGATCCAGTGCCAAATCTCTCCAAGTGTATGTACCTCCATATATGTCATACAGACTTCTTTACAGCATAAGGCTACTATTTATTTTTATTGTTCTTGAAATCAGTGAATAGGTTGGGTTTAATTTTATTGACACTCCTTTTTAAAACAATTCAGACTGATTTCAGAAGAGACATCTTTTGCATCAGGAGAGGACTAAACTATGCAAAGTGGCATCTTTTGAAGAATGCTTATTACCAGAGTGGTAGCAAGGAATTTTACTCAAGCAGTTCCTATAGTGATTGCAAACTGGCTCACTTCCCAGCTCTTAACAATTTCAGCGTGGGTTTTTCTTGATTGACCATCAGTCATCAGCATCTCTGAACATATACATTACACACACACATACACACTCACAACATACACATAAACACACTTGGCCAGACATAAGATAAACAAACAAAAGACTGTTATTGAACTCGAGGAACAGCTTACACAGAGCAATTTAATCTTTTTGCATAAATAAGATCCCTATTCTGTTATGCTGTTTTGGAATATGGAAAGCCTATAAATGCTGACTTTTAATTTTCAGAAATCAGAATCAACTGTAGAATGCCTTCTAGTGGTTCAAATATTCAGGGTCTATGACTAATCCCACCCTGTTTCCTTCATAGATTCTTTATAGTTTAAAACACAGACTAAGTATTCTAAAACTAATTTGTGGCCGCCTCTTCCAAGTTTCTGAGTTGTTGGCTCATTTATTCATTAACTCCATCATCTACTTTTGGGACATGTCCTATATGCCAGGCTCTGCACTAAGCAGAGTGTCAGAAACCTTCCTGCAGATACCCTCTGGCTCATTCTGCCTCTGTACTACTCCTTCATGGCACAGCCATGGGCATCTTTTAGCAACACAGATTTGATCACATGACCGTCCTGCTTAAAACTTTTCAATGAAGTCCCATTACCATTTTCCTAAATTTCAGAGCCTTTGTCTTAGCTCACAGAGTCTTGTGTGATGTGGCCCCTGCCACCCTCTCAAACTTCATTTCATTGTATTTCATCTTTTGCCCATTGAATTCCAGCAACACTGGCCACCTTTCTGTGCACAGATGAGGCCAGGATCTTTCTCAGTTGAGCCTTTGCATGGTGAGCTTTTGCTGTTCCTCTTGCTGGATATTCTATTCCCTGTTCTTTTCAAAGTTTCTTCCCTTTCTTCATGTCTTATCTTGTGCCATTTAAACGTCACTCCTCAAAGGTTCTTTCCCCAACCACTATGTAAATGGGCCTTCCCTGCGACTCTCTTTTGTTACATTGTTTTTCTTATAGTACATTAGCAGTTCTAAACATACATTTATTTGCTTTATTATTTTCTATCTCCCCCACTACAGAATCATGTTAGGAAGGAATATATAGACAGTGCCAAAATTATGAGATTGAAGCTTCTATCCAATTGAGCAGGTATAATGGGACTGAAAAGTTGAGAGAGCCAGAAAGATAAAAGATTGCAGTCAGATGACATTAGAAAATCGTAAGTGTCCAGCGGTTCTTAGAACAATTTTGGGGGTGAGACTATGGGTGTAAGAGGCCAATGTCAAGTGGAGGGGAAGTGAGGATTGTTAGATGTGAGTGTCCACCGTGCGTGAGGCTTCATTAGGCACTTAGTATATAAGTCTCAATTCATGACTTCAAGTGCTCCAGACTTGTCTATAAAACAAAATCCAGTGCTCACAAGCTGCCACAATATTTTTCTCATTCTAACTTGATTCTCCAATGATGCCATTTAGTAACCTCCTACCTCTGCCACATTCTTCTTTGTAAATCCTGTTTAGATCTTCTCTATGCCTTTCCTTTTTCTCTGTCTAAATCCCATCCATCCTGTAAGCATCAACTCCTGGAAGTCATTTCTAATCACCTCTTTCTGCACTGCCCCCATCCCCTGTTGTGTCATCTGTCTCTCCCCTAAACATGCAGAGAGTTGTGTCTGCCTCCTTTTGTCTGTGCTTTCACTGTATTTTATTCTTTGTTTCACAGATCTTATTTTCCCAACTAGACTTAAACACCTTGAGTGCGTTAATAGTTTCTCATATGTCTTTGTAATATGTCTGAATAAAATATGTTAGGAAAGACATGGGGAAAACATTTGATCATGGAAGATTAAGTGAGAATTTTTCTCATGTATAGCTGCTAAATAACAACCAACTACCTAGTATAAAATGGTATATGATGCTAATACGTAGCCAATTAAGAAATTAATCATTTGACTGCTTTGTATATAAAATGATTGTAGTGCCTGTTATTTCAGTAAGAAGCTGATGGAGAAAGGTATGTTAGATGTTTAAATGGCATAGTTAAGGTATTCAAGGTTAAACCTTTTTTTGTTGTTGTTCTGAAGTATCAGCAATATAGCTTCTAAATTTTTATGGCTAAATTTTGTATCACTTTATCTTATGTGAAATTTCAGAATGATTTATCTATAATAAATATCATCGTCTGACATGGCTGAAAACATACTTTTTGTTCATTTTAATTTTTGGGTAATGCAAAATTATAGATTTTTAAAAAATTATATTCAAAGAATACTGAGTGCAATCTTTCTAGGTTAAAAAGTATCTTACAAACCTGAATTGTCAATTATTATTGTATCCCAGATGTATGGAAGTTAATGAATAGTTCCAGTCAGTAAGATACAGGACTAGCAGAAGGTTTGTTATAGGTAATCGGGAGAGAAGCCAGGTAAGTGAAATTTGGGATTTGCTGCTGTTGCTAGAAAGCAGCACAGAGACATGGTAAGTGGCAAGACCAGATAACTAAAACAACCATGTCTTAGTCCTTTTATACTGCTATAACAGAATATCACAGACTGAGTAATTTATAATGAACAGAACTTTATTTGTCTTCTGGTTCTGGAGACTGGGAAATCTAAGAGCGTGGCATTGACGTATGGTGAGGGCATTTGTGCCTCATCATCCCATGACAGAAGGTGGAAATGCAAGAGAGCTCAAAAGCAAGAGCAAGATGGGGCCAAACTTGCTTTTTATAACAACCCACTCTTGTGATAATGAACCAACTCAAACAATAAAGACATAAATCCATTCATGAGGGCAGAGCCCTCGAGGATGAATCACTTCACTTCTTAATGGCTTCAGCTTCTAATACCATCACAATAGTAATTCAATTTCAACATGGGTTTTATAGGGATGTTGGAACCACAGCAAACTGTAACCATTTTGATTTCCTTATTTGCACCATTTTAGAAAAACCTATTTATTCGGCGCTGTTTATTCAGTGTCTATTCTGTTGTGTTGGAGACTAGAGGTAATTACAAAGGGAATAAGACAAACACAGTCACCCACTCTGGTGATGCCTCCCTTATCGTCATAATGCATTTGATCCTGTGATTCTTTGGCACATGAGTTCATTGCGTCTTGCATATTAGTGTCCAGTAAGTTTTTCCTGACCAATTGATAATATAGATATACATTGGTAGCAGTTTTGTGTATATTTTTATAGTTAGATGGTGTTTGCACATGTGACTTGTGTCTCAGAAAAATACAGAAGATGGTTAAAGACAGGAAGATACTACCCTGATTTCTCTGTTCATTAAAGAACAGCTATTTGGGGGAAAAACCTGAAACAATTATTTGAGCGTGTGGCTTAAAGATTAGACCTATAAACAATTCAGGAGCATCTTCCAGCAAACTGTGTGAGAGTTCGCAGAAATAAACCTGGTAGGTTTATGCTATGTTACTCACATGGGCTGTTAACTCTTTTCCATTCCTAGGTCCTTTATTTCCCTGCCCTCCTCAATCTCATGCTCTTGGGATTTTTAACTATATTACTGCTTTACAAAGTCATCTTCAAAATGATTCATTCTGGATAACAAACTATCCCTCAACTTACCTACACACTCTCACTCATAATCACATTCTCTCTTTTGTCTTTCTGTGTGGAAGGGAACATTTAGAATGTCTATTCCTTGCGATGCAAAAATGACAACACACTGATGATGAAGGGAGGTATTTTTAGGAGAAAAAGTAGCTTTTCTTTTCATCATACTGTCACTTTTGAGATTCTATAGAAAGAATAGGTATTGAACACAGACCATTGGGCTCTCTGAGATATACTTTGGACACACTTGGAAGTCAGCTAGAATATGCCTTCTGTTTAAGGTTGGAGTCTACATTTAAAAAGAGAGAACTGGATTAATTGACAGGTAAGTTGAGATTCCATAATTCAGGAAACCTTTAAGACTTTTAAGTGCAGGCTCTTTGTAGGTTAGAATGAAACTTAATATATATATGTTCATTGATTCTTTCTGTATAGTTATATGGTTGTCTTCTGACCGTGTTATATTGGTCGGAATATTAATATGTTACCCGTGGAATTCACATATGGTCATTGTCCAGTAGTGACAAAATGTTTTAATTAATGTGGCTAAGTTCTGTTATTTAATTTATAAAATAAATATTTTCTTTATTATCTTACTTCAGAGAAAAATTTTATGCTTTAACTCATACCTTACATCTGAATTTTGAAAAAACAAGCATTTTTACTGCACAACGATATCATACTGTTTAACTTCAGGTTTACCGTAAAAATTATCTTAGCTGTTCTTTACCACCACATTGTTTCCTAGAAGTAGCTAAAACTGCCGTTATTCATTTGTGTTTTTGAGATTATATTATTTTAGCTTAGATTCTTTGAAAAACTCTGTATGCTGTACTGATTTTTGCTGGGGAAACAGTACATGGTACAGTTCTCCAGATATAATGGACATTATCCAAACCTGAAAAAGAGTAAGATTGTAGAATGCTCCAAGGAAGCTTGAAAACCAAGGGGGAGAGAAGGTTGTCACATTTTCCTCATGTACTTTGGTTAATTTTTCATTATATCTTTATTTATTTTTCTCTGTTTTTCTTCAGTTATAATAAGTCACTTTGTGATCAGAGGAGATATAAATCTCCTCAGGGCTTGTCTAACATTCAACATTTAGTCCTAAAAGCCAAATCGAGTCCAGAAGTCTAAAATCCATGCTTGTTTGTTTTAAACAAAGTAGAGTGAGAGATTTGGAGAGAAAGGAAAAACTAGATTTGACGATAGAACAGACAATAGAACTGAAGAATAAGATGACTCATTTCGAGCTCCAGGGGAGTGGGATTTTCCTCATATTGGTGAAATATTTAGTTAAAACCACTTCATTTTTAATTTCACTGTCTTCAAAACACTTTTATATCTGATATCTTCTTTTTGCCTTAATCTATGAGTAATAATGTGTACCTACCTTATTAATTAAAAGACAGAGAATGATATTGAAAGGATACTAAAGGGACCTGCCTAAATGTCTATAATGTGAAATAAATAAGCTGTTTAATTTTTGACTTCTAAACTGACTCTTTTCTGCCAATTTTACTTAATATATGTGTATTTCCCACTTGTGAGGTGATTGAAAGGAAACCTTGAACTATGCTACAGCCATTCAGTAAGAAATTCTCTATAAAGAGTGGCAAAATAATTCAGATTATTAAAATGTTGCTGTCTTTATCAAAGTCAAAGCTAATTTTGTTTTATGAAGCCGCCAAAAGAAAATGCTTGGGGAAACTCTCCAGGACATCGGTCTGGGCAAAGATTTATTGAGTAATACCCCATAAGCACAGGCAACCACAGCAAAAATGGACAAATGGGATCACATCAAGTTAAAAAGCTGCAAAGGAAAAAATAAAGTGAAGAGGCAACCCACAGAATAGGAGAAAATATTTGCAAATGACCCATCTGACAAAGGATTAATAACCAGAATATAGAAGGAGCTTAAACAACTCTATAGGAAAAAAATCTAATAATCTGATTAAAACATGGGGAAAGAATGGAACAGGTATTGCTTGAAGACATGCAAATGGCAAACAGACATATGAAAAGGTGCTAAACATCACTGATCATCAGAGAAATGCAAACTACAGTGAGATATCATCTCACCTAGTTAAAATGGCTTCTATCCAAAAGGCAAATAAATGCTGGTGATTATTTGGAGAATTGGCAACCCTCATACACTATTGGTGGGAATGTAAATTATTACAATCACTATGGAGAACAGTTTGGATGTTCCTCAAAAAACTAAAAATAGAGCTACCATGCAATACAGCAGTCCCACTGCTGAGGGTACAGCAATACCCCCCCGAAAAGGAAATCAGTATATTGAAGAGATATCTGCTCTCCCATGTTTTTTGCAGCCCTGTTCACAATAGCCAAGATTTGGAGAAAATCTAAGTGTCCGTCAACAGATGAATGGATAAAGAAAATGTGGTATTTGCTAGTCAGCCACAAGAAGGAAAGAGATTTAGTCATTTGGAACAACATGGGTGGAACTGGTGGTCATTATGTTAAGTGAAAACAGGCACAGAAAGATAAACCTCACATGTCCTCAGTTATTTGTGGAATCTAAAAATCAAAACAATTGAACCCATGGGGATAAGAGAGTAGGAGGAGGGTTACTAGAGGCTGGGAAGGGTAGTGAGGGGATGGAGGGGAGGTTGGGATGGTTAATGAGTACAAAAGAAGAGTTAGAATGAATGAATAAAACCTAGTATTTGGGCCAGGCATGGTGGCTCACACCTATAATCGCAGCACTTTGGGAGGCTGAGGTGGGTGGATAACAAGGTCAGGAGTTCGAGACCAGCCTGGCCAATATGGTGAAATCCCATCTCTACTAAAATACAAAAAAAATACAAAAAAATTAGCTGTGTGTGGTGGCACACACCTGTAGTCCCAGCTACTTGGGAGGCGGAGACAGGAGAATCGTTTGAACCCGGGAGGCAGAGGTTGCAGTGAGCCAAGTTTGCATCACAGCACTTCAGCCTGGGGGACAGAGCAAGACTCCATCTCAAAAAAAAGACAAAAACAAAAAAACAAACAAACAAAAAAACCCTAGTATTTGATAGCACAACAGGGTGACTATAGTCAATAATAATTATACATTTTAAATAAATAAAATAATATAATTGGATTGTTTGTAACACAAAGAGAAAATGCTTGAGGGGATGGATACCCCATTTTCCATGATGTGATTATTATGCATTGCATGCCTGTTTCAGAATATCTCATGTACCACATAAGTATATACATAAATATATACCACATAAGTATATACATAAGTATATACCACATAAGTATATACCACATAAGTATATACCACATAAGTATATACATAAGTATATACCACATAAGTATATATATATATATATATACACACACACATATATATACTACATATGCACAAAAATAAAATATAAAAAAATTATAAATACAATTTAAAAACACTTGAAGAGGTAAGGTCGGGTTATATATGGTATAAAATCTTCTAGTGATGGTGTATCAGGATATAGTTTGTACAGGTCAGGGCATCTGGTATTTGAGATTACCAAGCTGAAACCATCTCAGTTTGTGGGAAGCGGCACCAATCAAACTGAAAGCCCTCTTTTCTCCTTTCCGTTTTTTTTTCTTCAAAGCTATCATTTGCTAAAAGTTATATTCAGTTTAAGAGGTGCTAGTCATTTGTTGGGCTAAATTTTGCCATTTGTACTTTATTCTGGCAGACAAATGAGTTTAATTTGGCTTGTTTAGTATATTTTGAAATAATTTTTAATACAAATATTAAAAAGTAAGTAATGGAAGGGGAGGTCCATTTCATCTAGGTTTGAAAATTGGACTGGTATATTCTTTAAGTGTGGAATTTTTAACCTAATTACGGAATTAACACATAATTGGGGAAGATAAAGATCTGGGAAAAGCTGGAAAGTTGGTTTAGTGGAATGTCAATTGCTCCTGGAGTCAAATAACCTAAATTTGAGTCAACTAATTATCCAGTGCCCTTAGGAATGTCATTTAAATTATTTAAGTATCTGTTTCCTTATCTATGAAGGGAGAGGAAGAACACCTACTTAAAAAGACAGGAGGTAATATTTTAAAGGCAGTTCCTAAATTGTACATGTTTAAATACACATCAAGTATGTTTATTAAGTGAAAAGGCATTTGCAATACATCAAATCTTAAAATTATATCAGTAATTTAAATTTAATTTCTAAAGTTATAGCTGTAAAACAAGTATCTTCCTGTATCAGCTCTGGGCAACAACTTCCCCAGGTGATATTTGAGCTGAATAAGCTCAAGTTTGAACTAACGTGATATCTCAATGTAGTGTTTCTTGGGTTGATTGCGGCAACTCTGAGTAGCTGGTTCTCAGGCAAGACCTCTTTCTTATCTTGCAGCTTTTACCATTAGGAGATAGATCACCTATCTTGCCTTACATTAAGAAGAGTATCTTCATGTCCCTTTCTGAGCTACACACTATGTGATTTAGTTTGGATTTCATTCTTTCAGAAAAGTGTAGCCATTTGCTTGCTACAATAGAACTTTTTTCCCTCCGCAGCCTTCACTGCAGCACAGTGGGTCATGTCTAAAAAAACAAGGTGCTTGTTTTATAATCATTTTTATTTTTTCAGGAATAGCACCCACAGCAGAAAGAAGTGTACTTGTTTTGCAGATTGTAGATGTGGCACATTTATTCACGTGCATTCTGAGTAGTAAAGTGTTAATTTTTCAAAACTACTACTTAAGCCTTGCAACCTTTTGCCCTTAAGTCTCTAGGAATGAAGAGTTAATTTGACTAGTACTGAATTACATAAGAAAGTGTTCTAAAAACCCACAAGTATCCTTTACTATATTTGGTTCAATTCAAAATCTGTTTACTCATTCAGATATATGTGAATAATTTTAATTATGCATTGTTTTTAAAGAAATATCTTAGACTGAGTATGTTATTAGTTATTTAAAAAACTGTATTATTTCCTGAGCATTGGCTCCAACTGAAGAATTACACGTCTTTTTGCAGGCTTTGAATGTTTACTACCAAGCCATATAACTTCATAATAATTAGTAATTAGTTAATAAATTTCCTTTTCTGTGTTTGAATTCTTATAATGAGATTAGAGTTATAAAGTGAAGTTTATTTTATTTTACTTATTTATCTACATGAGGAAGCTTGTTGACTGAATATAAAGACATTATTACTGTCAGATTTTTTTTTTTTTTTTTTTTGAGACAGAGTCTCGCTCTGTCTCCCAGGCTGAAGTGCAGTGGCAGGATCTCAGCTCACTGCAAGCTCTGCCTCCTGGGTTCATGCCATTCTCCTGTCTCAGCCTCCTGAGTAGCTGGGACCACAGGCACCTGCCACCATGCCCAGCTAATTTTTTGTATTTTTAGTAGAGATGGGTTTTCACCGTGTTAGACAGGATGGTCTCTATCTCCTGACCACGTGATCCACCTGCCTCAGCCTCCCATAGTGCCAGGATTACAGGCGTGAGCCACCACACCTGGCTAATTTCTTTTTGTATTTTTAGTAGAGACGGGGTTTCACCGTGTTAGCCAGGATGGTCTCGATCTCCTGACCTCGTGATCTACCCTCCTCGGCCTCCCGAAGTGCTGGGATTACAGGCGTGAGCCACGGCACCCAGCTTACTGTCAGATTTTTAAACGTGATTTACAAGCAGCTCGTCTTTGACTTTTGATGGCCTAACTGATTTTGAGAATTATCAGACATTTAATGTATGAATCTTTGCAAGTGGGGAAATGCTATATTATTTTATAACAGTTAGTATGGCCTGCTTTTTGCCATTGGTTTAGTAGTAAAGACCTTTTTGTAATTAAAAAGATAGTAATCAATTAGGGGGAAAAGGTATTGTGTCATTATTCAAATAGAGGAGACTTGTAATATTGGAAGCAGATCGTGCCAGGGGAAGTGACTTACAGACACTTATAGGTGCAATAGGTTATAGTGACCCCTCCCAGCATTTTTTCTAAATAGCGGGGTTTTTTTTTTTTTTCCTATGGAAAAAGAAATGAGAATATCTTTCAGTTCTATGTGATTTGGCTTCAGAGATCTTTTCAAAGATAAAAGATAATGAGTTTGAGGTACTTTAAAAAGAGCAGGGAAAGCCATTATATTTATGTGGAATTTTCTATTTTTGGTGCAGGTGGAACCTCTTTGAAGGTTTGCCATTAAGGAAAAAAAAATCCCAGGGGAAAAGTAGGGACAGTAACCAGTATCATGACAAGTAATCTCTAGTGTTTCGAAGTGATCCGTAGGGCATTATTTAAAAGGAAATGATCACAAGCTCAGAACGTAGTCATGTTCTTGTGGTGTGAAACAAGAAATGGGGAACTGGGCGAGGGAGGGAACTGGAGCACTACTCTTAAAGCCTTAGTGTTAAACCTCAAAGGTCTTATAGAGACATTTCCTGTTCAGTTCAGCTATTCACTTATTCAACAAATATTTACTGAGCATGTACAATTTGCCATACACTATTATAGGTGAGGACAACAGTAGTTTAAAAACCAGTTTGTACCCTCATAGAGTTTATGTTCTAGTAGGGAAGATGGTCAATGAATTATGAGGTCAGATGGTGATATGTGCTTAGAAGAAAACCAAACTGAGATCAGGAGTGAGTCTAATCAGGAAGCCTTCCCCTTCATTTATTCATTTGTTTATGTATCTGTTCATTTATTTGTTTAATGAAATAATTGTTGACCTTAAACAAGACAGTTTACTTTCTGCTTTCAGTGACTCATGTAAGTGAGTTATATGAACTCAGAACTAGTTTTCTCATACATAAAACATTAAACAACTGAAGTTAAATTTCTTAGCTGGCTCACAGAATCTCCTTGAACCCATGTTAAAAATTTCACTGTGATATTATGATAGGAGACTCCACTCTGGTTCTTAGGAGGACAGAACCAAGGAAAATGAGAGAAAACGTGGAGAGGAGTCTTTTGCTGTAGAGTTGGCAGTCATCTTTTGGGGAGATTTTTAAATAAGCTAGTTTTGGTTTCACATTCTTCTATCAGATTTTCACCACCTTAGACTTCCCCTGTTTCCCCTCGCTGCCTTTTTCAGTCCTGCTTTCTCCTCCCCCAGCCTGCTTTACTCATAAAAAGTGCTTTGTGGCATTCTAGCATTTTCTTAGAGGGGAGCAGTTTGATTGAACAACTTCTTCTAAGTGTATGAATGATGCATAATATGAGCATAACCCTAACCTGAACGAAGGTATTTGCATTTTCTGAAGAGGACACTTGAATCACTAATTGCTGGGGTTTTGAGCTGCCTGAAAAAGCTACATGAAAATCCTCAGAGAATGTAGAGGACCTACTGTGGGCAGGAGGCCATTGGGTCTGTCAGGAAGGCCAAGAATTCCTTTCAGTCTCCTGCCCAGGTAAGGTGTGCAGCCTTGCTTTTTAACTTTTTCTCTTCTTCCCATGAAAAAACTGGTGTGTTTCTTTTTTGTTATTGTTTTCTCTGATGGCTCTCATGCATTTTTATTTTCTGCCTTTTATAAGCTGGGTGTTTGCAAATGAGGGTAGTGTGGATAGGGTTCATGCTCTTGAGGCCCATATTCTGGCCTGTCAGCATGTTGAGCCAAAACAATAACAATGACAATATTAATGACTATGTTTTCTGACTGCCTAAGTGTGCTAGATATTTCACATATATTCATGATACCATTTGGTCTTTACTACAGTCCTGAAGCGTTCATAAGAAGACCATTTATAGATAAAGAAGGCAAGGGTGCTGAGAGGTTAAGATATTTGCTCCAGATTACAGAGCTAGTAAATGGGGTTGGGTTTGATCACACTTGGGTTTGTTTGATCCTGAAGTCTCTTTTCTTTTCCCTACTATTATCCCAGAAATAAGTGACTGGTGATTCCAGAGGAACTGTTCCCTTGTTAGGCTCGAGCTGTTTTAACTCAGGATCATCAAGTGACTCTTGATGTTCTGCATACGGAGGCAAATGGATTAGGCTACAGAAGAAAGGCTTGCAGCAGGAGTTTCAGTGGAGTGATTTTACTCATGTTAGCTTACCAGCCTCAGAGATGTGCTCAGGAGTCTGTTCCCATTTTAGATACCCAAACTTCAGCAGGCCTTCAGGACCCACGGTACTTGGATTCTTTCCTGGACTTCATAGTATCTGGGCTCCTTCTCTCTTGAGTATTTAGATAAACACATGAACAGTCAATTAGTGCATTGAGCTTACGATACGTTGATTGGTTCCTCATGTGGTATTAACAGAGCTTATTGCTGCAGATTTTACTGACAGATAAAACTGGCACTAAAATTATCTATTTGTATTTCCTTCTCCATGGAGACACTTTCACTGATTGTTTACTTTTATCCCCTATAAAAATACCTAGTGAGAAATCTGTGTTTTTAGTGTCTTTTTTCTTCTGCTTGGGGACCATGACAAACCTTTGGTTGTGGTTGTACAATCAGTTATTTAAGTATTTCAACAATTGGCTGCATTAATTTTTTTCTTTTTTTCAAAGGGATTGGGGAATTGGCAGTGGTGCTCAGATTGCTATATTTGGAATATAGAATGATCTGCTTGTCTCAAGTGAAAAACTCCTTGTAGACTTGGAAAAAGAGTTTACCTTTGACTGTATAGGCTGGTACCTACTTTTTGATTTTCTAGCGTTTTTCCAATTGGCCCATTCAACTTCCTTTATACCCTTTGTGATGTGAGGTATCGGATGCAATATTCTTTGTATGGTGCCATCCTTCATCCAGATGCATATGTTCTAGTGAAGCCAAACTGAAGGAAGAGAATGACTCTATTATGATGGATTATTGTGCATATATTAGTCTATTTTCATCCTGCTAATAAAGACATACCCAAGACTGGGCAATTTACAAAAGAAAGAGGTTTAATGAACTTAACAGTTCCACATGGTTGTAGAGGCCTCACAATCATGGTGGAAAGCAAGAAGGAACAAGTCATGTCTTACATGGATGGCAGCAGGCAAAGAGAGAGAGCTTGTGCAGGGAAACTCCCATTTTTAAAACCATCAGACCTCATGAGACCCACTCACCATCACGAGAATAGCATGGGAAAGACTTGCCCTCATGATTCAACAATCTCCCACTGGGTCCCTTCCACAGCAGGTGGGAATTATGGGAGCTACAAGATGACAGTTGGGTGGAAACTCTGAGCCCAACCATATCATTCCATCTCTGGCTCCTCCCAAATCTCATGTATTCACATTTCAAAACCAATGATGCCTTCCCAACAGTCCCCCAAAGTCTTTACTCATTTTAGCATTAACTCCAAAGTTCACAGTCCAAAGTCTCATCTGAGACAAGGCAAGTTCCTTTCACCTATGATCCTGTAAAAGGCATTGGGTAAATACAGCTGTTCCACATGGGAGAAATTGGTCAAAACAAAGGGGCTAAAGACCCCATGCAAGTCTGAAATCTAGCTGGGCAGTCAAATCTTAAAGCTTCAAAATGATCTCCTTTGGCCCCAGGTCTCACATCCAGGTCATGCTGATGTAAGATATGGGTTCCCATGGTCTTGGGCAGCTCCGTCCCTGTGGCTTTGCGGGGTACAGCTTCCCTCCTGGCTGTTTTCATGGGCTGACATTGAGTGTCTGTGGCTTTTCCAGGTGCACAGTGCAAGCTGTCAGTGGATTTACCATTCTGGGGTGTGGAGGATGGTGGCCTTCTTCTCACAGCTCCACTTGGTGGTGCCCCAGTAGGAACTCTGTTGAGGGCTCCAACCCCACATTTCCCTTCCACACTACCCTAGCAGATTTTTTCAATGAGGGCCCTGCCCCTGCAGCAAACTTCTGCCTGGGCATCCAGGCGTCTTTATACATCCTCTGAAATCTAGGCGGAGGTTCCCAAACCCCAGTTCTTTACTTCTGTGCACTCACAGGCTCAACTCCATGTGGAAGCTGCCAAGACTTGGGGCTTCAACTCTCTGAAGCCACGGCCCAAGCTCCCTGTTGGCCCCTTTCAGCCATGGCTGGAGTGGCTGGGTTGCAGGGCACTAAGTCCCTAGGCTGCACAAAGCATGGAGACCCTGGACTCAGCCCATGAAACCACTTTTTTTCTCCTAGGCCTCTGGGCCTGTGATGGGAGGGGCTGCAGTGAAGACCTCTGACATGGTCTGGAGATATTTTCCCCATTGTCTTGGGGATTAACATTTGGCTACTCGTTACTTATGCAAATTTATGCAACCAGTTTGAATTTCTCCTCAGAAAATGGGACTTTGTTTCCTATCACATTGTCAGGTGGCAAATTTTCTGAACTTTTATGCTCTGCTTCCCTTTTAAAACTGAGTGCCTTTAACAGCACTCAGGTGTCCTCTTGAATGCTTTGCTGCTTAGAAATTTATTCTGCCAGATACCCTATATCATTTCCCTCAAGTTCAAAGTTCCACACATCTCTAGGGCAGGGGCAGAATGCCACCAGCCTCTTTACTAAAACATAACAAGAGTCACTTTTGCTCCAGTTCCCTACAAGTACCTCTTCTCCATCTGAGACTATCTCAGCCTGGATTTCATTGTCCATATCACTATCAGGCTTTTGGTCAAAGCCATTCAACAAGTCTCTAGGAAGTTCCAAACTTTCTCACATTTTCCTGTCTCTGAGCCCTCCAAACTGTTTCAAGCCCTGTCTGTTACCCAGTTGCAATGTTGCTTCCACATTTTTGGGTATCTTTTCAGCAGCACCCCACTTCAATTTACTTTATTAGTCTGTTCAGCAGCACACCACTCCAATTTACTGTATTAGTAGCAATTTACTGTATTAGTCTGTTCTCATGCTACTGATAAAAACATACCTGAGACTGGGCAATTTACAAAAGAAAGAGGTTTAATGGACTTACAGTTCTACATGGCTGGGGAGGTCTCACAATCATTGTGGAAAGCAAAGAGGAGCAAGTTACATCTTATATGGGTGGCAGCAGGCAGAGAGAGAGAGCTTGTGCGGGGAAAGTTCTGTTTTTGAAGCCATCAGATCTCGTGAGACCCATCCACCATTATGAGAACAGCACGGGAAAGACCTGCACCCATGATTCAACCACCTCCCACCAGGTCCCTCCCACAACACATGGGAATTATGGGAGCTACAAGATGAGATTTGGATGGGGACACAGAGCCAAACTGTATCGATGCAGTTCATGATATATCCTCTATTATCAAAGATGAATCCTTCCACAAGTGTAACTTAGCATCAGAAACTTCACCACTGGTAAACGACATGGAATATAGTGCAAAGAACTTCAGTGTAGGAATGCAGATGGTTCATGCATGATTTCATCTCTGCCACTGTCTAGAAATATAAGCTTTGATAAGTTTGTTTATTTTGTGGGCCTTGGTTTCCTAGTTTATAAATTAAAGCTAAAGTAATCATCTCTGCCACTGTCTAGAAATGTAAGCTTTGATAAGTTTGTTTATTTTGTGGGCTTTAGTTTCCTAGTTTACAAATTAAAGCTACAATTAAGATAGCCTTTAAAGCTGTCATTACATTCTGTAATCCAAGGCTGAAATAAAATAGGTGCACAGAAGTGCATTATTGTAGTAAAGTTATAGGACTTTCTATATCTCCCTTTATGTTTGTCAGTTTTTGCTTCATGTATTTTGATGATCTATTATTAGGTGTATGAACATTTATGATTGTTATGTTTTCATGCTGAATTGAACCTTTTATTAATAAATAATATTCATTGTCTCTTGTAATCTTTTCTGATTTAAAGTCTATTTTGTCTGATATTAATATAGCTACTTCTGCTCCTTTTTGGTTATGATTTATATGAACTATCTTTTTTCATCCTTTCACATTCAGTTTAGTTGTGTTTTTCAGTCTAAAGTGAGTCTCATGTAGACGGAATATAGTTGGATCATATGTTTTGATCCATTCTACCAATCTTGGTATTTTTGATTGGAGAGTTTGATCTACTTACATTCAGAGTAATTACTGATAAAGAGGGACTTACTTTGTCACTTTGCTGTTTGTTTTTTATATGCTTTCTAGCCTTCTCTCTTTTTCTGCATTAGTCTCCCTTTGTGTTTCATTGATCCTTTTTTGAAGTGAAACATTTAAATTTCTTTTTTGTTTCTTTCATTTTATTTTCTTTTCAAAATCTAATTTGATTTTATGTCAGATTAACTTCAGTAACATACAAAAACTGCACCCCTTTTACAGCTTTGTTCCCAATCCTTTCAGTTGTCGATGTCATGAAATTCCATCTTTATCAAATTTGGGAAATTTTCATCCATTATTTCTTAAAATACTCTTTATGCCTTTCTTTCTCTCTCTCTCTCTCTCCTCCTTCTGGTAGTCCCACAATGCACTTGTTAGTTCACTTGATGGTGTTCCACAGGTTCCTTTGGCTCTCTTCACTTTTCTTCAGTCTTTTTTCTTTCCTTTCCTCGGAATAGATATTTCCAGTGTTCTGTCTTCAAGTTTGCTGATTCATCTGCCTGCTCAAGTTTACCTTCTAATTTCTCTAGTGTGTTTTTAATTTTATTTATTATACTTTTAAGCATCATAATTTCCTTTTTCTTTTAGGTTCTCTGCCACTTTTTTGATATTTTCATTTTATCCACAAATTATTTTTTCAACTTTTATTTTAGATTCAAGGGGTATATATGCAGATTTGTTACATGGGTATATTGCATGATGCTGAGGTTTGGGGCGTGATTTAACCTGTCACTAGGGCAGTGAACATAGTACTCAGTAGGTAGTTTTTAAACCCTTATTTTTCTCCATCATTCCCCGCCTTGTAGTCTCCAGTGTCTGTTGTTCCTATCTTTATGTTCATGTGTACCCAGTGTTTAGCTCCCACTTATAAGTGAGAACATGAAGTATGTGGTTTTCTTTTTGTGTGTTAATTTGTGTAGGATAATGGCTTCCAACTCCATCTGTGTTGCTGCAAAGGACACGATTTTGTTCTTTTTTATGGCTGTGTAGTATTCCATGATGTATATGTACCACATTTTCTTTATCCAGTCCACTGTTGAAGGGTGCCTATGTTGATTCCAAGTCTTTGCTATTATGAATAGTGCTGTGATGAACATATAAGTGTATGTGTCTTTTTGGTAGAATGATTTATTTTGGGGGGTTACAGATCCAGTAATGATATTACTCAGTTGAGTGATAGTTCTAATTTTAGTTCTTTGAGCAGTCTCCAAACTGCTTTCCACAGTGGCTGAACTAGTTTGCTTTCCTACTAGCAGTGTGTAAACATTCCATTTTCTCTGCAGACTTGTTAGCATCTGTTATTTTTGGACTTTGTAATAATAGCCATTCTGACTGGTGTGAAATTGTTGGTATCTCATTGTGGTTTTTGATTTGAATTTTTCTGATGATTAGTGATGGTGAGTGTTTTTTCACGTAGTTTTTGGCCACTTGTATGTCTTCTCATGAGAATTGTCTATGCCTTTTGCCCACTTTTTAATGTTTTTTGTTTGTTTGTTTTTGTTCTTTTGCTTGTTGATTTAAGTTTCTTACAGATTCTGGATATTAGACCTTTGTAGGATGCACTGTTTGTGAATATTAAACAGGTTATCTGTTTACTATGTTGATTGTTTATTTTGCTATGCAGAGGCTCTTTAGTTTAACTGAATCCCACTTGTCAATTTCTGTTTTCATTGCAATTGCTTTTGATGACTTAGCCATACATTCTTTGCCCAGGTCAATGTCAAGACGGACATTTTCTAGGTTTTCTTATAGGGTTTTTATAGTTTGAGGTTTTATAGTTAAGTCTTTAATCAATCTTTAGTTCAGGGTCCAATTTGATTCATCTGTGTATGGTTAGCCAGTTATCCCACCACCATTTATTGAATAGGGAGTCCTTTCCCCATTGCTTATTTTTGTTGACTTTGTCAAAGATCAGATGGTTGGTTGTGTGTGGCTTTATTTCTGGGTCCTCCATTCTGTCACATTGGTTTTTTTGTTTGTTTTATTTTTGTTTTTGTTTTTTGTCTGTTTTTGTGCCAGTACCGTGCTTTTTTTGGTTACTGTAGCCTTGTAGTATAGTTTGGTTTGAAGTCAGGTAATGTAATACTTTTGGCTTTGTTCTTTTTGCTTAGGATTGCTTTCGCTATTTGGGCTCTTTTTCAGTTCTATGTACATTTTAGAATAGGTTTTTTTTTTAGTTCGTGAAAAATGATACTGCTATTTTGATAGGAATAGTGTTGAATCTATAGATTGCTTTGGGAAGTATGGCCATTTTTATGATATTGCTTCATCCAATCCATGAGCATGTGTTTTTCCGTTTGTTTGTGTTATCTGTGATTTCTTTCAGCAGTGTTTTGTAGTTATCCTCCTAGAGATCTTTCAACTCCTTGGTTAGATGTATTCCTAGGTACTCTGCGTGTGTGTATGTGTGTGTGTGTGTGTGTGTGTGTGTGTGTGTGTGTGTGTGTTTTGAATGGGGTTGCTTTCTTGATTTGGCTCTCAGCTTGAATGTTATTGTTGTATAGAAATGCTACTGATTTTTGTATATTGATTTTGTATTCTGAAACTTGATCCAAGTCATCAGTTCCAGGAGCCTTTTGATGGGATCTTTAGGGTTTTCTAGGTAGAGAATCATATCATCAGCAAAGAGATAATTTGACTTATTCTTTTTCTTTTTCTATTTTGATGCCTTTTATTTCTTTCTCTTGACTTATTGGTCTGGCTAGGACTTCCAGTACTATGTTGAATAAGAGTGGTAGGAATGTGAATCTTTGTCATGTTCCAGTTCTTAAGGTGAATGGTTTCAGCTTTTGTCCATTCAGTATGACATTGGCTGTGGGTTTGTCATCAGTGTTTTTTACTATTTTGAGGTATGTTTTTTGATGCCTAATTTTTTCAGGGGTTTCATCATGAAGGGATGTTGCACTCTCTCGAAAGCTTTTTCTTAATCTATTGAGATGATTTTATGGCTTTTGTTTTTGATTCTGTTTACATGGTGAATCACATTTATTGATTGGCATATGTTGTACCAACCTTACATCCCAGGAATAAAGTCGACTTGATTCTGGTAAATTAAGATTTTATGTACTGTTGGATTTAGTTTGCTAGTATGTTGTTGAGGATTTTTATATCTATATTCATCAGGGATATCGAACTACAGTTTTTTTTTATATTATCAGAATGGTGCTTGATTTATAGAATGAGTTAGGATAGAGTTCTTTGCCTCTATTTTGGGGAAAGTTTCGGTAGGATTGGTATCAGCTCTTCTTTGTATGTCTGATAGAATTTGGCTGTTAATCCATCTGTTTAGGGCATTTTCTGATTGGTAGTTTTTTGTTGTTGTTGTTGTTGTTGTTGTTTTTTTTACTTTACTGATTCAGTTTTTTAACTCCCGTTCTGTTCAGGGTTTCAGTTTCTTCCTGATTCAATCTTAGGAAGTTGTCTGTTTCCAGGAATTTATCTGGATTTTCTAGTTTGTGTGCATAGAGGTGTATTACTCCATTCTTGCACTGCTATAAAGAAATACTTTAGACTGGGTAACTTATAAAGAAAAGAGGTTTAATTGGCTCATGGTTCCACAGGCTGTACAGGGAGCATGGCTGAGGAGGTCTCAGGAAACTTACAATTATGGTGGAAAGTGAATGAGAAGCAGGCACACATGTCTTCATATGGCCAGAGCAGGAGGAAAAGAAAGAGGAGGGAGGTGTCACACACTTTTAAATAACCACATCTCATGAGGACTCTGTCATGAGAACAGCACCAAAGGGGAAAATCTGCCCCCATGATCCAATCACTTCCCACCAGGCCCCACCTTCAACACTGGGAATTATAATTTGACATGAGATTTTGGTGGGAAAACAAATGCAAACCATGTCAGGAGGTGTTCATGATAGTCTCTGAGGATCTCTTGTATTTCTCTGGGATCGGTTGTAATGTTACATCTTTGTCATTTCTGTTTATGCTTATTTGGATCTTCTGTTGTTGTGGTTGTTGTTAATCTAGCCAGCATCCTGTTGATCTTGTTATCCTTTCAAAGAACCAACTTTGGTTTCACTGATCCTTCGCCATATATTATTTTATTGACTTTATCTACATCTTCCTTCAGCTCTTTGAGCATCTTTAAGACAGTCGTTTTGAAGTTTTTGTCAGGTAGATGTCATCAGGTGTTTTTTACAGACAGTTTCTGTTAATTTTTATTTGGAAGGATTATAGTTTTCTGTTTCTTTGTATGGATTGTGATTTTTGTTGAGAACCAGACGTTTGAATCTGATAATGTGGTAGCTCTGGAAATCCGATTCTCTCTCTTTTTCAGGGTTTGCTGTTTTTTTTTTTTCCTTATTCTTTTTAAAATTGTTGTAGGCTGTCTCTGTGCCAAGGATCAACCTGAGGTGTCAACTTAAGGTCTTTTCAAGTCCTTTCTGAGCATGCACAATCACTTTCTAATTTTCTCCATATATGCAGTTGCTTTTGAATGTTTTAGTCTTTAATGCCTGGCTTTCAAAAAGGAAAAAAGTGAAAAATAAAGTGTGTGTGTGTGTGGGTGGAGTGGGAAGAGTACTGGCCCTTTAATTCCTCTGGACGTCACTTCAGCTTGATGGAAAGGGTTTTGAGAGAGTGGGGAGAGGTGCAATAATGGCCATCCACCTTTTGCATCTTTTTGATCAGAAGCAGCAATCAGCAATCAGAACGCAGATCTCTGATATTTAAGACAGTGTCCTTTTTGCCCATCTTGGCTCCTATAAGCCATAAGCAAGTTTCTGTATGAACACAAGAAGAGCTGCCTGCCATAGGACTGGGTGTAGGAAATGAGTAGTTGTTACTGTGTGAAGAGCTGACATTGACCAAAATTAACCCTCATTGACCATCCAAGCATTCTTAGTCGTAAGCCTTCAATAGACATCAGAGTTCCAAAATAATTATGTAAGACCTATTCTGCCAGTGTAATTGTTGTCTAGATGGGGAGACAATTCCTATGCTTCTTGCCGCACCATCTTCCGCCAATCCTAGAGAGAGTGAAAGGTTGGTGGGGGGAGAGAGAGAGAGCACGCATGCATGCATGTGTGTGTATGCTTTAAATAGAAAGTGGAGTTCAAGATCTGTGGATTGGCTACAATATCTTAGAGACACTTCCTGCCCCTTCAAGAACATAGCATAGGAATCTGAATTTAGTGAGGCCTTTGTGAAAGGCAATGGAAGCATGAATCTTAAACTGGCTAGCTGGTATTTCAGAGGATTGTGGTTGCTTTGATACCTGTTTGAACATGACTGAATTCTTTTGTTAGTCTGTTGCATGAAATATATGATAAGAGTCCCTACAAAAAATAGAAAGCTGTAAACAAGTTTAAAGATTTGTTTTTTTTTATTTTGTTTTTGCACTTTTGTAGTTGATGATTAATACTCAGTGGATCACAGTGTATTTGAAGATTTCCTTTCCTACCTGCTTGTGATGTCCAGGGAAGTAAATTTAGACTCTTCACTTACTTCTCACTATTGGAGATTGCTACCAAAAAAGAACCTCATGTTGTATATGGTGAAATTAGCTTAGATAAGTTTGCATAAGAGGCAGAAAATCTCACCTCTGCTACTTACCCAGCCGAGTGATGAGTTGTTTAGCATTTATGGATCTTGTTTTTTCCATTTATACATTACCACAACTCATTGTAATTACCATGGTAATATATGCAATGTCCTTGGCACAGCTCTTGGAACAATGGTTAGAATGAAGGAGGGTGGGTTGATTATAGTTAGGATTTGCCTGGCACATTCATGCCTGAGAAGATCCTGGAAGAAGCTAATGCATAATATTAGACACAACCCCCACTGCAGTACAGGAGTTACAGAAATTGCTGGGGCACCTGATCCAAACTGGGCCAATCAGATTATCTTTCCTAGGGATTTGGCTATTGACCCTGCAGTTGGTCTCTATTTGTAGCCCGAACCGTGTAACATGTTTAAACTTGGGAGCTGTGGGGTTTTCCATCATGAGGTCACTTTAACACAGGTGTCATGCTTGACTTCTCTCTTTCACATTTATCCCATATCCAGTTCATCAGCAAGTGCTTTCAGCTGTATCTTTACAATGTATCCCAACTCTGACACCTTCTACTCATTTTTATCACTTCCTTGTCCTTGCCACTATCACTGTCACCTGCCAGTCAACCAGCTAGCTGGTTTCTGCTTCTGTCTTTGTCTATGTATGATTCTTTTCTTCTCAGCAGTCAGAATGATCCTTCTAAAGTGAGCCCATCATGTTCCTGCTCTACTATAAGCCTTCCGCATGGCTTCCATCTCATTTTCAGTAAAACCAAACACCCTTAACCTGGCCCGCAAGAGCCTGCATGACCCAGCACCTGGCTGCCAGTGTGCCATCTGTGACTTCCTTCCTTGCTCCTTCCAGTCTTGCTCCTTGCTGTTCAGGTGTATATGGTGCAGGGCTTTTGCACTCATTGAGCCCTCTGCCTGGAGTGGCCTTCTCCTGGATATTCATAGGGTACCCTGTCTACCTCAGTCAGAGCTACAGCTAAACGTCACCCCTCAGGAAGACCACCTTTGACCAAATTCAAAATACTCCCTCTTTCCCTTCATGTTTCATTTTTTCCGTATCAGTTTTTTTGGAGCACTTATTACCACCTGAAACTGTATGTATATTTATTTGTTAATTGTTTCCCACAGTAAAATGTAAGCTCCATAAATCAGGGATTTTTCTTGTTTTTACCTGTATCACAGGGCCTAGAAGAATGCCTAACATCAGTAAATGTTGATTTTAGTTTGATATTGAATGAATAAATATGAGCAGGAACTATCACTACTTAGATGTTGAAAAATGCAGTACTGGTTAGGTATAACATATATGTATAGCATATTTTCTTAATTTTAAGGTTTTTAAATTTATTATTTGAAATCAAGTTATACTTTACAATTGACACCTGTATTTAATATGGTAAGATAAACTCTTGAGCTGTTATTAAATAGATTCATCAACACCCCATTGTAGATTGTAAATTTTAAGCAAGATATTGGGCCTCCAGTTGGCAGGGGAATCAGTACATTTCTGTTCCATAATAAATATTTAATGACAATAGATGCATAGTCTGTTGTTCAGAAGTCTTTGTTTTTCTTCAACCAGATAGAGGTTTTTGCTGGTTATTCTATAGTATTCTATAAACATTAACATATTCTTAGACATTATTTCTGTTATACTGTAAACTATGATTGTACTACAAATGCTACGTGGGTAGTGATTTTTTTCAGTTGTATTAGTTTTATCAAGTTAGCCAAATATGCTAGCATGCAAAATGTGGGATTATCTAAGTCAGACTATTAAAATTATATGCCATCTTCTATTTACTCATGTTTTTGGAATTGTACATTTATTTCTGTCCCATTGTCTTATGCTTATAGTTTATGTAAGTATTTCCAAATGTTGAACTTCAATACAAAAAATGTAATTTTGCAACTATTTTTAAAAGTATGTTTTATGACCTAATAATTCTATCTGTGAATAGTCATATTGGTAGTGTGCTTATAGGTGGTAAATACATTAAACATGTACAGATTTTGTGTCTAAGATAGTATAGCTCCTTAATATTCATTAACAAATAGACATTTAGGTAACTTCTGAATAATTTAGTTTTTTTATTTAACTTTAAGCATTTTCTTTACAGACCAGTTATGTTTTAGTAGCACTCAACAACTTGACATACCTTAAACAAGAAAACATTTATATCTTTAGAATTGTAAATATTATCCAGCATTGTAGAAAAATTGGACAACATAGAAAGCAGTCTTGGCAGTGACTACTAGATGCTTTCCTAATTTAGTCTCCTTTTCTTTATTAATTAGAAAAAAAGCAATAATAACAACAGTTAGATTGGCATGCCGCACACATGTAAAGACTGTATTTCCTTGCTGTGCTACAGGAGGTTATGTTGTAGCCAGAAATGTTGTATGGTCATTATGGAAAATCATCTTAACAGCAAAGGGTCTCTTTTCCTCCATCTTTCTGACCAGAATGGATATCTGATGGATAAAGCTCCACAGCCATATTGGACCATGGTGGCAGAATGAGGAACTAGAGGGAGCCTGGGCCATTAACAACTTGGTATAAGCTTCTGCCAACCTTCAGACTTCAAATTTTCAATGTAGAAGAAAAATAACTTGCATATTGATTAAACTACTGTTATTTGCAGGTTATCGATCATCTGTTATCCTGCTAAATGGGGATAAAAATTGCTTTCTTTCTTACCTATGTCTATGTATGATATACATACATGTCCATACATTACCCACAAACCCACATAGAGTGAGGCTAAACAGTTTATAGTGCACTTTACTGAATTTATATATTTTTGGTTCATCGTATGTGCTCATTGTTTTCCCATATTATTAAAATTATTTGTAAACATTTTTATATCTACTTAACATGTGTATGTACCATAATTTGTTGAATTGGTTCACTCTTTTTGGACAATTATTTTGTCTTGCTATATAAAAGTCTTCTTAAAATCTATCCTAGGAATATTTTTCTTCCATTTTAACTTAGTGAGTATTTCTTATGCCAAAAGTTCTATTTATACACAACACGTGCAACTCACTGTCACTTCTCCAAGAGCTCTTCTGTCTGAGAAAGTTGTCCTAGCTTTGCTGCACTTCTATTCTCCTGTAGTTCCTTGCACTTGCCTCTAATATATCACTGGCATTTCTGCTATAGTTATTTTCTTCCAAGTTTCCCTCACTTGCTCTTAAAGAAAATCTGGAGCCATGTTTGTTTACTGCCAAATACTTGGTTCACACAGTTATCCCAGGCCCTCCACACAATAGCTCTGTGCCTTTTCTAAGCTTGAGCTTCTTTATCCTAAAATAGGTTTATTTTTCTCACTATTAGTATCTTGATGATAAATGAGATTATATTTATACATTTCTTACTACAATACTGGATCCAAGGTTGACATGCTTAATTGCCTTCAAGTCTGCTCAAATGTCATCTTTTCATTGAAGCCTGTCCTGCATCTGTGTTTAAGTTGCAAACAACTTTTGCCTATTATTCTTAATCTCCCATACTGTTTTCTCTATAACATTTACCACTTTTTTAACATACTTTATAACTCATTTATTTATTATTAGGTCTATTCATTATCTGTTACTCCGCACCAGAATGGAAACTCCATTGTAGGTAGGAATGTTTGTCTGCTTTTGCTTACTGAAGTCAAGTTCATAGAACAGTACCTGGCACATAGTATAGATGCTCAATAAATGTTTGTTGAATAAATGTGTTCATTTAAGATGTTTTGAATGCATAAAAATGTTTGACTAGCCATTTAGAATTTTCTCTCCATTGGTGGTTTTAGAGACTCTGTAAAATAATCTCTAACTTTACCAGGCCACAGAAGACATTTTTCAGGCTCTGTATCCTGTTTTTTGTCAATATCTGCAGCTCTTTGGGTCTGGTACCTATAGTTTATACCTTGCACTTATCTTCCATATTTATTTTCTAGAGCTGCCATAAAAAAGTCCCACAGAGTGGGTGACTTAAACAATAGAAGTTTATTTTCTCATGCTCCTGGAGCCTAGAAGTACAAGATCAAGATGTCAGCAGGGTTGGTTTCTTCTGAGGACCTCTCTCTTTGGTTTGTAGATAGCCATCTTCTCTCTGTATCTTCACATGGTCTTTCCTTTGTGTGCTTCTGTGGCATAACCTCTTCTTATTATAAAGACACCATTCATATTGGATTAGGGCTTACCCATTTACCTTAATTGCCTCTTTAAGGGCCCTGCCTCCAAATACAGTCACATTCTGAGGTACTAGGAGTTAGGACTTCAACACACACATTTTGGGAATAAACAATTCAGTCAATAATACCTTCTATTTCTCTGACTGGCTCTTTCTGTAAGCTGCTTGGTTGGGATGATTTGTTTGAGTTTTTGTTTACTATTTCACTTTTGGATACTGTCTTTTTGATGACCTTTTGCTCCAAAGTTTGAGTTGCCAGCCATTCTTTCTTCCCTGCTGTACCCACTCCCCACATTTAACCCTCTGCCTGGTCCATACTCCCAGGAGTCTTTCAGAAAAAGAGGTTCAAAGGAAAGACTATTTTCATGCTTGGTATGCTCATAATCCTGTAGACATATCAGTTTGGAGGCTAACATGGGTCAACCGATGGACAATTAGCATACAGAAAAGGATTAGTTTATTAAATGTTTAAGGAACATTTCACCAGAACAGTATGACAGTTTGGATGGTATGTGTACCCAAATAACATAGCCTTTAAATATCTAAACAAAGCAAACAGAATAACAAGAAGAAACTGACAAATTCTCAATGGGAATAGATGAGTTTTTAGCATATAGTCATGCACTGCATAATGATGTTTCAGTCAACAATGGACTGCCTATACAATGATGTTCCTATAAGATTATAAGGGAGCTAATGAGGATAATTCCCATCATCTAATGACATCATAACTATCTTAATGATATAGCACAACACATTACTCATGTGTTTGCGGTGATGCTAGTGTCAACAAGCCTGCTGCATTGACTGCCAGTTGTGTAAAATATAGCACATACAATTGTTTGCAGTACATAATACTTGAAAATGATAATAAACTAGTACGTTGCTGATTTATGTATTTGCTATACTATACTTTTTATCATTATTTTAGAGTGTACTTCCACTGATGTAAAAACAAGTTAACTGCAAAACAACTTCAGGCAGGCCTTTTAGGAGGTATTCCAGAAGAAAGCATCGTTAGCATAGAAGATGACATCTCCATGCATGTTATTGTCCCCAGATATGTTCCAGTGGGACAAGATGTGGGATTGGAAGACAGTGGTACTGATGATCTTGACCCTGTGTAGTCCTAGGCTAATTGTGTGTTTAGGCTAATATGTGCATTTGTGCCTTAGTTTTTAACAAAAAATTTTAAAAGTGAAAAAATAATTTAAAATAGAAAAAAGTTTATAGAATAAGTATATAAAGAAAGAAATTTTTTTTGGTACAGCTGCACAATGTGTTTGTGTTTCATGTAAGTGTTATTACAAGAGTCAAAAAGTTTTAAAAGTTAAAATTAAAAAATTTAAAAAGTAGAAACAGTTACAGTAAGGAAAGATTAATTTATTATTGAAGAAAGAAAAAATTTAAAAATAAAGTTAGTATAGCCTTTGTATTAGTCTCTTTTCATGCTGCTGATAAAGACATACCTGAGACTGGGAGGAAAAAGAGGTTTAATGGACTTATAGTTCCACATAGCTGGGGAGGCCTCATAATCATGGCGGAAGGCAAGAAGGAGCAAGTCACATCTTACATGGATGGCAGCAGGCAAAGAGAGAGCTTGTGCAGGGAAAGTTCCATTTTTAAAACCATTAGGTCTCATGAGACTTATTCATTATTATGAGAACTGCATGGGAAAGACCCACCCTCATGATTCAGTTACCTCCCACTGGGTTCTTCCCACAACATGTGGGAATTGTGGGACTTAGAACTCAGGATACGATTTGGGTGAGGACACAGCCAAACCATATAATTCTGCCCCGGCCCATCCAAAATATCATGTCCTTTTTACATTTCGAAACCAATCATGCCTTCCAAACAGTCCCCCAGATTCTTAACTCATTTCAGCATTAACTCAAAAGTCCACAGTCCAAAGTCTCATCTGAGACAAGCATATTGTCATGAGACAAGGCAAGTCTCTTCTGCCTATGAGCCTGTAAAATCAAAAGCAAGTTAGTTACTTCCTTGATACAATGTGGGTATAGGCATTGGGTAAACTCAGCCATTCCAAATGAGAGAAATTGGCCAAAAGAAAGGGGCCACAGGCCCCATGCAAGTCCAAAATCAGCAGGGCAGTCAAATCTTAAAGCTCCAAAACGATCTCCTTTGACTCCATGTCTCACATCCAGGTCATGCTGATGCAAGAGGTGAGTTCCCGTGGTCTTGGGCAGCACTACCCCTGATATGGTTTGGCTGTGTCCCCACACAAATCTCATCTTGAATTCCCATGTGTTGTGGGAGGGACCTGGTAGGAGGTGATTGAATCATGGGGTCAGGTCTTTCCCATGCTGTTCTTGTCATAGTGAGTGGGTCTCAAGAGATCTGATGGTTTTATAAAGGGGAGTTTCCCTGCACAAGCTCTCTTTCTTTGCCTGCTGCCATCCATGTAAGACATGACTTGCTTCTCCTTGCCTTCTGCCATGATTGTGAGACTTCCCCAGCCATGTGGAACTGTAAGTCCATTAAACATCTTTCTTTTGTAAATTCCCTAGTCTCAGGTATGTCTTTATCAGGAGCATGAAAACAGACTAATACAGTAAATTGGTACCAGGAGTGGGCTGCTGATGAAAAGATACCCATAAATGTGGAAGCAACTTTGGAACTGAGTAACAGGCAGAGGTTGAAACAGTTTGGAGGGCTCAGAAGAAGACAGGGAAATGTGGGAAAGTTTGGAACTCCCTGGAGACTTGTTGAGTGGCTTTGACAAAAATACTGATAATGATATGGACAATGAAATCCAGGCTGAGGTAGTCTCAGATGGAGATGAGCAAGCAGTTGGGAACTGGAGTAAAGGTGACTCTTCCTGTGTTTGAGGAAAGAGACTGATAGCATTTTGCCCTGCCCTGGAGATTTGTGGAACTTTGAACTTGAGAGAGATGATTAGGGTATCTGGTGGAAGAAATTTCTAAGCATCAAAGCATTCAAGAGGTGACTTTGGTGCTGTTGAAGGCATTCAGTTTTACGAGGGAAGCAGAGTATAGAAGTTTGAAAATTTGCTGCTTGACAATGTGATAGAAAAGAAAATCCCATTTTCTGAGGAGAAATTCAAGCTGGCTGCAGAAATTTACATAAGTAATGAGCTGAATGTTAATCTCCAAGACAATGGGAAAATGTCTCTAGGGCATGTCAGAGGTCTTCACGGCAGCCCTCCCATCACAGGCCCAGAGGCCCAGGAGGAAAAAATGGTTTTGTGGGCTGGTCAAAGGGAGCCCATGCTGTGTGCAGCCTAGGGACTTGGTGCCCTGCATCCCAGCTGCTCCAGCTGTGTCTGAAAGGAGCCAACATAGAGCTGAGGTCATGGCTTCACAGGGTGCAAGCCTCAAGCCTTGGCAGCTTCCACATGGTGTTCAGCTTGAGAGGTTTGGAAACCTCTGCCTAGATTTCAGAGGACATATGGAAATGCTGGGATGTCCAGGCAGAAGTTTGCTTCAGGGCAGGGCCCTCATGGAGAATCTCTGCTAGCGCAGTATGGAGGGGAAATGTGGCGTGGAGACACAGAGTCCCTACTGGGGCACTGCCTGATGGAGCTGTGAGAAGAGGGCCACTGTCCTCCAGACCCCCAAATGGTAGATCAATTGACAGCTTGCACCGTGCACCCCAGAAAGTATTGCCATGAACTTTGCCTTTGGCAGGTCTGCTTTTGCTTTGACTGATCCACTTCTACTTCTTGGTAGCCATTGCTTTGATTGTGCTTTGTTTTCAGGATAGTACTGGTGGGACCATGATTCATCTCCTATTACAATTCTTTGAAGAAATGCTTCAGGATCATGATCACAGTTGTTTAAAATTTCTGTTGAAAGCTCTGCCATTGGCTGTAGCTGATCTGGGTGCAATAGTTTGGGTATCCATCAAGTGGAAAATTTGGTCAACTTTAATTTTTCAGTAAGAATTGTGCAAGTTGAACCACCTGAAATGTCTGTGGTGTTATTTCTGCTGTTAATCATCAGTCTTCTTCAATTAGGGCATAAACAAGAGGAATTTTTTTTTTTTCGTTTATTGATGTGAATGGTCTGACATTGTGGGCTTTATCTTCAACATTGTCTCATCCCTTCTTAAAAGGAGTTATTCATTTGTAAACTACTGATTCCTTTGGGCATTGTTTCCGTAAGTTTTTCCATAAAACATCAGTGATTGCATCATTCTTCCACCCAGTTTTTACCATAAATTTGATGTTTGTTTTTGCTTCAGTTTTACAGAATTCATGTTGCTCTGATAGGGACTCTTTTCAAACCCATTACTTAGTGCTCTTAGTGCCTCAAACTAGATCCTGTTCAAACACGTTATAGCAAGTTAGTATGAGTTTAGTTTGGTGCAAAAATTTTGAAATTTATGCATAATTTCTTAATAATATGCATTTTCCATGAATTATATCTTGCATTTATATGTATATCCTCTTATATAGAGATCCCTGTACCCAATAATTAGATAATAAACCACATTTTCAATTTTACAGTGAATAATGTGGACTGAGTAATGTGGCATAAAGACAACTCAATAAGCACCAAATATGGGTATCATACAGAGAACTTTTTTTTTTATCACTGTGCAATTAAAAGCCAATAACCAAAAGTGAGCTAAAGAAACCTCTTATGTGTCTAAAAACTATTTTTACAAAACCCTATATTTCTAACTAATTTCTTGGAAGGATTATACGGGGGGCCTCAATTCTATCTGTAATTTTTAATTCCTTAATAAACAAGAGATGTGAGGCACTTATGGCTTGATATTAAGAATGGACAAATTGAGTTTGTGGTCTGTTGGTGTTTGCTTGATTATACTCTGCAGTTTTCTATTTTGTATTTTTTTAATTAAAAAAGATAAGTGATTTCAAACCCCTATGCTCATGTATTTAAACTTTAAGTAAGAGGGCAGAATTCAGGCATTTTTCCATATTTAGGGGTCCAGAAATTTCATTCCCCTAAAACCTATCTAAAGGTATTATAAAAATCAGGAAAACTTCAGAATCCATTTCACTTCACAAAGCATGCTGAGGTCTTCTCCTGTGAAAATTAGTATGTGAATGCAAACAGGGGGAGTTTTGTGCTGTACAGTTTTGTGCTCTGCTGAGAAATCCAAATAGTTTCCCAAAGCCCATAGCAATGATGGAACAGTATTTTCTAATGTAGTACCATATTGACTAATCAAGAATGTTTACAAAATTGGTACTGATGGAGTAAATTTACCATACCCCAAATTAATTAAAAAGCTTTTTACAGCAATGCTTGAAATTCAATCAAATCTTCCTAAAATATAGGTATACAGTATTTTATATATATGTTTGTGCATGTCACAATAAGTACAGTTAGCAAACCTTAATGACTCTTACTGATGGTTGAGGATCAATGTTTTAGTTATGATTACTCACATGAATTACTATTGCTGTATATTTTGCTATAATTAATGGTAGTACTTTGTATTTGATTTTACTTATATAGCTTTAGGTATAAAATCAGACCTTGTATTGAATTTATACTTGACAAAGCCATAGATTATAAATACTCATTTAATATAAATATTTTATGCTACTCTATTTCATCCTAATTTGTCTTTCTTGAAAGTAGGTTTTTAGTTACTCAAGAGTTTTTACAAATGGATTTGATTACCTCTTTACTTTTATAGTGTTAAATAGTAAGCTTCTTTAAATTCACATAAGAAAGCTGAATAAACAATCATAGTGCTAATGGCTAGTATTTGTTAGAAAATAATTGATTGAAAGTGCAATGGTTTATGTATTATGAACAAGTTAAATTTTTTAAGGCACATCAATCATGTACTTCATGCTGTAGCAAAGCATGAAGCCCTAAAATTAGTAGAGTTTGTTTGTTCATTTTTGTTTTTCTATTAGTTTTGGAAATAGTTTGATTTTGAATTCTTTAAAAAAAACACTTCATGAGAAAGAAGGGTACTTAGTTGCCTTTCACTTCTTTTACAGTTAGTATACTTCTTGGAATTATTTATGGTATGGAGGTACATGACCCCCTTTACAGTTTTTAGGGCCATTTAAGGTCTTAATCCAGCCATAGATATAAAGATGTCTTACTGGGTAAGGAAGTATATGGAATTATTTTAACTATACTCACCAGAAACTAAGCCAGAATGTAAGGTAACCATCCTGTGGTTGTGATTTTATTATGAGTTTTATGAGTACTTCATGGAATCGTGTGGCCTGCCATTTCTTTATTTAACTTCTTTCCAGCTACACTTAATCCTAACCTTGTCTAGCTCACTCACCTGTGGCCTTCCCACCTTAGCGTTTTCATTGGCCCTAAGGCATTCAGGTTTCATTGCTAACCCAACAGGGCCATCATGATGCCTATGTGCTCCCCTTTCCTGAAATTTAGACCTTCTCACGTGACTGGTCTTCCTCTCAGAACCCTCTCTAGAGGAGGCTGCTTTTCTCATTGCCTTTGACTGAGCATGAGGAGGAGGCGTTGGCGAACCTTTGCTCCTGAGACTGTCGTTATGCAGTTTCTCAGCAGTTGTAGTTCCCACTGCCTACTCACACGAACTACTCATTTCATTAGCGTGGTCTGGTGGACTCTGAAAACATTGTTCTAGCACCCAAGCTTGCCAATACCTGGCTTACAGCTCTCTTTACCTGTCACCTGCCATCATTCTTGAGGAGCACCCCACCTACAATGTGACTAAATAGTTCCTCAAGCTCCTGCAAACCACTGACCACTCTTTCAGCCCCTTACCTTGTAATAAACTTTTCAGGCTCCATCCTACTTCCAGTTATCATATTAATTTTTCTAGTTCACTGCTGTGACTTCAGACTTAATGGTTCAAAAATCTTCAAATCTTCAAGAACTCTTCACAGTTCACCAGATAGAATACCAGAACCTCAGTTTGACCTCAGCCCCTCAAATCAGCTCCAGCTTGCTTTCCAAACATGTTTGTTTTGCAGTTGGGTAGCTGTATTTGATATTCCCAAGCAGACCTCTTTTTGTTTGAAATGCCTTTTCTGTAGTCTGTTTTGATTTAGTCATGCTCTCATGTCACCTCCTCTGTGATGCTTGTCTTGATTGTCTCATCTGGGGAGACATCTCTTTCTTCTGATCTCCCATGATACTTAGTTCATACCTTTTAAATAATATTTCTTATACATTTTTACTTTTAATACATTATATTGGGTTTTATGATGACTTGAACTATGAAAAGGGGTCCTGGACTAGAGGAAGAATATATTACTGGCTAAACCTAGATTTAAAAGTATTTTGTTCAGGTTGGGTGTGGTGGCTCACGCCTGTAATCCCAGCACTTTGGGAGGCTGAGGTGGGCGGATCACGAGGTCAGGAGTTCGAGACCAGCTTGACCAACATGGTGAAACCTTGTCTCTACTAAAAATACAAAAATTAGCTGGGTGTGGTGGCGTGTGCCTGTAATCCCAGCTACTCAGGACGCTGAGGCAGGAGAATCACTTGAACCCGGGAGGCAGAGGTTGTGGTGAGCCAAGATCGCGCTACTGCACTCCAGCCTGGGAGACAGAGCAAGACTCTGTCTCAAAAAATAAATAAATAAATAAAAGAGTAATTTTTCCAAAAGCAAAGCCTGGAGGTGCCAAGTTTTCAATGAGGCTGGTCAGTGGAAACTGGGGAAAGGAGTCTTTCAATGAGAAGAAGCAAATTTTTAGTCAAAGTTGATGTAAAATAATAACTGATTTCTCTAGATCTATAGTATTATGGTTGTGAAGGTAAAGTGTACTATGTACTTACAAGTTTTTACCCCATGAGAAAGCAAAAGTTGAACCTGTTACTTGGCTTTCAATTGTTCAAGCCAATAAAAGAAGGAAAGAGATGTGAAATGCAAATTACTGTTTGTGTCCATCAGCACAACCAAGATGGTAAGCAAAATCAGTGAAGGGTTTTGATCTTGTTTTCTTTAACTGCCCCACTATTTCCATAAAATGAATTTGTTTTTTTTTTTTTCAGTATATGAACAGCATTCACAGCATGAGTACATGACACATTTTTAATTAAATTTACTTGTTGGTTGGGATTCCTGAATTTATTTGTATTTCTTTGTATGTTAATTTTAATTCATCAGATTGTAAACCCACAAATATAGAAGGACAAGTTAGTTCCACAGAGAAAAAAAAAAACCGGGTCTCAGCACTCTGCAACTCAGGTCTCTTTAGCTGTGTAATAGGAGGTAATCATGGCATTTAAAAACATTGACTATGGAGTTCTCTGACTAAATGAGAATATTAGCTCCACCACCTTTATCCGTATGACTTTTGGCTAATTACTTAACATGGATGAGTCAGTTTCTTCCTTCCTAAAATGGGAATAATAGTATTTTTACTTTATGGGATGTGTAAGCACAAAATGAGATAATTGTTTTAAAATACTTACCATATTGCCTAACAGGTAAGAATTGCCCCATAAATGTTAGTAGTTTATTATTGTGATTGGCATTTTAGTATATCTCTTACAAGATTAATAACACTAATATTTAGTAAAACAGAAAAAAAGGGAGAAAAATTAATTATGTTTATTATAGTAAATTATCTATAAAGTGAGCATCCAACCATTAAATTATTAAGAGTATGTTTTTGTTAATTCACTTTGTTTCTAAAATTTAGGGCTAGCTAAACCCAGAATTTAGTTATATATGAGGACTTGGGTTAATGAAAAAAGGATATTTGATTGAAATGTGTGGTGTTTGCACTATATAAAAGAAACTAAAGAGAATCACATTAGAGGGAAAAAGTCAGTTAAAAAATCAGGCCTCTGTTTCAAACAAACGAGAAAAAATGGAAGTTCCACAACAGTATGTCAAAAATACAAACAAAGTAGATCAATGGTACAGCTATATTTTTGCCCAAATCACAACTTGGATGAACTCATTCTTCTACTAAAACAATGAATAGCTAACAGCTTCTGTCTATAGCAGAGACAGTTTGATAAAACTCAATAGTGTTTTTACTGAGAAACACTGATCAAAAAATTTGTGTAATTTAAAACAAGTTAAAGTTTTATGAACACATAATATTTAATGTTAAAATTCATATAATTACTTTTTAAAGGAGGAATACGTCTCTTGTAGGAAATCTGTGGAGGGGATCTCCATCAGGGGAAGATTGAGAAGGACATGCTCTTTAGGAAGTGAGCTATGTTCCTTTTCTCTGTGTTTTGCCTTGAGAGGTTTGAATAGCTATTCTCTTGAGAGCTTTTCTTTTTTTCTTCCTTTTTTTTTTTCAGGCTTGCTGCTATCTAGTCTGTAATGGGTCTGATGGATAGAAAATAGAGGAGTAAAAGGGATTGCTTTTTCATATATGAAATTGAAATTGGTTGAATTCAACAAATAGCAATTTCAATGTATAGAAAGATAAGTCAACCAAAGTAAAGTTATTTTGAGATCACTCAGAAAATGGATATGGAGTCAATTGTAAAGTAGAATACTATATTATAAATATTCTTATACTGAAATGTTTCCTACTTGATGGGGAAGGAAAGGCTGTTCAATTCTGCCTGTTCTAGAAGAAACAATAAATATCTGTCTGACATCATTAGAATCCATTTCCTCTGAGGCACACTGTCTTTGGTTTGTTAGTAATGGTTTTTATTTCAGCAGATATAATATATTAAAGGAGGGAAGTTGCCCATCCCATTTTGGGTAGCTGAATGTTAAAATGAAATTTTAGTTTCATAGCTGCTGTAAGTGCCCCTTTGTCTTTAAAGAATAGATTGTATGTGTGTACTTTAACAGGTTTATTATAAAAGAATAGAATTTTGACAATCATTTTGACCAATTATATTATCTTATATTGAAACTGGAAACCATCCTTCTCAGTAAACTATCGCAAGGACAAAAAAACCAAACACCGCATGTTCTCACTCATAGGTGGGAATTGAACGATGAGAACACATGGACACAGGAAGGGGAACATCACACTCCGGGGACTGTTGTGGGGTGGGGGAAGGGGGGAGGAACAGCATTAGGAGATACACCTAATGCTAAATGACGAGTTAATGGGTGCAGCACACCAACATGGCACACGGATACATATGTAACAAACCTGCACATTGTGCACATGTACCCTAAAACCTAAAGTATAATAATAATAATAATAATAATAATAAAGTTCCAGAAAAAAAAGCATTTAAATGTAAGCATTTTAATGTATTAAAAGTATTAAGATCACTGTTGTCCAATAGATTATATTAAACAACCTTACCTTAAAATGAAGAGATTGAATAAAAGTATAAAATCATTCAAAAAAAAAAGAAAGAAAATAAAATTGATTTACATGTGGTTACACAGCTAATGGTAGGTTGTTAGATGTGTAGAGCTACTTAACATACTATTTATTCATTCACATGATTTCCCAAAGAATAACCTGGGACAGGATAAACATTCTTTAGGAGCCACCTTTCAAAAGTTAGATTTTTTTTACCCTAACCTTTTGAGATATGTTTTTAAAGAAATATTTTATAGTTAATAAGTTGTAGCAAAAATCTTGTTCTTATAATTGCTTTTCTTACATACTATTCTTCAAGTGTATATATAGCTTGTATTTCCAACTTCTCAGGGAGCTTAAAAATAGGAAGTGTTACTATGGAGGTTACCTCGGTAATAAAAAAAACTGACTTGAGAGAAAGAAGAATGCATATACAAAGTGTGATACCTAGGTACAAAAGGAATAAAATAAAATTCCACAAATTGGGCCATTAATAAAATTTATACTAGTACATCACTGGGAGCCTTGTTAAGATGGATAATGTTATTTTAATAAAAATTGTAAATATTTCAATATTTTTACTTTAAATAAAAGAATAGAAAATCAAAGGATAGTTCCACTTAAAGCAAATGAATAATATTCAAAGATCGAAATAGTCATTCTGGAGCATTATGCTCAATGCAAAAAAGGAACTAGTCTAATTCATGTTCTCCTCAGTTTTCTCTGAGGAGGTTACAAATAAGGGTGTCCATTTCTAAGAATTTTGGATGAAAAACATATGGTTACATAAATTTGATTTTATTGAGCTAAATAAGAAAATGTAGATAAATTTTATACCACAAGTAAAGTCTCTGTATAATAAAGGATACTATTAAAAAAACTAAAGGCCAATTTTTATCTGAAGGAAAACAACATACATAACAGACAAACAGAAAAGTCTTATAAATCAATAAGAGAAATGCAAACATGCCAATGGAGAAATGCATGCATGATAAACGAATTTAAAGAAAAGGAAATGTAAACAATTAAATTAACATGCTAGTGGTACTCAGGGAAATGCATAAAATAAGGATGAGAGCAACATTTCATATATCCACTAACAGAAGTTTAAGAGTTTTGATGATGTCATGAATTAGAGAAGTTTTGGTGGTGGTGGTGGGGTGGGAGTTGGTACAATCGCTTTGGAAAAGTATTTGGCCGTATCCAGCAAAGTTGGAAATACATAGTTACATTGAATCAGAACTTCTGCAGATAAGCCTAAGGAGATGTGTACAAATATATCCACTGTAGCACTGTTTGTTCGTGAGGAAAGCAAAAACAACTTAAATAAGTAATAATATGGTATGTTAGTAGGATAGATATAACTAGAAATTAAAAATAATGACCTGGATGTACATACATGTATTAACATGGACAGGTCCCCCAGCCATAATTTTGGACTAATAAAGCAACATACTTATGGTATATAACATGTACATGAATAAAAATAATTCTATATATGTTGATTATGGACATCCATAAGTGATTATTAAAAATCAGTAAATGATGAAATCATAGCCTAGAAGAATACGCAGCAAACTTAGGAAGGGATGAATGTAAACAGGCAGAACAAAAGAGAGTAAGAAGTTGAAAATCCATAAAGAGAATGAGAAAATAAAAAACATGGTGCAACCCCGTCTCTACTAAAAATACAAAAATTTGCTGGGTGTGGTGGCTCATGTCTGTAATCCCAGCTACTTGGGAGGCTGAGACAGGAGAATCGCTTGAACCTGGGAGATGGAGGTTGCAGTGAACTGAGACTGGGCCATCGCACTCCAGCCTGGGTGACAGAGCAAGACTCCGTCTCAAAAAACAACTAACCAACCAAAAAAAAAAAAAAAAAAACATTCTAATGACTACGGGACTGTGAGTGAGAGAACTGGCTTTAGATCTCATTCAACTACTAACTTAACTGTGACCTTAAACTGTTCTGGCCTCAGTTTTCTTATTTACAAAAGACAGTTTCATTATCTCACCTTAAATGTTTCTTCCAAACTTGAAAATCGTATAAGCTTTTGTAGCTGTGTAGCTTTAGGCCTATTTTGTAAATAAGCTTTGCCTCCGTTTTCTCATCTGTAAAATGGGGACAAATAGTATTACCTAATAGGGTTGTATTGAGGCATTAATGAAATCATCCACGTAGAGCACTTAACTCTGTGCCTGGCAAGTATTATATCACTCAATAAATGTTAGCTACTGATATAATGACTTTAAAATATAAATTCATGAACGAAATCAATTATGGGATACATTAATCAGAAATAATACTTCCTTCTTTATAGACTTCTTTTAGATAATAAGTTTCTGCCGGGTACAGTGGGTCATGCCTATAAACCCAACACTTTGGGAGGCCAAGGCAGGCAGATCCCTCTAGCCCAGCAGTTTGAGAGCAGCCTGGGCAATATGGCGAAACCCCATTTCTACAAAAAATTAGTTGGGCGTGGTGGCACTTGCATGTAGTCCCAGCTACTGGGGAGACTATGGTGGGAGGATCTCTTGAGCTCAGGAGGTCAAGGCTGCACTGAGCCGTGATCATGCCACTACATTCCAGCCTGGGCAACAGAGGAAGACCCTGTCTCAAAAACCAACACATGAGCCAAAAAAAAAAAAAAAGTTTCTATGGGATATTATGTTAAGCTTAGTATATTTATGACTCCTAGTTGTGCTAAATGTGATTTTTTTAATGTATTGATTAAAAGATAGACTTTGTCTACTTGATCCATGCCCTTTCTTAAGTCTGCTGATTGTTATGGTTAAATACACACACACACACACACACACACACACACAGAGAGATAAATATATGCATTTGAGGAAATACAGAGTACATCCTGGGTAGACCTGACTTAATTCTTAGATTAATTCAGTAAAATATGGATTCCTTAAATAAATGAGAAGATTTGACAATGTGCATAATTTAATTGTACAAAGACAAACTCCACTCTGAATGTCTTCTTGGCAAACGAAGGCCCATTAAGCCGTATTTCAATACACACTCTGGGATGGAGGGTGGGGAAGGAGGGAGGGACAATTTGTAGTACACTGTATCTACTTTATGGCTACTGATTTTAAACAAATTTCAGATTACCCTTATTGTCTAATCATATGTTTGGGAGGATGGGCTATTTATGAGATGTTAGCTTTCCAGATGCTCGAACAATGTGCTTTAAATGCTATATTCACAAATCAGCCCCCAAAATGCAGCAGATTAGCTGTTTCTAATCTTTGAATTCAGAACAAATGTTAGAAAAAGGAACACTTGCAGAGCTGTGTAGTCTCTATTACCTCATTAAAATGTATTTATAAATGAAGTAGACAGAGGAGCAAATGTCTGCACAAAACATTGCTACTTCATTAATATTTTTTATTACAAAAGCACTTTCTATGAAATCTGTCAGCATAGAGGAAATAAGTGAATCAGTTGGCTTTCATTTTTGTGTTTTGTTTATTTTCCCTGATATGCAAATGAAATTTTAAAAGAAATATTTTAGCAGTAAATATGAACTTAGTGAAATGAAAAAAAAGTAGGACATTGTGACTAGGGGCAACATCTGGTTCAAAGTGTGTATAATGTTAGGATTTAAGTGGGGAAGTTGAACAAGATTCTATTTTTTTCTAATGTGAGGTTTTTGTGTTAGTGGAGAAATACTATGTTATGATGGTCTTCCTGCCTAAGGGTAATTATTTAAAAGAAGGTCTCTTATTATATCAAGAGTAGCTAGAAACAAACGAACATACAAAGAAACCTTTTCTTCCTCTCTGCATTAGAAATTTCATTTACAATACTTATGGTTTAAAAAGCACATCATCAAAAAGATTAAAAAGAGTAAAAACTAAAAGCACACTGTAACACTCTTCCCTAAATAAGAGACAGTTAATTTTATATCCTACTTGAGGAAAATCTAGTACTGAAATACCTAAAAGATCTAATAATGGATTTTATTTCTGTTAATTGTGGACCTTATTCCAGTATCTACTGCTATATAACAAATCACCCTAAAACTTAGTGACATAAAACAACTTATTTTTAAATTTTGCTCATGGATTTTTGGAGATCAGGAATTAAGACAAGCCACAGGGTGCTTTTTAATTTCTATTCCATGATGCCTGGGGTCTCAGCTAGAAAGACATGAATGGGATGGGGCTGGACTCATCCAAAGGCTTCTTCACTCCCATGTTTGGCTTGTGGCCAGGGACAATTATAGATTTGGGTTTGCCTGGACTATGGCCTGGACCGCCTACATATGTTCATAATGTGTGGCCTGGGCTTCTCACAACATGGCATCTGGTTTCTCTGAGAGGCCCCCTAAGAGAAAGCTTCCCAAGAGGGAGCACTCCAAAAAATCCAAGAGAAAGTTCTATTGTCACTTAAGGACTAGCTAGGAAATTTTACATACCAGTATTTCCACTGCATTTTATTGGCTGAAGCAATTATAAGCCTGTCCAGATTTCAGGGAAAGTGATACAAACCTCACCTCTCCCTGAGGGAGTGTGAAAAAGTTTGTGGCCATTTAAAAATCTTAACACAGGTGGTTTCAAGGTGTTTATATCTAACTCGGTATATGTTTTATTAGTCCAATCTCTGATTATCTTTAAGATTTATATGATGAAGCTTATAAGTACATGTATGTATGCATTTTAAACACTTGAGATCAGTATTATTCTTTTATCTGTTGAATTTCTTTATGAATGTATACATTCAGAGACAGAGAATCTCTTTTTCTTTAAAGATCCAAGAACTAACAAGGCCTTGTGTTAGTCAAGGAGAATAGAATATTGATATGGTTTGGATGTTTTGTCCCCTCCAAATCTCCTGTTGAAATGTGACCTCTATGTTAGAGGTGGGCCTAGTGGGAGGTGTTTGGGTCATGGTGGGGAATCCCTCATGAATTGCTTGGTGCTATCCTCATGGTAATGAGCGAGATCTCACTCTAGGAGATCTGGCTGTTTAAGAGAGCCTGGCACCTTCTCCTTCTCTCTCTTGCTCCCTCTCTCACCATGTGACATGCCTGCTCCTCCTTTGCCTTCTGCCATGATTGTAAACTTCCTGAGGCCCTTACCAGAAACAGATACTGGCACCAGACTTCCTATACAGCCTGCAGAACCATGAGCCAAAATTAACCTATTTTCTTTATAAATTACTCAAGCTCAGGTATTCCTTTATAGCAATGCAAATGGACAAACACTAGTATGTAAATGTGATTTACATTTATTATTAGATAAGAAAATTATAGGGATGAAACTGGGTGAGAGGAAGACATAGAGAGGAGAATAAATGTAGGAATAGATAAGTGTCAAAGTAGAATGAAAATAAAAGGAGAAAACAAAAGGAGGCCAAGGAAAAGCAGGTGGAAAAGAAATGAGGGAGGGAGATACAGTGGGAGGAAGAGGAAGATCAAGATAGGAGAAGGTGTCAGAGGAAGAAGAGCTCTCTGGGTAATTAGTTGAGTGTCAAAGAAACGATATCACTGCCATTTGGACTGTGAGATATTTAATTCTACTCTTTTTGCCTCCAAATAATCATATTACTTTACTTGTCAATATTTTAATAATTCCACTCTGGAATGGGAAACCAGAGAATTTATAATAGTGTAAACACTTTTCTTATGGTTAGGCTGTATTCTAAGGTAGTGTTTCCCAAATTTTAATGTACAAATGAATCACCACGGAGTCTTTTTAAAATAAGAATTTTGATTCAGTGAGCCTGGGGAAGAGCCTTCGATTCTGTCTGTAATTTTCCAGTCATATCACTTTGTTATTCCTTGACTCATACTTTGAGTAGCATGGTACTCAGAGCAAGATGAACGGGAAGAAAAGGCCGTGTGAAAGATCACCAGTGGAGGGTCATGGTCTCTGGACTCAGAGTCCAGAGTATGCATCCAATTCTTTGTCTTTGTGCCATCTAACCATAACTCCCACATGCTGTTGCTGTTGCAAAAGAGTAGATAGGAATATTTACCTCACTGAATTGTTAGGATTTCATGGGCATTCTATTTATGGGATACTGGGTCTCAAGAATATTTGATAACTTATGAATCCCCTGTCTTTTTTTTTCAATTATTTGCTAGATTTTGGGGGGAACAGGTGGTATTTGGTTACATGAGTAAGTTATTTAGTGGTGAACTGTGAAATTTTGGTGCACCCATCACCTGAGCAGTATATGCTGAACCCAATTTGTAGTCTTTTATCCCTCGCTCCCTTCCCACCGTTTCCCCAGAGTACTCAAAGTCCATCGTATCATTCTTCTGCCTTTGCATCCTCATAGCTTAGCTCCCACTTGTAAGTGAGAACATACAATGTTCAATTTTTCATTCCTGAGTTACTTCACTTAGGATAATAGTCTCAATCCCATCCAAGTTGCTGCGAATGCCACTAATTCATTTCTTTTTATGGCTGAGCAGTATTCCATCATATATACACACACACACACACATATATATATACACACACACACATATGTATATATCGTTGATTGATGGGTATTTAGGTTGGTTCCACATTTTTGCAGTTGTGAATTGTGCTACTATAAACATGCATGTGCCAGTATCTTTTTTGTAAATGACTTCTTTTCGTCTGTGAATCCCCTGTCTGTGAAGACCTAGCATAGTACTCTCAAGAAGACTTGGTTTTAGAGAGCAAAAGCCAAGTATAGGTGTTCATTTTTGTTTTGGTGGGGGAAAAATAGAACCCTCAAAACAATGGAAAGCAGGGGCTTGCCTGCCTGTATAGTGGAGAAGGAAGAAATGAACAATGTAATTTTTTTTCTCATAATTTAGCTTAATACAACTGGATAGGAAAAAAATATCTTTCAAAAACCACTATGTTGACAAAATATTGGTGAGCCTATTTGTAAAGTTACAGTTGATAAACATTCCAGGTCTTAAAATTCAATTCTAACTAAGAGGACTAAAATGCAGTTGAAACCATGTCACTATCCTCTTCACATTTTTTAAAATAACGATCCCTTTGTGGATTAGGTTCATACCTTGGTATAAACTTGTAAATCATCTTTGATGAACTGGCAAGTATCTACTTTACATCTTCGACCCCACTGAAATGTGTGCTACTTTTACTAGAGTGAATTTCTCCTGCTTCATGGTAGTGACTTCTTCTAAACACACACACACAAATGCATACATGTACACACACACATTTAAATATATGACCCTTTACCTGACCAATGACTACGTCTTATAGCCTGTCAAGTGTCAGCTCAAAATTACTTTGCAGACCTTGTATCTGCCACATAATACCCCTTTCTGAGCACACCTCTATCATATTGTAAATAAACAGTCTTTTATACATTATTTTGCCCTTTTGACTGTGTAAGTATTCGTATTTTGTACATACCACATTTCCTGGCACATGTAACCTGAGAAAATCTGTCTTCTGAAACTCAGGAAAGACCACGTATCTTTGAATTCCACATTAAGGAAAACTGGCGGTTCACTAGATTTCGAACTAAGTCTTACATCTCTTTGGAAAATTTTTATACCCAATAAAAATTTGAAGCGTGGATATTCCAATCCTTCCATGAAATACAGCATTAATCTGAAAGGATCTTCTATTGAGGTGATAATTACCTGGCTTTTCACTCTACTAACAAGTAGATATCTACTGAGTTAGTGTTCAGTTGAGTGAAAGAATATGGTGTCATCATTACTGACAAATGTTGGAATGTCTGCAATCATAAGGCTCTCTAATTTAGAAAATATATTTATATAAGTAAGACATATCCTCATGGATATACCTAGAGATTTCATATGGCCGATTTCATAACTATCTCCAAATCACTGGCCTAGACTGGTAAGCAGTAAAGAATGTATTTAACAGGGTATCTGATAGAATAGTTTCATCAGTATAGTGAGTGAATTTCCTGCATATGAATATATTCTGTTGATGTCAGCCAAATTGTTTGTTTTTCAAGTACCATTTTTGAAAGATCATTTGATACACAGTTTGTAATTGGAAAGCCTAACAATTTTTGCCTGAATATTGGTACTGGGCCCTGAATAGAAAATGATGTTGATTCTAAATTGACTTCCAGTTGAGAGATCTCATTTATCAGGTAAGGAAAGAGGGCACTATGCTGCTCCCACTCCTGTGACTTAAAAAGCGGTAGTTGGGGTTTCCAAGGGGGATGGGAAAGTTAGAAGTTAAGTTTACTTTTTAAATCATGTGGTGGTTGAAAATGATAAAGTATAGTTCTCACCTCTAATTTTCATAAATGGAAAATTGTGAATACTTGTTTTAGAAACTTGGACAAGCATTATTTAGCTTAGTTGGCTACCACTAAGTTTGATCCTTGTAGACTTTGGCAGAAGGTAGCAAGTGTGACAGAGGCTGTTTCTCTGAAATGATAAAGGAACATTAGAACATTTGGGTCCTATTATTTCCTTTTAAGAACCTTTCAAATACAGAATTGCTGCATCCTCGCCGTGGCTGATAACTCACTTAAAATTCACACAAACTGATTTAAAAATGCAAAGGCCTCAAGCACTGCATTCCAACTGTGCGTATTCTAATTATACTGAATGCATGCAGTGTGTGTCCGAAGAATGTGTCAGCTTCTGGAGAACAGGGGGTGTTTCTAAGGCTTAGCCCCAGAGTTCTCAAATTGAACATTTGGAGAGCCAAAATACACAATGGAAAATACACACAATCTTGCTGTTTTCAATTAGGAGTGAGCTCCTGTTTCTTCGACTTCAGCAGGTGGCTATTCATCATTCAAATGAAAAATGTTTATTAATGTGAATGTGATATTTAGGAATTTTTACAATTGAGAATCAAATATTAAAAACTTTATCTTTCCTCTTCTCTCAACAACTTATAATGGTCTCATCCTAACGTTTCTGTCCTCTGACCTGTTACTTAAGAGCTTTTCAAAAGTGGACTTGACCTTCTTGCCTTTTATGTCAGTGGTTGGTTGTATAATGAGGACAGTGCTCCATTAAAGAGTGTTTTGTATTTGTATTTGTAGCACAAAAGAAGTGGCAATATAGTATTCATTCGATGATTCTGTCATTTAGAGCTATCAATTCAATGGGGTCAGGACCTAGGATATTTTAAAATTATGAGCTTGTTTATATTTATTAATTAAATATATACTTTAACATCTGCATTTAAATGGGTTTTTCTTTTGCATTATTCTCGGAAAACATAGGCTCTGCGAATAACAAATATTAAAAATAACAGCTTGTGAATTCACTTGTGATGGTAATTTAACATATATCAAAATGGAATATTTTGTGATATTCTTTGTTTACAGACTGGCAAGTAATCACTGAAATATAAACCAAACCACACATTCACATAATGTGAAAATTATACAATTCTCTAATGATGTTGTTATTTACAGTATCAAATGGAAAGCCAAGGAGAAAGTGAGTGCCTATGGGTACTCAGTGCTGGGCTTAGTTGATTCACACATAGTATATTCAGTTATTTCCAGGTGGAGTCCAAGCAAAATCAAACAACGTGTCTAAGGTCACCTAGCCTGTAAATGTTGGAGTTGGGGCCTGTTTAATTCAAAATGTGACTTTTAAACCTGGCTGCATCGTTTCCAATTTTCAATCTGTCTTTTGTTAATTTACTTTTGGCTTTACCTTAAAATTTCTTTGGAGAATTTTTTTTTTTAAACATTTTGATTCTTCACAGAAATATCTAGCTCTTCTTTAGTTAGATGTCCGTTTAAGAATGTTGTGGGACTGAACTAAGAACTGTGGGAGTATTTTCTTTGTAAAAAGAATCAGTAAAGAATGTCCCTTTTGCATCCTAGCTGCTTGTGGGATATTCCCTAAACGGAATAGTTTCCAGATACGCATGAACAAAACCCAGGATTCTGTACTTAGATCTACATTTTTAAAATGTTGATGAAAATCTAGATACTGTGTACCTAAAGTAAAGGGCAGAACATTAGCTGCCTGCAAACACAGTGATTGCTTTCTTCCTTAGGAAGCTAAGGATTTCTCAGCATGAGATTTTATTTATAAACAGTGCTGTCTCTTACAGGAGGTTCAAAATAAGGTCATCTTTTTGACTGTCCAGATTGAAGCACTAAAATAATTATTGCTCTGTTAACATGCTAGACAAACAGCAAAGCCATTTTGGATCTGAGCCTTTATTTGCTGAATTAGAAAGACATAAAGTGAATATTGACCCAAGAGAAATGCTCACTAAATGAAAAAGGAAAATTGTGCAATGCCCATAAGATGAAATTCGGATCATTTCTGAAGAAACCACTTGAAGGATTCTATAGAAATCATTCTGTGTAATTTGTTTTGAAGCTACTAAACTTAATCTGTTGTGATTATTTTCTATAGCTCATGTGTAATGAAGACTTGCAGTCAGATGACTGAGCATTATTTATTCAAATGATTGTACAAGAGAAACAGATTGCTTTCCATAGTGACCTGGGAGGCCAAAAACATTGAAGATCTGGGCAGTGCATTAATCATAAAATTAAAAAGAAAAAATAAATATGAAACAAATTGGTTCATGGAGTTAGTTGTAAAACCTGGTTGCTATGCTGAGTTACTGATTACAGGTATCACGGTCTGTATGAGAGGGTAGATGATTGCACTAGACTGGTGGTCTCTGTGGGTGATAAAGGCAAAGTGTTTAAAAGGTTGCTCTGACTGTGGAGTCTGTCTGCTTGAGGAGGTTGTGTGTGGGTGTGTGTGTGCAGGCACACATGGTCTCAGCTGTGCATCTGCAGGCATTCATGTGGAGGATGCTATTGTTTAACCCAGAATTGCCTAGAATTGCCATGTTGCAATCAGAACATTTGTATTATTTTAACAATGGTTTATTATGATATTTTGCCCATCAGTAATTTTTAAAAGAGGGGTGAATGTGTTCAAGAATTAGTTTGTGAACCTTTTTTCCTTTGTGTTGCTTTATAAGCCCTGAATGTCTATAAAAATTCCAGTGTGTCCCTGATTATGCTTCCTTTTAAAATGAAGTCCTTTGTTTAATTTTGCGATTCAGTGTGTAAGGAGAGAGTGAATAGAATGAGAACTTAACTTGAACTCTGTCTCTCTTCAAACTTAAAAGTCAGTATGTTATTCAGATAGAACAGAAAACAGGCTAATATGATAGTCAGGATCTAGCAAAGCATCCGGTGCCTCACTAATAGATCGTAGTGAACTGAATGTTAGTGGAACCATGGTCACTGAGTACCTAACCCACATACCAAGAGCTGTGTACTCTGAGTTACCACGGAATTCTGGCTGCTGCTCATTCTCCTTCCTTCCTTTGGATTGATATCTTTCTGACAATCTTAAGATGTCTATCTTAGCTGTCTTTGCAATCTACACAATCTACCTTAGAGAATACAAGAACACAGTCGTGTATTTAATCATCCTCAGTGTTACCCTAAAATCTATTATGAACATGTAAAATTCATTATGTTTACCCTAACTTCTATTTTGAAGTTCAGTGTATCTATTGTAATTACAGAGTCTCTATTGAACATCTCTAAGCATACTACACTCGAATTTCAAACTCAATATGTTCAAAGCTGACTTCATCTTTTCCCATTTCCCTCCATCACCGTTAGTGACTTCCAGAGTTTAAGCTAGAAAGCTGCATCATCTTAACCTCCTTCCCCCATTACATCTCATCCTACACAATCAGTGGGTTGCTGGGTACAACTCATTCCACCTCATCTGTGCCTCTTTCCTTGTTGATGTGTCTCAATTCAAGCTCTGATCACATTCGAAGACTATGGCAGTTACATATGAACTGCTATTCCTTTTCTCCCTTCCATTTCTTTACCTTTCTATTGTTGAAAATATTCTACCATTCCCTCCACAGGATTATCTTGTGGCTCCTTAGCGTGTTATACAAGGCCATTCAGCATCTGGCCCTAATTGGTTTATCTTCCCCGTTATCCATATTTCTAGGAGATGCTGTGTTCCCAGCCATACTGATCTGCTTATTATTCAATGAAAACACCTTTACGGCCGGGCGCGTTGGCTCACGCTTGTAATCCCAGTACTTTGGGAGGCCGAGGCGGGCGGATCACGAGGTCAGGAGATCGAGACCACGGTGAAACCCCGTCTCTACTAAAAATACAAAAAAATTAGCCGGGCGTGGTGGCGGGCGCCTATAGTCCCAGCTACTCGGGAGGCTGAGGCAGGAGAATGGCGTGAACCCGGGAGGCGGAGCTTGCAGTGAGCCGAGATTGTGCCACTGCACTCCAGCCTGGGCGACAGAGCGAGACTCCGTCTCAAAAAAAAAAAAAAAAAAAAAAAAAAAAAAAACTTTAATTGAAAAAAAAAAAAAAAAAAAAAAAAAAAAAAAAAAAAAAAAAAAAAAAATCCCTTCTCACTTCTTTCCCTGTCAACTAGGGGAGCACGTACTCATCCTTAAGGTTCTTTTCTCTGACACGGAGTAAATATTCATTGAATAACTAAAAATGTTTGGTCTCATCTATTCACTGAAGCCTTCTCAGAACACTTGGTACACACCTTTGTTACAACAGCATTTCATAGATTCTATTTTAATTGCAGAATGTATGTGCTTTTTTCTGCTTAGCCTGTGAGTTCCTTTAAGGCTAGTGCCAAAGTTTATTAATCTTTTCCTAGCACATAGCCTGGTGCCTGCACATAGTAGGCATTAAATAAATATTCACTGAGTCAGACCACCCGGGTAGTAGCCAGAAAGTATTGCCTCTAGATTAGTGGTATGAATGAACCTTATCTCCAGGGGTAATGTGGGGTGTCCTTATGATTCTGTAACCGTTGTGTTGAGGGTGGATATGCCTCACCTTCTCATTGTGGAGGCTGCGTTTATAGTGGCTGAATCTTTTTGGAGAGACTTTCATATTAGAAATAACTGGCACTCTCTGTGGACCAACATCTTTTGAGACTTGAATGTGTGTGACAGTCTACAAAGTAATATCTATACCTTGAGGGCAAACTTCAGGGACTCTGCTTTTGTATTCTTCATGGAGTTGAATTCATACTGTTGGTTCAGGTCAATAGTGTTTCATTGTTTTTACTTTTCAACTGGAAATAATTTCAAATTTATGGAAAATTGGCCAACAATGAAAATAACACAAAGAACATTCCTCTAGCTTTTACCTAGATTCATCTAAACATTTTACCCCATTTGCTTTATTTTATTTTATTTTATTTTATTTTTTGAGACGGAGTCTCACTCTGTTGCCTAGGCTGGAGTGCAGTGGCGCGATCTCGGCTCACTGCACGCTCTGCCTCCCAGGTTCATGCCATTCTCCTCCCTCAGCCTCCCAAGTAGCTGGGACTACAGGCGCCCGCCACCACGCCCAGGTAATTTTTTGTATTTTTAGTAGAGAGGGGGTTTCACTGCGTTAGCCAGGATGGTCTCGATCTCCTGACTTCATGATCCGCCTGCCTCGGCCTCCCAAAGTGCTGGGATTACAGACATGAGCCACTGCGCCCGGCCCCCATTTGCTTTATTATTTGTGTGCTCTCTCTCTTTCTGTCTCAGACTTTTTTTAATTCCTGAACTGTCTGAGGATATTATGCACCACGGCCCTTTGCACCTATCCACATCAGTATATATTTCCTAAGGATCAGGTATTGTTTTATATAACCACAGTGCAATGATCAATATCAATAAATTTGTCATTGATAAAATACCTTAACCTACCATTTATATTTCAGTTTTACCAATTGAGCCAATAACTTCCTTTAGACTATATTTTTCCTTCCAGTACAGGATACAGCCTTGGGTCAGGCATTGCGTTTTGTTGTTGTCTCCTTATTTTCCTTTAATGCAGACATTTACACAGCCTTTCTTTGTATTTTCTGACATTGACTTTTTGAAGAATACAGTGTACCCCCACCCCCTTTTAAATAGGAAATTTCTTATTTTGGGATTTGATAGGTCAGTAGATTTTGCTTATTTTTCTTTAACTGGTAGGTAGACTTGAAGTACTAATGGGTTATTACTATATCTAGTATATCTACTATATACATTAAAGTTATTACTTAATTTTTTTAGAGTAAATTGATAGTATTTATGAAACTTCACCTAGAAATAGAACATCATTTTAAAAAAAGTTTACATCTAAGAGGAACAGATTGAATATGCCAATATTTTGTAAATAACTAGGCTCTTTCTGATACTGCAAGGAGAAATAAAATAACTATTACTGACTTTCCATTGATATTAAAACCAAACAAAATAGTTGTACTGGAGCATAGGTGAACTTTTCTTTTTTTTTTTTTTTTTTCAAATGAAGTATTCTTTTCAGTTTTGAAATGTTAAATGCCGTGAAGATTGAATTCTCTTTCAGATCCATATTTTGACCAATTAATTGATATTAAGTCTTTGAATAAAGGCTTTTGTTGTTATTTGGAGGAAAGTGCACAATTTTGACTACAGGTACTTGAAAATTAATTCCTTACAGAATGAAAACCTGAAGGTATTAAAACACAATACATGAATATTTAATAGATAGCAAATATTTAGACTGGTTAAACAAGAAAGAAAATTAGCATCAAATTAAATAAACTGCTGTGGATATTTATCCCCAGTATTGGAGAGAATTGTGTGGTATGGTGTTTCTGTTTGTTGTTGTTTGTCATCTGTTCTGCCATCTCAGCTAAACTCATGAATTGAGAAGCAGCCTGGGCTTATTTCCACAACATTCAGACCTTACTGTGCATTTACACTTGCTTACAATATGCTTCTCTTTTCTTTCCAAGCGTGGTCATCTTTCATTTTCACCCCATAGGGTGCTCAGTACAGCCACCAAACACAGTGCAGTCAAATTGTCATGGGCAGCAAGGTAGAAGAAATACTGTCAAATGCCATTTTTTTTTACAACTTTAATTTGTTTTTCTCTCTTCATTGTTTATGATAACCTCCTAGAAACTTGAAAATAGCATTTCCTTCCCTGCTGTTTTTGTCATTTGTGTTTGGAAGACAAATCTTTTTTAAATGAAAAAATAGTTGCCTTTAACTGAGAAGAAAAAAATGGCAAAGCTATACAATTTTATTTTCCTTTGTAATCACAATGTTTTCTTTTCTTACTTTATTGGATTTTTGGGTGGAATTTATAAGAAGAATTAGGGAAGCAGTGGCTGGCAGAGGCAGGATAAGGCACATGTGAGCATGACTCTGGAGTCTTGCTGCTTGGGTTCAAATCCTGGCCTAGAAGTTTATAAGCCTAGCGATCTCCCGCAGGTTACCTCATCTCTCTGTCCTCTATATTCTCATCTGTAAAATGGAGATTACATAATGATATCTAACCATAGACTTAGAGGTCACGAGGATTTGTTGAGTCAATACTTATAGATACTTAAAACTGTGTCTATAATATAGCAAATGGTATGTATTTGTTAAATAAAAATCTCCTCCTTCCTCTTAATCTTATTATAGTCTTCATTTTTCCCTTGTGGTATGAGTTAGTGAAAACTAATGTTCACAGCTTTTCAGAGGGTCGTCTTCAGAGAGATCAGGGACCTTTCACTGAAGAAATGTGGATCTTTTTTGAAATCTTTTCAAAAGTCAAAATGTGTCAGTTTGTCACACATCCTTGTGCTTGGCTTAGTTGGGAGAGGGCATTATTAAAAGGTTACATAAGTTTATGTGCCAGTGGGCCTCTGATCACTCACAGCATGCCCTCATTTTGATTTGGCAGAAGCCCACTGTAGTTCTTGTGAAGAACATTTATGTTAGTTCAAAATTTCACAGATACCAGATATGTAAACTTGAAAGAAACATACTTTCAAAGATGATCCAAGGAAGCATGTCCTCAACTTTGCAAAAATGCTGAAGCCAACGTAAAAAATAAAGTATATAAATATATATTTGGAAAAATTAATTGTAATCCTTCAGGCCTTAATATGTCATCTTTATCTAAATGTATTCAAAATGAATCATTTTGGGAGCCTAGTAGGTCCCCAAATACTACAAATATAGATAGTTTACATTTATTTTCTGCTGAAGGCAGCAACAGAGAAAATATGGTCTCTTAGAATTCCAGGAATTTGAGGGCATTTCAATATGTGGGAACCATTTTTTAGTAATCATAGGGTCACATAAAATAGATTATTTACACTATTGAGGACACAATATCCTGGATGACAGCTTTTACAATCCATTGAAATATAAAACTGTCAGCGAAGCTAAAGACACCCTGAAACCAAAGAGGTACAAAGTCAGAGTAAATGTAAACTTCTGGTGATTTGTCATGATATGGCTGAGGCTATATTTTAAGAGAAAAAGTCACCTAGCACTTAAGGATAATAGAAAATTAAAAGAAGTTCATATGTTGGGCTTCATATGATGAGAACTCAAATAGCAAATAACTCTCCAGTTTATTTAAGTGTTACATTTATGGTAACATTTTTTCTCTCAACTGTAATAACAATAGATTTAAATAACAATAAAACATTTTTAAAAGCAATGAAATCATCTCCCTACCACCATGTGTCTGTTGTCATTCCTGAATGTGTGGCACATAGTTATTTGCTTTTTTGGGCATTGTTGGTAGCTCAGGAAGCTTGGTTTTCTTTCTGTACTGATTTCCCAAAACTGCTGATAAAAAGCTTCTAAGAAGAGTTTTAATGAGCTATTGACATGACTAAGCTGTTATTTATGTATTTATTTATTTATTGAGACGGAGGCTCTTTGTCTCGCTCTGTTGCCCAGGCTGGATTGGAGTGGCGAAATCTCGGCTCACTGCAACGTCCAACTCCCTGGTTGAGGTGATTCTCCTGCCTCAGTCTCCCGAGTAGCTGGGATTACAGGCACGTGCCACGACACCCAGCTAATTTTTGTATTTTTAGTAGAGACAGGGTTTCACCATGTTGGCCAGGATGGTCTCGATCTCCTGACTTTGTGATCCACCCACCTCGGCCTCCCAAAGTGCTGGGATTACAGGTGTGAGCCACCGCGCCCAGCCTGACATGACTAAATTGTTTATCAAAATGCTCCCTTTGCTTATACCTATATTGAAGGTAGCAAGAATGTCTTAAGCTAATGAAGAAATGAGTATTATTAATATGTAAAGAAGAGGTACCACATTTAAACTGGTAGACATAAATGCCATTATAATTTCTGTAGTTTACTGGAAAATAAACATAGGGCTGGAATTGTGCTATTTGAGAAGCACAGTTGGAAGTGTTTCATGGACTATGCATCTACTTAGACTTTTAAAGTATATACATTCTTAATAGTCACTTAGGAAGAACCTTGAGACCAGGAGACATGTTCCACTATCCAGAAAGGGTGGATGTTACAAGATATGTTAAGCTGAATCCTTAGTGGATGTTCCTTTGCATAGTACTGTAAATTGTTCCAGGATCTTATAACAGACTACTATCAATAAATTTCTCCCACGTTTTGTTTTGTTTTTTCATGAGTTTGTGCCAAAGGCATGTATTTTATACCTAGATTTTCCCTCTCACTGTCATGTTTTCCATCTTGCTCTCAACAATTTCCCTGTAGGGACATTTTGATTGTCTGGAATGGAGAGGTGAGAATACGCTGGAAGGATATAACTCATGAGACTGTCTACAGTATTCACGTTAACTATGATTTACTAGAGGAATAGAAAGAAATAACTAATTATCTTATGTTTAATTTCTCTTAAATAATTTAGATGTTTCTAATGGTAGTCTTGCCATGACAAGATTAATTCTTTACTGTTACAGTGTGCAGTCAACCGTGGAATTTTTTTTCCTTGATGATTATGAGGTCTTTTGATGCACTTTTTTAAGAAGGCTTTTCATTTTAAAGTCAGTGAGAAACCTCTCAAATAGATCTGAATTAACCAGGGCACTTGGAGCCGCAGTTGATTTTAATGACACAATTTAGAAAATGAGAATCAACACAAAACACTTTGGGTTTGTTCATCTATGTTAATACGTGCATTCTGTCATCTTCCTTTAGACTGGCACTTATTTAAATATTAAACCATCCTTTACACTGTTGATATGGTGATACAGTTCAAGTTGGCTCTTTCCTATATTTTTCTTAGTCATAAAAAATTTTGCATATAGTTAATTAAATTGCATAAAATATAATTAGCTTAGTTTCGAGTGCTAAGGAATCAATGAGAGTAGAGAACAGATTCAAGGTTTTTGTAGTGAGTAGATACAAAGCTGTATTTGTGTCGGTGCCAGCAATGGAGGCAGCAGGGAATCATCGAGACAGGGCAAGCAGCCAGCCTGGGATCCGAGCCTAAGCTAAGTGGAGAGGGTTTTGCATATACCTTTGAAAAAGTGCATCAAAGTCAGGTGTGCAGACTGCAGTTGGAGCACATGCAGGCATAAGAGGTTAGCTATTCAGAACTTTCAGGTGCCCAGACAGGGCAGGGAAAAAGCCTAGTTCCTTAGTATACTGATGTAGTCAGGATCCTAAGAATCTGTAAGAGCTTGAGACTGTCAGAACAGAACTAGGGCACCACTAGCAAGAAGACATAGATAGTCAGCCAGCACTGCGCTCCTGCCTTGGGAGGTTCTTAAGTGCTTTTTGTTAGACACCAGGCTGAAACTTGGAAAGAGGAAGATGCAGTAATTTGCCACACCTGGCAAACCCTGACCCAGTGTTGTTGCCATACCCACATCTGACTGGGGTTGGCAATGATTAATTATGTAGTGGGACAGACAATACAGGCAAGTGAGGTCGTGAGCAAACTGTTTTATTTGTGGTTCTTTCTCTACTACTTTGATATTTTAACTTTAAAATGAAGCTGAAAGAGAATTTAGCTAGTAAAGGGAAAATAAAAAGTCATGTTAGAGAGAAGTCTGCACATATCCATTCATTAATTCAGTCTTTCATTCAACAAATATATTTTGAATACCTTAGTATGTAATTACCCAAAGTAAATGAATATTCATTCATCTTTGAAATTCAAATTCCATTTTGCTAATGAACAGCCCAGTGTTTACCCAGAGGTACAGAGGTAGCAGTGGCAAAACTAATTTGATCCCTAACTTTTTTTGTTTATACAGTTCAGGTCTCTGCAAAGTCCTGGCTGGAACCAAAAGGTGGGTTGATCTTGGCTATGAACATCATCTGACAAAGCAAGAAATGGTAGATACAGTAATTGGATGTGTAATTTACATTGAGAGTCAGTGTTCACTTAACAGGTCAGAGTGCAAGCATGCTGACATTGTTGATATTAATTGCTAATATCTATTGAGTGTTTCGAATGTGCTAGGCCCTGTGGTATTAAGCAAGTTTCTTCCATTACCTCATCTAACAGTTTAAGTAGAAATAGGTGCTCTTTGGGTAGTGTCTGTCTCTGCGGCCCTACAGATTTGGCCTCACCCTCTCCCTAGAACTGTAATGAGAATAATCTCATTTGGGCATCTACTCACAATACACAGTCCTAAAGAGCAGCATAAAATTCTTATCCGGCTCAGGTCCTCTGGGAAGTCAGCCTGAAGAATTCAGATTTTCCCTATTATATTTGTGATGTTCCACCATCTGATGGGCAAGATGTTTTGTCTTTTGTATATAAAATTTATGTAACTGTACCAGCATCAAATATGTACTTCCAGTTGTAAATGTATGTTGATCAGTTTTCATATTCAAGAATTTAACATTTTAAAGTTGATTTTGGGCTTTTCCACATACAATTGTCTCCTCTTTTTATAAATAAAGATATGCTTTTGCATAGACACTTAAGTTTCCAGAGTATTTTTGTGGTTTCTAGAATGCATATTTTCATTTTATCTTAAATAGATGAGAGAAGTTTTTTGTTGTTGTTTTTTTGAGACAGAGTTTCGCTCCTGTTGCCCAGGATGGAGTGCAGTGGCATGATCTCAGCACACTACAACCTCCACCTCCCAGGTTCAAGCAATTCTCCTGCCTCAGCCTCCTGAGTAGCTGGGATTACAGGCATGTGACACCATGCCTGGCTAATTTTTTGTATTTTTAGTAGAGACTACGGTTTCACCATGTAGGCCAGCTGGTCAAGAACTCCTGACCTGAGGTGATCCACCCGCCTTGGCCTCCCGAAGTGCTGGGATTACAGGTGTGAACCACGATGCCTGGCTAGGTTAGATAAGTTTTAACAAAACATATAACTCCGGGGACTGTTGTGGGGTGGGGGGAAGGGGAGGGACAGCATTAGGAGATATACCTAATGCTAAATGACGAGTTAATGGGTGCAGCAAAACAACATGGCACATGGATACATATGTAACAAACCTGCACATTGTGCACATGTACCCTAAAACCTAAAGTATAATAATAAAAAAAAAAGAAAAAAAAATATAACTGATATGGTTTGGCTCTGTGTTCCCACCCAAATCTCATCTGGAATTGTAATTCCCATGTGTGGAGGGAAGGAAGTGATTGGATCATGGGGCCAGTTTCCCTTATGCTGTTCTCCTGATAGTGAGTGAATATTCATAAGATCCGATGGTTTTATACATGGTAGTTTTTTCTGTGCTCTCACTTCTCCTCCTGCCTCCTTGTGAAGAAGTGCCTGCTTCCCCTTCACCTTCCACCGCGATTGTAAGTTTCCTGAGGCCTCCCTAGACATGCAGAAGCTCTTTCCTTTGTAAATTACCCAAGTCTGAGTATTTCTTTATAGCAGTGTGAAAACGAACTAATACGATAACTGAACGCTTTCCTCCTGAGAGGGGGAATAACATGGTGAACATAGTGTTTGCAGATTTCGTATTCAAGCAAGTTATTTTAAGGATTGCTCTTTTACATATTAAAGTCAAATTATATTCAATTCAGTGTTCCGGTTATATCTAGGTATAGGTAGTTTTGCTAATGATTTCCTGTATGTTGTATGTGTCCTTTTAATAGTGCTTGAGTCTTTTTTTAGTGGTGATAATTATAATATGGAGTTGTAAGACATAATACAAAGATATCCTTTGTAACTCTGCATGTTTTTTCTCAATGACATTTTGCAAAACTCTAGTTTAGTATCACAGCTAAGATATCGATATGGGTGCACAATCCAGATTTCCCAAGTTTTATGTGTTCTCTTTGTGTGTGTGTATGTGTGTGTGTGTGTGTGTGTGTGTGTGTGTGTATTTAGTTATATAAAACAAAAATATGAAACACATAACAAATTTGTATGTCATCCTTGTGTAGGTATACTAATCTCACTATTGTCCAATTTTAGTACATGTGCTAAAGAAGTGAGCACAGGCCTGGGGTTTCTTATGCATCAGGACTGGCTTCATTACTCAGTGATGAGAGCAGTTGTTTGGGGTGTAATGCTCTGAATTTACCGTCTTGAAATCCTTGATTTTATATTTGTATTTATGTTTTATAAGTGAAGTCTGGTGGGATAATGGAACATGCCCAAGACTTGAAGTCCTGGTTCAGGTGACCACTTGTGCTGTTGTCCACTTCTGGCTTCCCCACCACTGAGGACCCCAAGCCCAACCTGGCCTCTTCTTCCCTGCTCCTGCGCAACAACTGCTGCTGTCCTCAGCCCCTGGCAGAGAGGGTCAGGGTCTGAAGCAAGAGCCCCACAGGTCTTAGAACAGGGCATTGATGTGGCCACCCCTTCTAGGAGTGCCACTGTGGTGCCTCAGTGAGGCAAACCTCTCACTCCTGAACTAGATGCTTAATGTATCCTTGTGTAGGGACCGTGGTGCTTCTGGGGATCATCCTTCTGCTTGTGGGCTGGGGCAGTAGAGTTGTGTGTGGTAAGGGAGATGCCCAGCTCACCTCTCCTAGGTGGTGCACAGAGCATTGCTCTGGCAGCTGGAAGGAGAGAGAACTCAGCTGCTAGCCAGTGGGCAGTTTGTGTGAGCTGTGGGTGCGCATGTGGGGTAGAACCCTGGAAGGTCTGCATTTATTGTGCAGATATCCCTGTGCCTGAAGGATGTCAAGTAGCAAATAATACCATGGCAGGTTGAGGGGAAGCTGCGGAAGAAAGGAAAACACTTGATATTTTAGTACCTTTAATGGCACTTTTCCTCTGCTTTATGAACAAGGGGCCCTGCAAATTATGTGGCCCATTCTGATAAGCATAGTGTTATCTTCAGCAATCATTTACTATACACAGTGCCCACTTGTTTTCACTGCATCATCCTATATTTGCTTCAAATCTCAGTGACATAATAAGAAGATATTCAGTGAGACTGTGTGGAGACTAGAGCAGCACAAAACCCATAATGATATAAATATGTGGTGGAAAATTACAATAAAACCCTTGCATCTTCCACTTTAATTTTGCCTCAAGGAAATGGCAAAATGCCCAGCTGGCAATAACCAGTTCCAAATGAGCTGCCAAAACTACTAGGTGCTGAAATAGATAGTTTGTTGTACTTCCCCGTTTTGGTGACTGACTATAGGTTTTGAGGTTGGCATTTTAAAGCCAGAGCAGGTGCCTGCCACCTGGAAGCATTTTCTTAAGTGCCAAGCTAATGTCACCACAATAAGACCAATGAAGTGTATTTTTAAATAACATTGAAACTGCTTTACATGTGCATACATATCTATTGAAATAAATCCTAAATAGGCCTAAAATGTTTTCATCTGGAATTCAAAGGGATATGATTTGTGTCTTGGAACAATGAAAGATTCTTATAAAAAGGAGCATGCTGATAGAAAACATTTAGATAAAATATTTGAAAAGTTTGTAAATGTAGATTGAAATGTTAGCATAAGAAAATTAGATTGCTTTACCTTAGAACCTGACATTAGAGGTGCTGAGGTGACGGTGAAGAATACATACAGGCACACATCTTTATATTGCTGTCAGTTGATTGTGCTTTGCAGATTGTGCATTTTTTTTACAATTCAAGGTTTGTGGCAACATTGCATCAAGCATGTCTATTGCCATTTTTCCAATAGCACATGTTCACTTCAAGTTTCTGTGTCATGTTTTGGTAATTATCACAATTTTTTAAACTTTTATTATATTTTTATGGTGATCTGTGATGAGTGATTTTTGTAATTACTATTGTAATTGTTTTGATGTACCAGAAGTTGTGCCCATATAAGACAGCGAACTTAAGTGTGTGTGTTCTGACTGATTCATCCACCGGCTGTTCCTTCATCTCTCTCCTTCTCTTTAGGCCTCTCTATTCCCTGATAAACAACAATATTGAAATTAAGCCAATTAATAACTCTACAATGACTTCTAAGTGTCAAGTGAAAGGAAGAGTCACATGTCTTTCATTGTAAATCAAAAGCTATAAATGATTAAGCTTAGTAAGGTGTGGCCTCTAGTGCCAAACACTTAGCCAAATTATGAGTGCCAAGGAAAAGTTATTGAAGGAAATTAAAAGTGCTACTCCATTGAACACACAAATGATAAGAAAACAAAACAGCCTTATTACTGATAGGGAGAAAGTTTTAGTGGTCTGGATAGAAGATCAAAGCAGCCACAACATACCCTTAAGCCAAATCCTAATCCAGAGCAAGGTCCTAACTCTCTTCAATTCTGTGAATGCTGAGAGAGGTGAGGAAGCTACAGAAGAAAAGTTGAAAGCGAACAGAGTTTCTTTCATAAGGTTTAAAGAAAGAAGCCATCACCATAACATAAAGTGCAAGGTGTAGCAGCAAGTGCTGATGTAGAAGCATCAGCAAGTTATCCAGAAGATCTAGCTAAGATCATTCATGAAGGTGGCTTCACTAAATAACAGATTTTCAATGAAGACAAAACATCCTTCTATTGGAAGAAGAAGCATCTAGGACTTTCACAGCTAGAGAGGAGAAGTCAATGCCTGGCTTCAAAGCCTCCAAGCAGAGGCTGACTCCCTTGTTAGGGGCTAAAGCAGCTGGTGACTTTAAGTTGAAGCCAGTGCTCAGTGACCATTCTGAAAATCCTGGGGACTTTAAGATTTATGCTAAATCTATTCTGTCTGGCTCCATAAATGGAATAAAACCTGTGTGACAGCACATCTGTTTGCAGCATGGTTTCTGAATATTTTAAGCCATGGTTAAGACTTACTATTCAGATAAAAAAGATTCCTTTCAAAATACTGTTTTTCGTTGACAATGCACCTGGTCACCCAAGAGCTCTGGTGGAGATGAACAAGGAGTTAAATGTTTTTATAGCTGCTAATGGAATACCATTCTGCAGCCCATGGTTCAGAGAGTAATTTCAACTTTCAAGTGTTATTGTTTAAGAAATATATTTCATAAGGCTACAGCTGCCATTGATATAGTGATTTCTCTGATAGATCTGGGCAAAGTAAATTGAAAACATTCTGGATAGGAATCACCATTCTAAATGCCATTAAGAATCTTCATGATTCATCAGAGGTGGTTAAAACCGTAACATTAAGAGGAGTTTGGAAGAAGTTGATTCCAACACTTATGGATGACTTTGATGGGTTCAGGACTTCAGTAGGGGAAGTAACTGCAGATGTGGTTAAACTATCAAGAGAACTAGAATTAGAAGTAGAACCTGAAGGTGGTTCATACCTGTAATTCCAGCACTTTGGCAGGCCAAGATGGGCAGATCGCCTGAGGTCAGGAGTTCGAGATCAGCCTGGCCAACACGGTGAAACTCCATCTCTACTAAAAATACAAAAATTAGCTGAGTGTGGTGGCAGGTGCCTGTAATCCCTGCTACTTGGGAAGCTGAGGCAGGAGAATTGCATGAACCCAGGAGGCAGAGGTTGTAGTGAGCTGAGACAACACTATTGTACTCCAGCCTGGGCGACAAGAGCAAAACTCCCATCTCAAAAAAAAAAAAAAAAAAAAAAAAAAAAAAGTAGAGCCTGAAAGTAGGACCGAATTGCTGCAATCTAATGATTGAACTTGAATGGATGACTAGTGGCTTCTTATGGATGAACAAATAAAGTCATTTCTTTTGATAGAACCTACTCCTGGTGAAGATTCCGTTAACATTATTTAAATGACAACAAAGGATTTAGGGGTTTACATAAACTTAGTCAATAAAGCAGTGGCAGGATTTAAGAGGATTGACTCCAATTTTGAAAGACATTCTACTGTGGGTAAAATGCCATCAAACTGCCTCACATGCTACAGAGAAATCTTTCATGAAGAGTCAGTGGGTGCAGCAAACATCATTGTTGTCTTATGTTAAGAAATTGGCTGTGAGGCACGGTGGCTCACTCCTGTAACTCTAGCACTTTGGGAGGCCAAGGCGAGCGAATCACTTGAGGCTAGGAGTTCGAGACCAGCCTGGCCAACATGGTGAAATCTTGTCTGTACTAGAAATACAAAAATTAGCCAGTCTTGGTGGCACACACCCGTAATCCCAGCTACTCGTGAGGCTAAGGGATGAGAATTGCTTGAACCCAGGAGGTGGAGGTTTCAGTGAGCCGAGATCACGCCACAGCATTCCAGCCTGGGTGATAGAACAAGACTCTGTCTCAAAAAAAAAAAAAAAAAAAAAAGAAAAGAAAAAATTAAAAAAAGAAAAGAAATTGGCCTGCTGTGGTGGCTCATGTCTGTAATCCCAGCACTTTGGAAGGCTGAGGCGGGTGGATCACTTGAGCTCAAGAAGTGTGAGACCAGCCTGGACAACATGGCGAAACCTCATCTCTACAAAAAAATACAAAAATCATCCAGGCATGGTGGCACACACCAGTAGTCCCAGCTACTTGGGAGGCTGACGTGGGAGGATCACTTGAGCCTGGGAGGCAGAGGTTGCAGTGAGCCAAGAAATTGCCACTGCACCCCAGCTTGAGCCATGGAGTGCGACTTTGTCTCAATTTAAAAAAAAAAAAAAAAGAGGAAATTGCTACAGCCACCTCAGCCTTCAGCAATCACCACTGTGATCAATCAGCAGCCATCTATATTGAGACTAGATTCTCCACTGGCAAAGAGATGAGGACTCCCTGAAGGCTTAGATCAAGAATCCCCAAACGTCAAACCATAGACACAATAGGAGTTGAGCAGTGGGCCAGTGAGCATTACCATCTGAGCTCTGCTTTCCAGCCTTCTGTCAGATCGGCAGCATTAGATTCTCATAAGAGCCTGATGATCTGAGGTGGAACAGTTTCACCCTGAAATCATCCTCTGTCAAGAGACCACTGGAGACAATTGTCAGCATTTTTTAGCAATAAAGTATTTTTTTTTTCATTAAGGCATGTGCATTTTCTTTTTAGACATAATGCTATTGCAGACTTAATTGACTACAGTATAGAGTAAGCATAGCTTTTATATGCATTGGGAAACCTGAAAATTTGTGTGACTTGCCATATTGCGACAATATGGTTTTATTGGTTTTATTGTTGTGATCTGAACTGAATCCACAACATATTCAATGTATTCCTGGCACGTTTTTACAACATTTCAATCTTTGAGACCAAAGGACCTCTCTTGTTTCAGTTGCAACAGTATGTCTGTTTTGGTGCCTGTAAATACATTTGCAAATCTGATGCCTTCAGGATGCTTACAGGCTGTCCTTTGTCTCCAGTTAAGCTTTTTCTTTTCTTTAAGTTTTCAGCAGAATATTCCAGGAATCTCTGCATACTTCAGGAGTTTTCAAGGTTAGTTTTTTGTTTTAATACTTGCCTGAACAGTCTGAACCATTTTCTAATGCTCATCTAACCAAACAACTACTTTATTTATTGTTCTGCCTGACCTGTAATGTAATCTGCATAATGCGCTGGCTGTTTTCTGATTCAGACTACATATTTCAGATTGGATCTACTTGTTGTATTTTTTTTTTCTCCTGCAACCTGAAGGCCAGGCAGAGAGGGTTCACTGAAATCTAGGATTTGTAAGATTGTATTTTAATCAGTTTCACAGCATACCCTCCTTCTCCCAAGCCTATTGCCCAATCTCAGAATGAGATCAAAATAAACTGAATTGTCCTTACTCACTTTCACAAAGTTGCTAGTTAGAAGCAAAATGTCCAATCCGTCCTGTAGGAAGAAGAAAGAGACCCAGCACTGGGTCCAGATAATCTGTAAATTGCATATTTAATGTAAGAATAATCATGGCTCTTGTGATTGAGAGCTTTTCAGTATATTTGGTGGAAGTAAACTGTTTGTGTCCTCCAGTGGTTGATGAGATCTGCTTCTTGCCTTGCCTTCCTCTCCTGGGCATTTATTTGCTAAGCAGATTGATCTCTTTAGTGCATCTGTGTCTGGGTGGGTGATGTCTCCACTACTACAGTACACTCTTCTATATTTATTATTTCACTAACAATTACTTCCACTTTCTCGTTTTTCCCTTCTCTGGCTTGTTCTCATGCTCTAACTTGCCATAACTTAAGTTTTCTTCTTTCCTCCTCATTGCATATTCCCCTTCACTGGCAGCTTAAAAGTACTTACATCACCTTGTGATGACTCACACTTTCTGTTAATAATGAAAAGTGATCATGTTCTAGAGAGCAGAGCCCATGCTCTGGAGGCAGCCTGCCAAGGGTTGAATCCTGGCTCTTGGCTCTACCACCCATCAGCTCACTAGCACTGTGAACTTGGAGAAGTTTTTTAACCTCTCCTTGCCTACCTTTCCACATCTGAAAAATGCAATACTCTAGTTCCCACCTCATAGAGATGCTGTGAAGATTAAAGGAGTTATTCTACATTATGGATTTAGAACAATTCGTGGCACGTAGTAAGTGCTCAATAACTATTAGCCATTGTTATGACTTAGTTTCATTTAGCTCAGTTGTATGACCATTCATTCAGCCTTCTGTTTTTACATTCAGCATTCTGTTTTTCTGGCAATACCTATTGATATCCCAGATAATTAATTTTCTTTTTTTTGTAATGCATTTAGAAAATGTTGCTCTTGGAAGTAAGTTAAGTGTTGCCATTTTTCTCTGTCATTTTGCAAGGAGGACAGCTTGAGTTGGAATATCTAGAAGTAAAATCTGTCTGTTACGGTCAAATACCTCTTAATATCCCTCAGCCAACGGGTGTGATTTTTACTTCTTTCCCCAACCAATCTAATGGAGTTCAACATCTTGCTACTGCAGGTGTCACCTGCTTACTATTAATAGCAGCATAGTCAATACCTAGGAGGTTGTAGAAATGCAGATCAGAGGACACACTGCAGACCAACTGAATGATAATCTATAGTCTAACAAGATATCCATGTTATTCTTAAGGCTATTAAAATTTGAGAAGCACTATACCAACATTTCTAGGTCTAGAGCACCATAATTCTGCTCTAGGGAAATAGGAAGAAACCAACCTGAATTCTATTTTAATAACACATAATATTGACTATTTCTACAATTTAGCACTTTAAGCCCTATGAGATTTCCTGGAAAACCTATGTTGGCATTCTCTTGGGTGTAATTGTTATTGATTAATGTCATGATTAAAAGTACAGCTTAGGTCTACTGGGAGTTTTAGCTCACTGAAAGGAAAAAAAAAACACCTCATTGATCTGAAGCCCTCAGTCAGTATTCTTAGCTTTTCAGAATATACTTCAGATAAATAGCAATAATCTTAGCACTGAGAGGTTTGTCTAAAGGGATAATCTTTCTAACAATGACTTGCATTGATTAAGTTCATTGCTTTTTAACTGTTCACTTTGTTACTGTGGTAACTCTATTTTAAACATTAGGATGCATTTTTTTGTTTGTTTTAGTTGGATTGTGTATGGGTAAAGTAGCACAAGGAGGCACATTTTGGCTTCTTATACTACTGGTGAATTACTTGTTGAGAGTCTAATGCTCCTATTTTCTAAATATTGCTTTGTTGAGACAAGGTTCTGGAAAAAGGAGACATTGGACATGTTCGTGGGGTAGACAGCATTAAGAAAAGTCAGGCAACTGTTACGATTCTTGGTATCAGTGTCAGCTCTCAAAAAAGGACTAAAAGTGCTAGATTTCCTAGCTGGAGAACATTGCTTTTTGAACAGTTTACTCTTGTGAATCTCGTATAGCAATGTTGTTAGATTGTTCTCTTGCCTTTTGCATACATTCTTTTTTTTTTTTTTTTTTTTTAGTTTCGCTCTTGTTGCCCATACTGGAGTACAATGGCCTGATCTCGGCTCACTGCAACCTTCGCCTTCTGAGTTCAAGCAATTCTCCTGCCTTAGCCTCCCCAGTAGCTGGGATTACAAGCACCAACCACCATGCCTGGCTAATTTTTGTATTTTTAGTAGAGATGGGGTTTTGCCATGTTGGCCAGGCTGGTTTCAAACTCCTGACCTCAGGTGATCCACCCCCTTTGGCCTCCCAAAGTGCTGGGATTACAGGCGTGAGCCACCGCACCCGGCCGCATACATTTGTTTTTATGGGTGGTTGAAACATTTGGAAAATCTTCAGCTCACTGCTTACTGTGGTTACAGGATAGCAAGAAAGATAAAGAGATTGGGTTTAGGCATTTTGAATTTGGCTTTAAATGAACCCAGTTGCAGATGTTAAATAGTGATATTAAGTCAGTCTAACCATTAATATAAAATGATGTTCAAAAGTTATAGAACAGCATATAAATAATTGAAAAACAAAAGATCATTATTTTACGCCTAATTACTAGCCTTAGAGTATGGGTCAACCTTTCCACATCCCTCACCTTTCACATGCAATGAGATGCTCATTGAATCCCAACAATTATCCTTCTCTTAGAGTCTCAAGTTCTTCTCCTCTGTTTTTATTAGAACAGCTGTGTTTCCAGCTTGGATTATTTTTACCTCCTACTTAAACTGTTGCAATTCATGGGTCATTTACTCCTTCAAAGTTACCAACTATGTTTTTAACAAGTTGATTATGCTAATATAGAGTTACAATTTTGATATTAACTAGATAAAAAAATTAAAACTTGGTGACTTCTCATTGTCAGTAAACAAAAAAAAAAATCGTTTCCCAATCTGGTCAATTAAAATTCCCCAAAATGGTCATAGTTTACCTTAAAATATTCTTGCTAGACCTTCCTAAGTATGAACCTTGTATGCCATCAAAATGGGACTCTTTATTCTAGTCCATATGTACATTGTATTTCACAATATTTGGACCTTAGCTGTGTTTTTCCCTCCATCTGGAATGGTCTACTCATAATTTCTGCCCACTGAAATACTTCTTATCCTTCATCCTTTTCCTTAAGCCTGTGGGTCCTTTCAGCCCTGAACACTCAGGTATGACCCAAATACTACCATTTGGGAGGGATATATAGAGGATAGTCATGCATGGCCTTTGACCTGGCCTGTCTCATGTCCCGCTCATTGAAATGCAGTTTCTGGTTCTCAGATTTTAAGTTCCAGAAACTTCATTTTTAAAATAAAACCAGAGTTGCTATAGTTCCTAGAAGATAAATCCAGGCTAGTAAGCCTCACAAAATATTTTTATGGACTGGAGTGCCTGTATACTAACTTAGAGTCAGTGATGTGCTTTTCTTGGATATTGCATTTCTGCAACAAGATGTCTGCAAAGCAGATTCAGAAACTGGAAAGTTGCTCAATTGGCTCAGAATTGAAACATAAGTAATTGGTTGGTCTTGAAGGATATTCCATCCAGGTTATGGGAAAATCTTATTGAGTCACCTGATAAGATTCTTTTCCTTGGATAATTTGATGTAAACACTGGTGGATTCCTCAGGTTGCAATCTTTTATCTGTCGTTCCAACTGACTGAATTACAGTTCTCCTTTACATCTTCCGTTCTGATAGTATCATTCTAAAGATGTCACTTTGTTACCTTGTTTTAAATTTAGCAACTTCCTATCCTTATCAATTAACTTGTAAAGTAATACAGGTCTAGAAAACCACATTTAGATCTATCTAATCCATCTGCTATGGTGCCAAAATCTTTGGATGGCTGTTCTCATACATCATGTGTTTGCTTTTGAGCCTTTATAGTCTCAGAATGTGCTTTTTATCTGAACTTACACAAGAATTATTAAATTGCCTTGTGCATTAGATGTATTCTCTTCTTCCTTTCTTAATCTATTTGTATTATGGTTATTGGCAAACTGGCCTTATTTACTAGTCAGGTCTAAATTTCTTAAAAGCTGGGACTATTACTTATTCTTGTTTGTTTTTTCTGTAGTCTCAAGTAGAGTCACATCTTTTTTATTCAGAAATGTAGCTTTACATTCATTTCTTCATTTATTTATTCATTCTCTCCTTCCCTCTTTCCCACCCTCTCTCCCTTCCTTTCTTCCTTCGCTTCTTTCTTCCTTCCTTTCACAGACATTTGTGAAACATACACTATTTGCCAGGAATGTATTAATGTCTGAGATTACAGGTATAAAAGACGTAGACCCAGGCCGGGCGCAGTGGCTCATACCTGTAATCCCAGCACTTTGGGAGGCCAAGGTGGGCAGATCACCTGAGGTCAGGAGTTTGAGACCAGCCTGACCAACATGGAGAAACCCCATCTCTACTAAAAATACAAATTAGCCGGGTGTGGTGGCTCATGCCTGTAATCCCAGCTACTCAGGAGGCTGAGGCAGGAGAATCACTTGAACCTGGGAGGCAGAGATTGCGATGAGCCGAGATCGGGCCATTGCACTCCAGCCTGGGCAACAAGAGTGAAACTCCATCTAAAAAAAAAAAAAAAAAAAAGACGTAGACCCTAATAGCATAGTTACTGCCACTCATTGATTGCCTTAAGCTCTTCATGTAATTCATATAAGACCACCAAAAGGTAAGTGTTAATACTTCCTACTTGTTTTTTGTTTTGTTTTGTTTTTTAATAAGCATACTGAGGTTCAGAAAGAAAAAATGACTTTCTTAAAACCACACTGTTAGTGAAACAGCTGTGATTTAAGATCAAGGCGATTGCCTCAAGTATTTCTTTTTCCCTACTGCTTATTCATGTTCATTGGAGGCAAGTTTATGGTTTAAGGTACTGTGATGGCTAGCTACACGTGTCAACTTAGCCAGGCTGTGGAGGCCAGTTGTTGATTAAACACTTATCTGTGTGTTGCTGTGAAGGTTTTTTGTAGGTATGGTTAACATCCACATTCAGTAAGCTTTAAGTAGAGTCATTAGCCTTGATAATGTGGGGGGGCCTCATCAATCAGTTGAAGACCTCAAGAGCAAAAACTGAAAAGAAGTTTTGCCTCAAGACTGCAGTACCAACTCCTGCCTGAGTTTCTAGCTAGCTCGTCTACCCTTTGATTTTGGATTTTCCAGTCTCTACAATGGCATGAGACATTTACACACACACACACACACACACACACACACACACACACACACACACACTTTGGTCCCCTTTCTCTGGAGAACCTTGACTAATGGGCTGATACAGGTTCTGACAGTTAAATAGACAAAATATTACACTAGCATATTTATTGCATTAAACTCTCAAATTAAAAGTGTTTTAAAGTTTAAAATGTTTACACCATATAGTAATTTTATTTTAAATAGGGAGGATTGGTGCCAGGGGTCTTATCATGAAGGGACCAAGTGTGGAGCTAGAAGGAAAGGGATGAGGGACTGGACTGTTTTTCAAGGTGATTGAAAAAATAGAGGGATGTCACAACCTAAAGATGGTCCCACTATAGCTGTCCAGGGAAAGATTTATAAAATTGTTGAACATACTCATTTCAAAAAAATCAAATAACAGAAAACACACATTTTTTTTTTCCTGTGATTTGACGTTAGCATGTCTATGTGTAGAGTCTGTAGTGTTCACAATTTTTACTTTTAGGTTTCATAAGGTAAAGCAAGTCAAATATTTTCCTGCATGTGGACTTACCAAATATGAAGACACTGAAAAGCAAAGAGTAGTGATTTTAGGAATTTGGATTTCAGTCAAAAATTTCATTATTAGGCCCCAAGTTATTGTGGTGAACCCATAAAAGTTTTTTTGTCAGTTGCAAATCAGAGTTAACCCACCAATAAAAGCCCAGGGTCTAGAACACAGGTTTTAATGAAGTAGAAGTGGACACATGGAGGAACAGAGTGTTAAAGAAATGCAAGCACGCCTCTATGCAACCAGTGCCAACTCTCCTTGGAATGGGATATCACAGCCAAGTTGATTGGAGATACACAGTTGATGCTTATTATTTGTGGAAGTTCTGTTCTGTCACATCATCTTAGTTAGCAAATACTGAACCGTTTCTCCTGGGAGAAATACAGGGTGGGTTAGTTCCTGTGAGTCTCTTGTCACATTTTTCTGAACGACCTATACATAATCACATTTACATGTGTTTCTGTTTTAAAGACACCTTATTTAATCTACTTATGGTCAATAGTGGTCAAACTCATGCCTGAACTGAGTTTATCTAACACATGTATTTTCTCTGTGAGACACATAACAGCCTTCTTGCACTTAGGAACACTAGACGGCACTTCAGCACTGTGCTTGGGGCTCCTTTTGAGCAGCACGATCACCAAGAAGAAGCACAAAATGCAAAAAATGTGGCATTAAATAGACCATGAAAAGAACACTGTTGAGAGTATGAGAACTGAAACAAGAAGGCAGTGTAAGCTGGGAATGTGCACATTGGGCAGCTCATTTTCTTGCCACTCTGTGCATGTCTGCAAGTGACCCCGAAAGCACTGCAATATTTATTTTGGTGTCATAAAAACATTTTAGCAAGTAGATGAATTTGCAAATGAGGAATTGGCAAATAATGAGGATCGGATCTACATAAGCAGTTTGGGTCTTCCTGGAAGATAAAACTATTTGTAGTTAAATAGCTCCCCCAAAGACACTCTGTAAGAGAATGCAGTGCTGCCAAAGAACAGTGTTTGGCTTCTGAAGATTTTATGTTCATTTGCAAGATTATTTAATAAACATTTTTAATCCTTGCTATTGCAGCCTTTTAGAAGAAAATCTGTGCTATAAATAACAAAACTTTAACAATGGCAGTATGCTTTCTTTAGGAATCCCGGAGCAATTTCAGGTGTCTGTTTTGAACCACTGGAATGATTAATAAAATCAGCGCAAATAAACAAAAAATCAAAATTCAAGCAAAGTGATTTGTTATCTTTTCCAAAATATTAGTAGGGAAGCAATTTGTTTTCTTTCGCCAAGATTTACAGAGTCAGTTCATTAAAATATCACTTGTTTAACCATGTTAAAACAATTACTTGTTTAGTTGAGGTTTTCACCTTTTAATGATTTTTGTCATATTGAAATTTGCCAAGAAATTAGCAAGTCTACAACTTTGATTCTTGCATACTATTTTAATACTTTTAGGTTGATGCCAATCCTTTAATTCTTTATTTGTCCAACACTTAGTATGTGCAAATTTCTTTGCTTAAGAATTCTGAATTAGCAAAGCAGGGATTTTCTTGACTTAAGCAGCTGCCAAATCGCGGAGGTACTTCCACCCAAGAAAGAGGAGAAAAAGTGAGATGTGCTCTTTTACGCTCCTGCAGCAAAATTAGAACTCAAGGACAGAGGGGGTAGAACAGCGCAACTACTGATGAGATTATTATTTAAAAGAAAAGAAAATAAAAAGAATCAGTGATGTGGAAGATTATTGAATTTTTTTTTGAATCAAGATTTCCTCCAATAGCTCATTGTACACTGAAAAAAAAAGTTTTAGTTATATTTTTATTCTGAAAATATATTGCAAGCCATTTTTCTCAGCCATTTCATAAATTAGAATGGGAGAAAATAGATTTATATTATAGCAAGTACAATTTAGTGTAGACTAGTGGTGGGGGGCTACTACCAGAGGACTACAATTATGAATATTTATAACCTGAAATAGATATAAGAAGTAAATTAGAGAAATTAACATGGGCAATAATCATATTCATACAGTGACACTGACTTGGAGAGAATTATATTAGGTAGTCAGAAGACTTTAGCCTATTGCTGCTTGAAATTATGTATACATGGATCCTTAATGTTCCGGGCTTGAATTTGAAAGGCTCACTCATCAAGATTTTTAGACACATTATATTTGCTTTTGCAAATTAGAAGCTCCAACCACAGATGCAAGTATACATTGCCATGTGTGGAATTAATGCTTCAGACAGCTTATGAATATGTATGTGTATTTTGGTGGCGCTTCTGCCACATGAGTCTGAAAAGCAGTGGGAAGTGGGTGGAACTGCGTGGAACTGCATATTGCTATCAGAAAAGTGCAATTCTCAAAGAAAAAAATATAGGGGCAAATTTTCATTTCAGACATGTCTGCAAAAACATAAAATTTTCCCAAAGAGGAAAGCTGATATTTGTCCATTTTAATTGTTAAAATTTCTGTTGACATCTTCACAACTTAGAAATATTCTGAGGCCAATCCTTTATATTTAAATATACATACATTTTCAAGATGGTTTCTGGAATGCCTTAAGTTTCACTATGTAGTGAGATTTATATGGCATTGAGTTCTGTAGTTACAGTTGTAGCTGATTGAATTACTGGTATATATGGGTTGGGTCTAGCTTAAGTTATAGTGGGAGGTTTTGTACCTGTATTTCACCAGGATGTTGGTATTAACCACTGATTACCTCAAAATCATGTTCATCTAGAAAAAGAAATGCAATATAAATGGTAGTCCATTTGCAATCTGTTCCACTTTATGGGCACCACTTGTAAGTCATGGTACCTGAGCAGGTTGGGGTGGAGGGACAGGAAAGCTAAGGCCAATAGCAGCTCCTGTAGTGGTGTGTGTGTCTGCAGTAGTGCACGTGCTTCGAGGTTACCTGGGCCCAAGAGGACAAAGGGTCTGCACCAACTGATTGTGGCACCCTTGGGTAGTTTGAATTAATTACCTGTTATGATCAGCCCCCTTTTATAAAAGTTTTAGAGTGTTCCGGAAAACCTTGTCACTCAGTGATGGTTTGGTGTAAGGGTCTGGTTAGAGCAGGATCAGATGATATTTACATGTTTCATATGCTGTAACAGTACAATTCTGATACTTCAGACAGATATTTAAACAATTCCTAACAGCACATTTTAAACATCAAATTGAACCAGTGACAGATAATAACACAATTCCTATTGCTCTGTTTTATTGATTTAAACTTACTGCATTTGATCAATTATTACCAAAGAGATTTTAATCCATCGCTTACAAACAATTTGTTTACAAGGCATACTGATATCCTCCTAAAAGACCATCTGATACGGCTTTGCATTTTCACTTGTTCTTGAAGTAGTCCCTCAGGCTATTTCCCTTTACCCCAGTTATCATTTAGAAAAGGGAAAAGAACACTTGGCTGTTGCTTTTGATATGTAGTTAGAGTGCCTGTAAATTCCCTTTTATCATAGGTCTGGTCTAATGGAGGGTCCAAAGTTTTCTGGGTAACAATACTTTCTTCCATTTAGCCTTAGTCATTATTTCTTAATGGCCTTCCTCATTAAGCTCGAAATTGGATTAAGGTTGTATGTTATCTAGGAACTTTATAAAGAATTGTTATAAATTTTCATTTGTCTTAAAAAACAAATAACAAAAACTCTCACACCTGTTAACCTCCCTTGCCCTTCTAGCTTCTGTGCCATTCTTCATTTCCCTTTGCAGTGCAACTCAACATATCTACACTTGTTGTCTCTAATTCTCCTTTAATTAACTCCTAAACATACTTAAATCAGACTCTAGTCCTCACCATTCCCCTAGAACTCTAGTCAGGTTCAACAGTGACCTTTAAGTTAGTGTATCAGTGGGTTAGTGTTTGGCCTTCATCTTACTTGACCTATCCAGAGCATTAGAGATCTGTATCTTGCTAGAGGCCTGTGACTCACTTGTTCCTCCACATTTTTCAGACCTTTTAATTTTGGAATCCCTGAAAGATGAGCACTTAGTCTGCTTTTCTATTTGCAGTTATTGTTGGGGATCTCATTCAGTCTTATGACATTAAATATGGTTTATAGACTGATGACTACCAACTTAATGTCATTAATCCAGACATTTCTTCAAAACAATCAATTTTCCTATTTCAGGAACTATAGGAATTTTTAGCTCTATATCAAAAATTTTAATAGACAAGTTTTGCATCTTCCACCAGAAACAAAAAGGAGTCAATAAAGTGATAATTTTGAAATTTTGATATTGTTATGATTAAACATTCATACTAATTTCCAAATTCCAGAGTTAGGGAGTTTAACTTAATATAGACAAAATAAGATAGAGAAACTAGAATCACTCAATTCAGGAAACTGCATCATGCATATTTACATAATTTTTATGCATACTTGTTGATTGCTATTTCATATTTAAGGTTATTTACCTAACAAACTAATTCATGCCAACACAATGTACCATGTAATCCAATGGGAGATGTCATTTAGTGAGATAAATCATTTGCTTGTTTAGAAGAGTGTTACAAATATGTGTATCACTGTTATTTATATATCAGTAGATGAAAGAAGAGTATAGCATTTATAACTAAAGAAGAAATACATATACTAATATGACCAGCTGATACATTTAAAGTGATCTTAGTAAATTATGTTTATTTTGCTTACCTTCCTTTGTAAACTTTGTCCTTTTTGCCTGTCTACCAATAGGCAGTCAACTGCACTGCTTAAACACATTGAAAGTTGAATTATAACTAAAATGCCTAGTCCACAGGCTATTTCTTGTATTTTTGGGCATAAAAATGTCCAAAAAATTTTTAATGATGAGCATTCCAGAACATTTTGCATTCTAAGTCTTACATGATTGTTTTAATATCTGGAATTAGGGAATATTGCACATTGTTGTATTTATCATTATTTCTTAGTTGGTCAATTTTGCTACAATTTTACAGTAGAAAAGAACTCTGATTTGAAAGCAATTTCAGACTGATTCATTTCAACCTTAAGAGTCACCAAAATGTTTACTCATCCTCTAAGTTACAATAATACTACTCATATTGAAGAAAAGACAATGTTTAATTAGAGCTTTCATAAATGTTAAATAGTGTTTATTATGTGAAAATTAGGTGAGCATATAATGGGAACATGAATTATTTAAAACACATTCTTGCAAAATTGAGGTAAGAATACAGAGGAAGATAAACTTTCCCTATAGCTCTTTAGATTCAATGACAGGATGACATTTAGTATATAAAAGAGATTGAATGTAATTAAATAAGTGTATATAAATAAATCTATATTTCAAATATATAAAAAGAAGCAACGGGGCTTAGATGTGACATTTTCAGGATTTCTCTATATTTAGAATCTCAATAAATTTAATAGTTTGATGAACTATTGATCCATTTAGTGACTAGAAAATTGATATTGATGTCATTTAGACAATTAATGAAAATGTTTAAGAGTAATATTCAGAGGACGAATATTCAGAGAATGAAAACAAATGCTGGTGTAAATGAAAACACGAATAGTAATTTTGAAAGGAAAAATGTTCAACTTAGTAATATTATAGAAATGTACATTAAAACCAGGGTGTGTACTGCTATCCATCTACTAAATTATTAAATCACTAAAAAGCATAAATCTGATCTTTAGTGAGTCCGTAGGGATGTTTATGAACTCACACATTGCTGCTAGTATAAATTAGAAGAATTTATCAATATTGAGAGGGTTACAACTGTGATCATACCTTTGATTCTATCTTTTGGCTTCTATTTTTGAGACTTCCTCAAGAAAACAACTCAAAATAAAATACAGCAGCAAAGACTTAGGCACCAGACAGACTGATACATATACATAGGGAGCACGGGGGAGGATTATAAGAGGGGAGGGAAGGGAAGGATGAGAAGGGGCAGAGGTGAGAGAGAGAGAATGAGCCTGTGTGTGTGAGCTCTTTGCCTTTCAAATATGTATTCCATCAAGAAGTTAGATAGAAACTCAGTATGCTTTGTAAATTGTTTATATTCATTAGGAATGTACAGTATAGCCTGATGAAAATCTATGTTTTAAATAAATAAGTAAATCACTGTACAACATTTTATTTACACAATTATTGTAAATTTAAAAGTGTGCATGTAGAAGGGGAATGAAAGGAATTGCCACGTCCCAAAAAAAAACCCTTGATAATTTATAGATGATATTTAGGGGCAGGAGTACTTTATATTTCTATTTGTCTTTGTTTACTTCACGAATTTACATGTATATTTATAATAATTATTGCATATTTTATACTTTAAAAAGAATATAATAATTTTATATAATAAAGTATACTCTGCCAAATACTGTAATGTGCATTATAAATCATGGCCCTTGTTTTGTATGAATAAAATAAAAACTCAAAAATAGTCTAAAATAACTTAAAAATTCTGAGTCTCCTTTTATAGAATCAGCATTGTAATCTAAAATTATAGGTGAGATTTGAACTTAAAATACCTAATAATAAATCTACATTCTATGGCAACGAAACAAACTTAATCATTGTGCACAGCAGAGACTTGCACACGGCTAATACTCTTGATTTAAAACGGCCACAGTAAAGATCTGCTTGTGTTAGAGGAAACATTGGATCTTAGTAAATTCAGAACACAGCTCATGAATTGCTATGTTCAGAAAAGGTACTACGCTAGCTTGCTTCCATTTTCTCTCCTTAATTTTACCGTTAGTGCAAAGACACACCTGTACATGGAATAAAAATAATAGTATATGTTTAAGACAAAAAATCTAATTAACAAATTGTATATTTCCTTTTCTGTGGGTAAACAGCAGCTGTGAAGCCTTTAAAATGCACTGTTTATTCAATAGAGTTATGTAGAAGAGTTTTGGAGACTAGCTTCATTTTATAAAAGCTTTAAAAAAAAAACTTGTGCTCATCTCTTCCTATTTGAATAAGAAATACTCACTGTTCATGCACATGATTATTTTGAACATTGCTCCCATTTCAATGTAAGAAACCAAATTGTGCAAGCCAAATAGTGTTTATACCTCTTCCCACAGAACACACATGGAAAAGATAGCTGTGATATTCTTTACAGAATGTGGGATTTAGAGCACACAGTATCTTAGAACAAATCAATTCTCGTTAGTGGCTTTTGTTTTCTTTAAGAAGAATGTATCTCAAATTTATCTGAAGGAAGAACAGGGAACAGATGAAGTGTTTCTTTGATTATTATAGTTTGGATGATTTTTTTAAAAAATGTGCTCTTTTTATTTTTTCCTGTGGACATTTTTTTTTTTGTCAACAGCTTAAAGATGACTACTATATATGAGATATAGAATTGGATGTCTTTTTAAGTGCGATTGCATTCTCTATTCTGTAGAAACACCTACCATTTAAATAAAATTATAGTGCTCCTACCAGCAAAAAATAGGCTTTTGTTACCCTTGTATATTTATGCATATTTTGCTTTTATTTTAACCACGAGAACTTTCTCCAATTTTGGCAGCACTAATAATCTGCAGATTGTCATTTTTTCATGATAGAGTGTGAAGTTTTTTCCAAAAAGAATCTGGTTTGTAGCTATCTCTATTTTGCCATTACGTTTCCATGTATGCTTTTGAATGCATTTTATTTTGTGATCACATCACTTTGATCCAGCAAACATTAGGGGAATGTTTGGCTTTTTAAAGCAATGGCCTCAAATTGGCAGCACTTTAACACTGGTTGTTTTACTAAAACCTTGCTAAGTCAATTTGAATTATTTTTTTCCGTCTAGTTTCCATAATGTTACTACTTTCTTCACAAGTATTGCTATGCCCAGGTATTTGTGAGTTGCAAGTTTCCATATCGACAATGAATCTTGTCTTTTTGCCTGAGTTTTTCAACAATGCCATGTCTTGGCACTTAAGACATTTTAGAAATTTTCCTGACTGCTGCTGTCACTGAGATACAAAATTATTTCCTTCCCACTTTTGTTGACTTATTTATAAGGGTCACCAAATTTTAGCATCCAGGGTGAAATTTCACAAGCACAAATTGTGCCAAGCTTTGGTCTTCGAAACTTTAAATAGTGAATACAATTATTCTCTATAAATATTTGTAACAACATTTGAGACAAATTGATATGTGAAATGTTCACAGTGTTAACTAATGTTTGATAATAACACCAAAGCAGTATCTCATCCTCCCTACATCTACAGAATTATAGTATTAAAATTTGGACCTTCTGACCTTGCATAAGATATTTCATTTTAACACAATTTCATATTCTAGTCTGTGCTTGAGATTAAAACTAACCTGTGTGCTAATTTTACTGTGACATAAATCTATAGAAAGGAAGTTCAATTATATATTAGCTAACATAATAATTTTGACTTTATAAGTTTCATATTTTTGTAATAGAACACGATTTTGTGTACTTTGAAGGAACATTTAGTAATTTATTGCATTGGAGGGAAAATGCTGGCAGAGCTTCAGTTTTGTTGATCTATAACATGGGATTATATGTCATTTTTATAGAGTGAGAAATCAATAAGTACACCTGAAAAATAGCTAATATTAAAATGATTTACTGTACCCAATATTGGTGAGTATCTGAAGGAACTGGAAGTTTCATACACTGCTGGTGAGAACATACAATACCACAATCACTTTGGAAAACAGTTTGGCAACTTTTAAAAAATGTTAAACAAATACCTGTCATATATTCCAGCTATTCCAATCCTGAATATGTACTTACTTAAGAGAAATTTACCATACCTTGGTGTGGTATATCTGTCTATACTATGAATTATATACAAATGTCTATAATAGCTTTATTTGGAATAACCTAAAACTGAAAATAACTGACATGTCCATCAACAGATGGATGCACAAATTGTGGCATATCCATACAATAGGATATTATTTGGCAATATCAAGGGATGAAATACTGATATGTGCTACAACATGGGTGAATCTGAAAATAATTATGCTGAGTGAAAGACATTACACATAAAAAAGTACATAATATTCATTTTTAGAAAATTCTAGAAAGTGCAGTTTAATCTATGGTTGAGGAAAAGCAGATCAGTGGTTGTCTGGAATTGGCAGGTAGGAAAGAGCTAAGGGAGAGAGTACAGAGGAATATGAGAGGTGATGCGTTTGTTTCCTTGGGATGAAGGATATGTTCATTATCTGGTAAGTTCAATGTTACATTGATATGACAAAGTTTATCAAATTGCCTACTTTAAATATGTGTACTTTATGTCAACTTTACCTTGGTTAAGTAGTTTAAATAATTAAGGTAACACATATGAAAGCACCTATCATGTTGCTTGGGAATTATAATGCATGTTATTACATGGAAATGATAAAATGATGAGGTAGAGGGAGAATCAGAGACAGTTTCACTTTCCCTAGAAGGAAAAAATGGTCAAACAATAGTTTTCGCTTTAGATGGGAAAATCTCTGTGTGTGTTTAAAGATTGGTTTATACACTGGTTCATACTTATTTTGTGTATGTATTCGTTGAAGTTTCCCCTACCCTCTTTTGGTCACCTGGTTTTTCACACATGTGAGTGAATACAGTAGCAGACCATGGATTCTATAAGTGACTGGTAAGGCTAGGGCTTACTGAGGTCACCTAGACTGAAGAGGAGCTATGTTAGAACTTCATTTTACATGGTCTCATAGCATCCTGTATACCTCTGTAACACTTATGACTATCATAATCATGTAATGAATTACATAATTAGTAGATTAAGATCTGCTCTTTAAAATGCAAGACTAATTTTTTTGTTGTTGTTCACAGGGCTTTGTGTATAGTTAAAGCTTAATACTGTTTGTTCTGTGAGTGAATGAATAAAATATCGTCATAATCTAATAGTTTTATGGTATGGGCAAGAAAGGCCCTGTGAAACAGTGATTCCAAGTTCTTTAGTAGGATGTATAGTTTAGAGATCATTATAAGCTTAAAAATTGAAGAAAACTATACAGAAATATGAGCAATGAGATTAAAAACTAGCATAGACATTGGGAAATCATGATGTAGATAGGTTAAGCTAAATTAAAAAATCCCCTGGGGCTGGCTAATTCCAGGGATTGTTAAACTCAGTCAATTGATTAATGCTTATATCAATAAGAGAGATCAACTCTTTCTTTATTCAAAAAGCAAAACTAAATAACTAGCAGTATTTATGGCACGTGATCAGTATGTTATTGAATAAATTATGAATCTTTTTTTTAGCTGGAATGATGAAATCTAAGTAATAATTAGACTGTGGGCCGGGCATGGTGGCTCACACCTGTAATCCCGTAAACACTTGTAAACACTTGGGAGGCTGAGGCGGGCAGGTCACAAGGTCAAGAGATGGAGACCATCCTGGCCAAGATGGTGAAACCTCATCTCTACTAAAAATACAAAAATTGGCTGAGGGTGGTGGCACACACCTGTAGTTCAAGCTACTCAGGAGGCTCCGGCAGGAGAATTGCTTGAGCCCGGGAGGCGGGGGTTGCAGTGAGCTGAGATCATGTGCCACTGCCCTCCAGCCTGGCGATGGAGTGAGACTCCATCTCAAAAAAAAAAAAAAAAAAAAAAAGACAACTTGCTTGGTAATGCTTCTAACTAGTTTGCATCTTTATTATGAAATAAACAGTGAAAATGTGTTATCCAAGGGTCTGGGGATTGATCCACCCGGGTTGCTATCACTTGTGTCTGCATACACTACCAGGGAGCCTGAAGACAGGTCAACCTCACCTGCCATGGCTGACACTCATGTCATTTGGGTGCCTGGGAATTGACACACCTTACTCACTGGCACTACTGGCTACACTTCCTGTCCGGGGGCCGGACAATATACCCACCCTTCTTGCTGCCACTGATATACATGCATGGTGTCTAGGGGTGTAAAGATGGGCCCATGTGCACTGGTCCTCATGTGCCTCCTGGGCACCCAGAGACTGGCTTGCCCAGCCTGCCGCCATTGGCATTCACTTATAGGCACCACCTAGGTGCCTGGATACCAGCCTGCCAAGCCCACTACCAGCAAAGTCTCACGACAGCCCAAGCCACTGAGGAACTCACAGACACCACTAATGCTGATAGAGTCAAAGAAATTATAAACACACTATACCAACACAGCCACCCAGAATCAAAGCCTAAGCACTCAACCCAACCAGCACTGTAGCTATATCTATAGGAAAAAGTCTTCCCCCAAAAAGCCATCCATAAAATTGGAAGAAGTGAATGTTACATTAGATATGCAGATATCAAGATAAGGGCACAGAAAAATGAAAAAGCAAGGAAACGTGACACCTCTAAATGTTCACAATAATTTTTCCATAACAGATACCCCAAAAAAGGAAATCTATGAAATGTCTAAAAGATAATTCCAAGTAACGATATCAAAGAAACTCAGTGAGGCTAGGCATGGTGGCTCATGTCTGTAATCTGAGCACTTTGGGATGTCTGTAATCTGAGCACTTTGGGAGACTGAGGCAGGAACATCACTTGAGCCCAGGAGTTAGAGACCAGCCTGGGCAACATAGGAGACCCTGTCTCTACAAAAAATTTAAAAATTAGTCAGGCATAGTAGCGCACATCTATAGTCCCAGCTACTTGGGAAGCTGATGTGGGAGGATTGCTTGAGCCCAGTAGGTTGAGGCTGCAGTAAGCCATGATCATGCCACTGCACTCCAGCCTGAGTGATAGAGTGAGATCTTGTCTCAAAAATAAATAAATAAATAAAAGAAAATAAAGAAACTCAGTGAGATATAGGAATACACTGATAAAAATACAAAGAGATCAAGAAAACAAGTCATGATCTGAACGAGAAATTCAGCAAAGCCTAGATATCATAAGAAAGAAACAAACAGAAATCCTGGAAGTGAAGGAATCAAAGAGGAGAATAAAAATATAGTTGAGAGCTTCAACAATAGACTAGATCAAGCAGAAAAACTAATTTCTGAATTGGAAGACAGGTCTTTTGAAATAACAAAGTCACAATTAAGAAAAGAAAAAAGAAGAATAAAGAAAGCCTACATAACATATTGGGCACCATAAACCAACTAAATACTCAAATTTCAGTTCCAGAAGGAGAAGATACGGCCAAACGCATAGAAAACCTATTTAACAAAATAGCAGTTAAAAATTCCCAAGTCTTGCAAGAGATATAGATACTCAGATAAGGAAGGTCAAAAATCTCCAAACTGATTCAATTCAAAAAGGTCTTCTCCAAGGCACATTATAGTCAATCTGTCAAAAGTCACAGACGAATTCTAAAAACAGCAAGAGAAAAGTGTCAAGTCATCTGTAAGGGAATCGCCATCAGAGTAATGGTGGACTTCTCAGCAGAAACCTTACAAGTTAAAGAGAATGAGATACTATACTCAAAGTATTGAAAGAAAAAACAATGACAGCTAAGAACATGATACTCATAAAAACTCTTCTCAAAAATATAGGAGAAATAAATTATTTTTCAGACAAGCAAAAACTGAGGGAATTCATCACCACTAGACCAGCTCTACAAGAAATACTAAGGTAGTCCTATATCTGGAAGCAAAAGGATGATGTCTACCACATGAAAACATATGAAAGTATACAACTCACTGGTATTGCAGATACACAAATGAGAAAGAGAAAGGAGCCAAATGTTATCACAACAAAAAGCCCACCAGTTTGTAAAGGTAAACAATGAAAGAGGAATAAAGGAATGAAGCAAATACAAAACAAACAGAAAACAGTTAACAAAATGACAGGAGTACATCCTCATCTATCAGTAGCAACCTTGAATGTAAACAGTTTAAATTCCCCAATTAAAAGATATAGACTGGCTGAATGGATTTTTAAGAAGACCTAACTATAAGCTGCCTGCAAGAAACTTGCTTCACCTATAAGAAACTGTAGACACACATAAAATGAAAGTGAAGGCATGGAAAAAAAATATTTCACCCAAACAGAAATCAAAAGTTTGCAAGAGTAGCTATAATAATATTATACCAAATAGACTTTAAGTTAAAAATATATAAAAAGAGATGAAGAAGGCCATTATATAATGATAAGAGGATCAATTCTGCATGAGGGTATAACAGTTGTAAATACAAATGCACTCAGCACTGGAGAATCCAGATATATAGAGCAAATATTATTAGAGCTAAACAGATAGACTCCAATACAGTACTAGCTAGGGACTTCGGCATCTCACTGTTAGCACTGGAAAGATCATCTAGAGTGAAAATCAGCAAAGTAACATTGGACTTAATCTGCACTATATATAAACCAAATGGATCTAACAGATATCTACATAATATTTCATCCAGTAGTTGAAGAATACACATCTTCTCATCAGCACATGGAATATTCTCTAGGAAAGACCATATATTAGGCCTCAAAAAAAAAAAAAACTGAACAAATTATATCAATTACCTTCTCAGACCACAGTGGAACACAAATAGAAATCAATACCATGAGGCACTTTGGAAACTATACAAATACATGGGAATTAAATAGCGTGCTCCTATATGACCAATGAGTCAATGAAGAAATTAAGAAGGAAATTTAAAAACGTCTTGGAACAAATGAAAATTGAAGAACAACTTACTAAGCATATGGAATATAGCCAGAGCACTGCCAAGAGGGAGATTTATAACAATAAATGCCTAAATCGAAAAAGTAAAAAGTTTCAAATAAACAACCTAGTGATGCAGCTCAAAGAACTAGATAAGCAAGAAAAAAAACAAATCCAAAATTAGTTGAAGGATAGAAAGAAAGATCAGAGCAGAACTAAACAAAATAGAAACTAAAAAAAGAAGAATCAACAAAAAGAAAAGTTTTTTCTGAAAAGATAAACAAAGATCAATAACTCACTAGTTAGACTAACCATGAGAACAAGAGCGAAAACCCAAATAAATAAAATCAGAAACAAAAAAGGAATATTACAGCTGATACCACAGAAATAAAAAGGATCATTGGAGACTATTATGAACCACTACATGCTAATAAATTGGAAAACCTATAGAAAACAGGCAAATTCCTGGACACACACAGCCTATCAAGATTGAACCAGGAAGAAATAGGAAACCTGAACAGATCATTAGAAAGAAATGAGATTGAATCAGTAACAAAAAGTCTCCAACCAAAGTAAAGCCCAATACCTGACGGCTTTACTGCTGAAGTATACCAAACTTATAAAGAAGAACTAACACCAGATCTTCTCAAATTATTCTAAAAAATTGAAGAGAAGGGAATTCTTCCTAACCTAGTCTAAAATACCAGCATTCCTTCGACACCAAAACCAGACAAGGAAACAACAACAAAAAAAGAAAATTATAAGTCATATTCCTGATGAACATATGTGCAAAAACCTCAACAAAATATTATGAAAATTAATCCAACAGCACATCAGTAAGATAATCTTCCATGACAAAGTGGGATTTGTCCCAGGGATGCCAGGATGGTTTAACATACATAAATCAATAAATGTGATATATCACATCAACAGAATGGACAAAAATTATGCAATCATCTCAATAGATCCAGAAAAAATGCATTTGATAAAGTTTCACATCCCTTCATGATAAAATCTCTGAACAAATTAGGTATAGAGGAACAAACCTCAACATAATAAAGAACAAATATGACAAACACGTGTGACTAACATGATACTAAATGGGGAAAAACTGAAAGCCTTTACTCTTAAGAACTGGAACAAGATAAGGATGCCCACTTTCACCACTCCTTTTCAAGACAGTACTGGAAGTCTTACTCAGAACAATCAGGCAAGAAAAAGAAATAAAGAGCATCCAAATTGGAAAGGAGGAAGTCAAATTGTCCCTCTTTGCAGATGACACGATCTTATATATAGACAAACCTTAGGACTCTATCAGAAACTCTTAGAACCAATAAATAAATTCATTAAAGTTGCAAGATACAAAATGAACATACAAAAATCAATAGCATGTTTACATACCAGTAACAAAGTAGCCAAAAAAGGAAATCAGGAAAGCAAACCTATTTACAATAGCTACGAAAATAAATTTTAAAAATACCTAAATTTGACCAAAGAGGTTGTCATCCAAATGACCACCAGAAAGGCTAAGTAGTAGAAAAGAGGTCTTTATTGGCAATATCAGTTTACAGACCTCCCTTCGAAGATGAAAAGGGCAGGTTGAGTTTTATACCTCATGGGGCCTGTATCACAAAATAGACATATTATTCAGCAGGTTTGGAGGGGCAGCTGTACATATTTGTGAGGGAATATGTACATATTGAGTGCATGTGTAATGGGTAAGCATATTTAACATACATCCCTTGATCACTTTTGAGCGGGGTTATTGCAGTAAAAGGAGATGGAATTTGGCTTTTTACATGAGAAGGTGAACAATAGGATACAAAGACAGTTTGTATGTAGCCTCTAAGCTGGTTGAAGCTGCCGTGAAGTCTACAGTTGTTTATTAGGAAAGAGCATTTGTAAAGCCAGTTCTCTTTTCAATCAGAGTTATAGTGGCCTGGATTGTAAATCAGAGTTAGGAAGCAATCTGATAATTTGTTTGATATCGCCTATTGTTAGAGAATTTAGCAAAGGTGTGTTTTTTCTTGTAGTCATAGGAATTGAGGCAGTTGCCATGCCAGCTGATCCCTGAATGCTGAACCATGAACCCTCAGACCATAGGCAACTCTAGTATCCTTAGGATTCATCTTAATTGACAAAGGGACATTTATTTTGCTCTCTCAGATCTCGAAGTGAAAGCCCTTTACAATGAAAATTGCCAAACCCTTTTGAAAGTAATTGAAAAGGACAGAAACAAATGGAAAAACATCCCATGCTCATGGATTAAAATAATTAATATTATTAAAATGACCATACTACATGAAGCAATCTACAGATTCAGTGCAATCTCTATCAAAATACCAATGACATTCTTCACAGAAGTAGAAAAATCAATTCTAAAATTCATATGGAACCACAAAAGACCCTGAATACCCAAAGCAATACTGAGCAAAAAGAACAAAGCTGGAGGCATCACACTACCTGACTTCAAAATATAATACAAAGGTGTAGTTACCAAAACAGTATGGTATCTTGGTGACCTAAGTACCAAGAGCATATACTGGGGAAAGGACACCCTCTTCAATAAATGGTGCTTTGGAACACTGGATATTCATATGCAGAGGAATGAAACTAGATCCCTATCTTTCACCATATAGAAAGTCAATTCAAAGTGGACTAAAGACTTAAATGTAAGACCTGAAACTATAAAACTGCTAGAAGAAAACATAGGGAAAATGCTTCAGGACATTGGTCAAGGCAAATATTTTATGGCTAAGATTGCAAAAGCACAGCCAACAAAAACAAAAGTAGACAAACTAAAAAGCTTAGGCACAGCAAAGGATACAGTCAACAGAATGAGTAGACGACCTGTAGAATGGAAGAAAATATTCACAAACTATTCATCTAACAGGTGACTAATATCCAGAATATACAGCCAACTCAACCAACGGCAAAAATACAAATAATCCCATTTAAAAGTTGGCTAAGCTTCTGAATGGACATTTCTCAACAGAAGACATACGAATGGCCAACAGACAAAAGAAAAAATGCTCAGCATCTCTCTAATCATCAGTAAAATGCAAATCAAAACCACAGTGAGATATCTCATCCCAGTTAGAATGTCTATTATGAAAAAAATAGCATGCTGGCAAGGAAATGGAGAAGAGGGAACTCTTGTACACTATTGATGGGAATGTAAATTAGTATAGCTATTTGGTAAACGTATGGAGGCTTCTCAGAAACTTAAAATGGAACCACCATATATATATAATCCAGCAATCCCACTACTGGGTATGTAGCCAATGGAAAGGAAATCAGTGTATCAAAGAGATATCTGCATCCCATTTTTATCAGCACTATTCACGGTAGCTAAGATACAGAATCAACTTAGGAATTCATCAGTGGATGAACGGATAAAGAAAATGTGGAATATATGTACAACAGAACACTATTTAGCCATAAAAAAATGAAATCTTGTCATTTGTGGCAATACGGATGGAACTGGAGGTCATTATGTTAAGTGAAATAAGCCAGGTACAGAAAGACAAGTACTCCATCTTCTCATTCATATGTGGAAGCTAGAAAATTTGATTTCATGGAGGTAGAGAATAGAAGGATGGATACCAGAGTCTAGGAAGGGTGGGATTAGGAATAAAGACAGGTTAGTTATTGGGTACAAACTCACAGCTAGAGAGAAGGAATACATTCTAGTGTTCGATGGCACAGTAGGATGACTATAATTAACAATGATTTATTTTATATTTCAAAATAGCTAGAAGAGAACATTTGAAATGTTCCTAACACAAGAAATAAATGTTTGAGGTGATGGATATCCTAAATACCCTGATTTGATCAATACAAATTGCATGCTTGTATCATAAATATGTACAATATTACATATCAATTTTAAAAACTGAAAATTTCCACATCAGATATGTACAGTAAAAAACAATTTAGGCCAGGTGCGGTGGCTCACGCCTGTAATACCAGCACTTTAGGTGGCCGAGGCGGCGGATTACTTGAGCCTGGGAGTTCGAGACCAGCCTGGACAACATGGCAAAACCCCATCTCGACCAAAAAAAGGAAAAAAAAAAATTAGCTGGGCATGGTGGTACTGGTGGCACATACCTGTAGTCCTGGCAACTTGGGAGGTTGAGGCAGGAAGAACTCTTGAGCCTGGGAGGTGGAGGCTGCAGTGATCCATGATAGCACCACAGCATCTAGCCAGGGCAACAGAAGGAGACCCTGTATCAAAAAAACAAAAACAAAATGAAAGCAATTGAAATATTTTTAACTATTACATTAGAATAAACATTTTAATAAAAAAATGAAAAAAGAAATTGTTCAAAGTTTAGACTCATAGTTATAATTTATCTTATCTGATATAAAATTATAGTCAGTATTTTGTTTAGGACCTTTTGTGTTTTGTTGCTAGTAATGCTCAAAACTCAGGGAAAATCATCAAATTAATATAGTCTTCGAGATACAGCAAATTGCCCTCAATGCATTTGTGAGTCAGACCGGAACTTAACTAATGCAAGTGCTTTTGAAAGCAGACCACATGACTAAGACACAGAAAACCATTGATAATGTTAAAAAATGTTTACTAGTACATCAGAGTACCACTGATAATGTCTCTTTTCCTTTATTCAGAATCTTCTCAAAACAAGTAGGATTTCAGTCTTCAACCGAACTGAGCATTATGATACATTGTTTTAGGAAAACAAATGGTTTTAGGTATTCAAGGAATATTAGGGTATAAAGCATATATTGTAGATACACATTTGCATATACATGTAATATATATTTTCTTGACAAGATCAGAGAAAAGATCATTTAATCACAGAATAAGAATTTGAAAATTGCTACTTTTTAGAAGTGGCAGCAGATTGAATTGTATATCTCAGAGCATTTTTTAAAGAATTCACAAATGATACTGTTGTCTCCTTTTAAATACTCTTTAGGGGGAATATGTTGACTGCTCTTTTTTCTCTTCTCAAGTTACTTTAGTAAAGGTGTGTTCTATGGTATGTTATGGAAATGTTCATGTGAAGTAGAATCTCTGAATATACAAAATGAACTTTCAAAATGTTTCTACTTTAACTTGGTGGTGGATGTTTCTCATTCTTTTGGGTTCTCCTATATTTTAAAGACTCCCTTGCCTTTTGAAGGAAGGACCTCAGCCATTATCAAAACTGAAAACGCCTTTCCAGTCTTCTTTGTACCTTGGCTTAGGCCGGATAAATTTTGATCTAATGAAGCAGGTGCCTCCCTGACTATTCTTGCATTTGGTGGCTGCAACTTTAGTAGTTTCATCCAGTTTCCAGTAAAAGCAGTGGTAGCTGAACTGATGGCATGACCAGCCAGAGGCTTGTCTTGCAAATATTGAGGGGGTAAACTGGTGTGTCACTGGCAGTGATAGGACCTCCGTCTTATAATTTGAGACGTTATTCATAGCTACTGAACATCCAACTTGGTTTCCAGTCCTCTCAAGATTCTTTATTATTATTATTATTATACTTTATGTTCTAGGGTACATGTGCATAACATGCAGGTTTGTTACATATGTATACATGTGCCATGTTGGTGTGCTGCACCCATTAACTCATCATTTACATTAGGTATATCTCCTAATGCTATCCCTCCTCCCTCCCCCCACCCCATGACAGGCCCCAGTGTGTGATGTTCCACTTCCCGTGTCCAAGTGTTCTCATTGTTCAATTCCCACCTGTGAGTGAGAACATGAGGTGTTTGATTTTCTGTCCTTGCGATAGTTTGCTGAGAAAGATGGTTTCCAGCTTCATCCATGTCCCTACAAAGGACATGAACTCATCCATTTTATGGCTACATAGTATTCCATGGTGTATATGTGCCACATTTTCTTAATCCAGTCTATCATTGATGGACATTTGGGTTGGTTCCAAGTCTTTGCTGTTGTGAATAGTGCCGCAATAAACATACGTGTGCATGTGTCTTTATAGCAGCATGATTTATAATCCTTTGGGTATATACCCAGTAGTGGGATCGCTGGGTCAAATGGTATTTCTAGTTCTAGATCCTTGAGGAATCACCGCACTGTCTTCCACAATGGTTGAACTAGTTTACAGTCCCACCAACAGTGTAAAAGTGTTCTTATTTCTCCACATCCTCTCCAACACCTGTTGTTTCCTGACTTTTTAATGATCACCATTCTAACTGGTGTGAGATGGTATCTCACTGTGGTTTTGATTTGCATTTCTCTGATGGCCAGTGATGATGAGCATTTTTTCATGTGTCTGTTGGCTGCACAAATGTCTTTTGAGAAGTGTCTGTTCATATCCTTTGCCCACTTTTTGTTGGGGTTGTTTTGATTTTTTCTTGTAAATTTGTGTAAGTTCTTTGTAGATTCTGGATATTAGCCCTTTGTCAGATGGGTAGATTGCAAAAGTTTTCTCTCATTCTGTAGGTTGCCTGTTCACTCTAATGGTAGTTTGTTTTGATGTGCAGAAGCTCTTTAGCTTAATTAGATCCCATTTGTTAATTTTGACTTTTGTTGCCATTGCTTTTGGTGTTTTAGTCATGAAGTCCTTGCCCATGCCTATGTCCTGAATGGTATTGCCTAGGTTTTCTTCTAGGGTTTTTATGATTTTTAGGTGGAATATTTAAGTCTTTAATCCATCTTGAATTAATTTTTGTATAAGGTGTAAGGAAGGGATCCAGTTTCAGCTTTCTACATATGGCTAGCCAGTTTTCTCAGCACCATTTATTAAATGGGGAATCCTTTCCCCATTTCTTGTTTTTGTCAGGTTTGTCAAAGATCAGATGGTTGTAGATGTGTGGTATTATTTCTGAGGGCTCTGTTCTGTTCCATTGGTGTATATATCTGTTTTGGTACCAGTACTGTGCTGTTTTGGTTACTGTAGCCTTGTAGTATAGTTTGAAGTCAGGTAGCGTGATGCCTCTGGCTTTGTTCTTTTGGCTTAGGATTGTCTTGGCAATGCAGGCTCTTTTTTGGTTCCATATAAACTTTAAAGTAGTTTTTTCCAATTCTGTGAAGAAAGTCATTGGTAGCTTGATGGGGATGGCATTGAATCTATAAATTACCTTGGGCAGTATGGCCATTTTCACGATATTGATTCTTCCTATCTATGAGCATGGAACGTTCTTCCATTTGTTTGTGTCCTCTTTTATTTCGTTGAGCAGTGGTTTGTAGTTCTTCTCAAAGAGGTCCTTCACATCCCTTGTAAGTTGGATTCCTAGGTATTTTATTCTCTTTGAAGCAATTCTGAATGGGAGTTCAGTCATGATTTGGCTCTCTGTTTGTCTGTTATTGATGTATAGGAATGCTTGTGATTTTTGCACATTGATTTTGTATCCTGAGACTTTGCTGAAGTTGCTTATCAGCTTAAGGAGATTTGGGGCTGAGAGGATGGGGTTTTCTAGATATAAAATCATGTCATCTGCAAACAGGGACAATTTGACTTCCTCTTTTCCTAATTGAATACCCTTTATTTCTTTCTCCTGCCTGATTGCCCTGGCCAGAACTTCCAACACTATGTTGAATAAGATTGGTGAGAGAGGGCATCCCTGTCTTGTGCCAGTTTTCAAAGGGAACGCTTCCCGTTTTTGCCTATTCTGTATGATATTCGCTGTGGGTTTGTCATAAATAGCTCTTATTATTTTGTGATACATCCCATCAATACCTAATTTATTGAGAGTTTTTAGCATGAAGGGTTGTTGAATTTTGTCAAAGGCCTTTTCTGCATCTATTGAGATAATCATGTGGTTTTTGTCTTTGGTTCTGTTTATATGCTGGATTACGTTTATTGATTTGCGTATGTTGAGCCAGCCTTGCTTCCCAGGGATGAAGCCCACTTGATCGTGGTGGATAAGCTTTTTGATGTGCTGCTGGATTCAGTTTGTCAGTATTTTATTGAGGATTTTTGCATCGGTGATCGTCAGGGATATTGGTCTAAAATTCTCTTTTTTGTTGTGTCTCTGCCAGGCTTTGGTATCAGGATGATGCTGACCTCATAAAATGAGTTAGGGAGGATTCCCTCTTTTTCTATCGATTGGAATCATTTCAGACGGAATGGAAACAGCTCCTCCTTGTACCTCTGGTAGAATTCAGATGTGAATCCGTCTGGTCCTGGACTTTTTTTGGTTGGTAGGCTATTAATTATTGCCTCAATTTCAGAGCCTGTTATTTGTCTCTTCAGGGATTCAACTTCTTCCCGGTTTAGTCTTGGGAGGGTGTATGTGTCCAGGAATTTATCCATTTCTTCTAGATTTTCTAGTTTATTTGCATAGAGTTGTTTATGATATTCTGTGATGGTAGTTTGTATTTCTGTGGGATCGGTGGTGATAACCCTGTTATCATTTTTTATTGCATCTATTTGATTCTTCTCTCTTTTCTTCTTTGTTAATCTTGCTAGCGGTCTATCAATTTTGTTGATCTTTTCACAAGACCAGTTCCTGGATTCATTGATTTTTTGAAGGGTTTTTTGTGTCTCTATCTCCTTCATTTCTGCTCTGATCTTTGTTATTTCTTGCTTTCTGCTAGTTTTTTAATGTGTTTGCTCTTGCTTCTCTAGTTCTTTTAATTGTGATGTTAGGGTATCAATTTTAGATCTTTCCTGCTTTCTGTTGTAGGCATTTAGTGCTATAAATTTCCTTCTACACACTACTTTAAATGTGTCCCAGAGAGTCTGGTATGTTGTGTCTTTGTTCTCATTGGTTTCAAAGAACATCTTTATTTCTGCTTTCATTTAGTTATGTACCCAGTAGTCATTCAGGAGCAGGTTGTTCAGTTTCCATGTAGTTGTGTTGTTTTGAATGAGTTTCTTAATCCTGAGTTCTAGTTTGATTGCACTGTGGTTTGAGAGACAGTTTGTTATAATTTCTGTTCTTTTACATTTGCTGAGGAGTGCTTTACTTCCAACCATGTGGTCAATTTTGGAATAAGTGCGATGTGGTGCTGAGAAGAATGTATATGCTGTTGACTTGGGGTGGAGAGTTCTGTAGATGTCTATTAGGTCAGCTTGGTGCAGACCTGAGTTCAATTCCTGTATATCCTTGGTAACTTTCTGTCTCGTTGATCGGTCTAATATTGACAGTGGGGTGTTAAAGTCTCCCATTATTACTGTGTGGGAGTCTAAGTCTCTTTGTAGGTCTCTAAGGACTTGCTTTATGAATCTGGTTGCTCCTGTATTGGGTGCATATATATTTAGGATAGTTAGCTCTTCTTGTTGAATTGATCCCTTTACCATTACGTAATGGCCTTCTTTGTCTCTTTTAATCTTTGTTGGTTTAAAGTCTGTTTTATGAGAGACTAAGATTGCAACCCCTGCTTTTTTTTGTTTTCCATTTGCTTGGTAGATCTTCCTCTATCCCTTTATTTTGAGCCTATGTGTATCTCTGCACCTGAGATGGGTCTCCTGATTACAGCACACTGATGAGTCTTGACTCTTTATCCAATTTGCCAGTCTGTGTCTTTTAATTGGGGTATTTAGCCCATTTACATTTAAGGTTCATATTGTTATGTGTGAATTTGATCCTGTCATTATGATTTAGCTGGTTATTTTGCTCATTAGTTGATGTAGTTTCTTCCTAGCATCAATGGTCTTTACAATTTGGCATGTTTTTGCAGTGGCTGGTACCAGCTCTTCCTTTCTACGTTTAGTGCTTCCTTCAGGAGCTCTTGTAAGGCAGGCCTGGTGGTGACAAAATCTCTCAGCATTTGCTTGTCTATAAAGGATTTTATTTCTCCTTCACTTCTGGAGCTTAGTTTGACTGGATATGAAATTCTGAGTTGAAAATTCTTTTCTTTAAGAATGTTGAATATTGGCCCCCACTCTCTTCTGGCTTGTAGGGTTTCTGCAGAGAGATCTGCTGTTAGTCTGATGGGCTTCCCTTTGTGGGCAAGCCGACCTTTATCTCTGGCTGCCCTTAACATTTTTTCCTTCATTTCAACTTTGGTGCATCTGACAATTATGTGTCTTGGAGTTGCTCTTCTCGGGGAGTATCTTTGTAGTGTTCTCTGTGTTTCCTGAATTTGCATGTTGGTGTGCCTTGCTAAGTTGGGGAAGTTCTCCTGGATAATACCCTGCAGAGTGTTTTCCAACTTGGTTTCATTCTCCCCGTCACTTTCAGGTACACCAATCAGACCTAGATTTGGTCTTTTCACATAGTCCCATATTTCTTGGAGGCTTTGTTCATTTCTTTTTACTCTTTTTTCTCTAAACTTCTCTTCTTGCTTCATTTCATTAATTTGATCTTCAATCACTGATACCCTTTCTTCCAGTTGATTGAATCGGGTACTGAAGCTTATGCATGCATCACGTAGTTCTTGTGCCATGGTTTTCAGCTCCATCAGGTCATTTAAGGACTTCTCTACACTAGTTATTCTAGTTAGCCATTCGTGTAATCTTTTTTCAAGGTTTTTAGCTTCTTTGCGATGGGTTCAAACATCCTCTTTTTGCTCGGAGAAGTTTGATCATCTGAAGTCTTCTCTCAGCTCATCAAAGTCATTCTCCATCCAGCTTTGTTCAGTTGCTGGCGAGGAGCTGCATTCCTTTGGAGGAGAAGAGGTGCTCTGATTTTTAGAAATTTTCAGCTTTTCTGCTCTGGTTTCTCCCCATCTTTGTGTTTTCATCTACCGTTGGTCTTTGATTATGATGACATACCGATGGGGTTTTGGTGTGGATGTCCTTTCTGTTTGTTAGTTTTCCTTCTAACAGTCAGGACCCTCAGCTGCAGGTCTGTTGGAGTTTGCTGGAGGTCCACTCCAGACTGTTTGCCTGGGTATCACCAACGGGGGCTGCAGAAGAGCGAGTATTGCAGAACAGCAAATGTTGCCGCCTGATTGTTCCTCTGGAAGCTTCGTCTCAGCGGGTCACCTGGCCGTGTGAGGTGTCAGTTGGCCCCTACTGGGAGGTGCCTCCCAGTTAGGCTACTCAGGGGTCAGGGACCCACTTGAGGAGGCAGTCTGTCTGTTCTCAGATCTCAAACTCCATGCTGGGAGAACTACTGCTCTCTTCAAAGCTGTCAGACAGGGATATTTAAGTCTGCAGAAGGTTCTGCTGCTTTTTATTCAGCTATGCCCTGTCCCCAGAGGTGGAGTCTACAGAGGCAGGGAGGCCTCCTTGAGCTTCGGTGGACTCTACCCAGTTCGAGCTTCCTTGTCGCTTTGTTTACCTACTCAAGCCTCAGCAATGGTGGATGCCCCTCCCCAAGCCTTGCTGCTGCCTTGCAGTTTGATCTCAGACTGCTGTGCTAGCAATGACCGAGACTCCGTAGGTGTGGGACCCTCGAGCCAGGCGCAGGATATAGTCTCCTGGTGTGCCGTTTGCTAAGACCATTGGAAAAGTGCAGTATTAGGGTGGGAGTGACCTAATTTTCCAGGTGCCATCTGTCACAGCTTCCCTTGGCTGGGAAAGGGAATTCCCTGACCCCTTGCTTTTCCCAGTGAGGCGATGCCTCGCCCTGCTTCGACTCTCGCTCGGTGGGCTACACCCAGTGTCCTGCACCCACTGTCTGACAAGCTCCAGTGAGACAAACCTGGTACCTCAGTTGGAAATGCAGAAATCACCCATCTTCTGCGTCGCTCACACTGAGAGCTATAGACTGGAGCTGTTCCTATTTGGCCATCTTGGAACCTCTCGGTCCTCTCGAGATTCTATAAGCTATTCACATCTCTTTCAGTAAGTTCATTTTTTTCATAAGTCAGACAGAATTGTTCTGCTGCTTCCAACTAAGAACCCTCAATGATACAAACTCTTCTATCCAAACTATTACTAAATGTTGTCATTTTATGCCTCAAAATGACCTCTGCTATACCTGATTGCTCATCTCTTTAGGCATTATAACTACAACTTCTTGGTAAATAGTCTGGTTTTTCAGCCTCTCCCCTGATTTGTCCTTCACAGACATCTTCATAAAGCACCATTATTATCACGTTGCTTTCCTGTGGAAGAATGCAAATCACACTTTCTTAGTATCTCCTAACTGTTTTGAAGCTTTGGAATCAGGTGAATGTGAGCAGTTATCCTCTTTATATTAGATTGTGTGACCATGAATAAGGTACTTCATTTCCCCAAAGTGCAGTTTCTCCTCTTTAAATGAAGATAATGTCTTGTAAAATGTATAGTTGCTGTGGGAATTTAGTTGAGTGATATGAGAAAATGCAGAATAATGTCAACTGCTTGTGTCCCAAATTCCAGTTCCACCACTTAATAACTCTGTATTCCAGCAGATTGCTTTACTATGCCTTAGTATTTCCACCTGCAAGATGGTGATGGTAAAATGTTACCTAACTCATGCATATGAAATGCTTAGGAGGGTGCTGGTCATAGTGAGCCCTCAGTAAGTGTTATTATTATTGTTGGTAAAACGTTCAAGTAATGGTAGCACCGATTTCCTCCCCTTCCTTTTCCTCTTCTCCTTGTTCTGTTCTCTTCCTCTTACTTTGCTACTACTACTGCAAAGTCAACTGACGTACACATTTTCAGGAGGTATGTTTTAATAATAAAGAAAGTAAGAAAAAAGTCATAAAATTATTTCTTAATATAACCTTGCCACGTTTCACTCTTCCGTAGTGCCCATCCTCCCTCTTCAAGTGCATCTCATTCTCTCTAGCAGGTGCCACAGTAGTTTCCTGTCTTTTGTCATTGCCCTGCACATTCATACTTTCAGTGCAGAGAAGGTGTTTGTTTTTGCAGTTGATTCTCCCATGAGCTTATCCACACCCGATATTTTCAAGTGTCCGTTTAGATACTGTCTTTTCTGGGAGGCATTTCCCATAAACTGTAGCTCAACTGATCTTTTCTGTCTTTGATCCAACGTTTATGACATATAAGACTTAACCCTTGATTGCTCTACTGCTTTTAATGAATGTGTATTATTAATTTGTATCTAACTTGGAGAATGAGGTCCTGGAGGGTAGAAGCCACAGTGTCACACTCACTACTGATCATAATCGCTTATTTTTATTAACAAATGGTCCAGAAGTAGTCACTTTGGAACTACTTCCAGGTTGCCTGGGTACATTTCATTGTCTCGTGTGCAGCTTGCAGTCTCTTATGAATTTAATTCTCTCAAAATAGGAAAAATCCATTTACTAGCAATGGTCATAACTAAAGAAAACTTGGATTAAATTGCTGTGTTCTTTTCTGTAGAAATATTGTATCAAATAAGATTGGATTATATGAGATTATATATTTATATTTTCAAAAGGAATCACCAAACAGATCTGATGAGCACAGACAGCTCATCAGAAAAATAAATTTGAGGGTAATTCATGGATCATGTAGAGTCGTATGTGTATACCTACATAATATAATGGTTTTTGTGTCGTTTTTACTCTTTTTTTTTTTTTTGGAGACAGAGTCTTGCTCTGTCATCCATGCTAGAGTGCATTGGCACAATCTCAGCTCACTGCAACCTCTACTTCCCAAGTTCAAGTGATTCTCCTATCTCAGCCTCGCGAGTAGCTAGGATTACAGGCACGTGCTACCATGCCGGGCTAATTTTTGTATTTTTAGTCGAGCGGGGTTTTGACATGTTGGCCAGGCTGGTCTCAAACTCCTGACCTCCAGTGACCCACTCGCTTGGGCCTCCCAAAGTGCTGGGATTACAGGCGTGAGTCACCACACCCGGCGTTTTCACTCTTTTAAAAACTGGTTATGTATAAAAGGGTCGTCTAAAATGATGGTTGGAGAAGGATTTATCAAAAAGTATCTTAGTTTGTTACTGATCCTCTAAAATATTTTCAACAGTGCAAACATTTTAAGATTTTAAAGGAAAATTTAAGAACTAAGAAATCTTAAGGCACTGAGTGCCAATAAAATTAAAATTATTAAAACAAAAAATGAGCCAAAAAACTAGACACTATAAAGTGAAGATAAATAATGTATTCACTCAGATTTCTGTGGAATAAAATCTTACGAAGAAGAGTCTTGTTGTCAGTTGTGTTTTCTAAGGAATGTGTGAGAGCTGAAATTGTGAGGTTAGACATACAGGAGAAAATAGAGAAATGGGCATCATCTTTGCAGGAAAGGTGAAAGAAGCTAAGATTGCTGAGAAATTTAATTCTACAGTCTTTGGAGGCAGGGAAATATAATACTTTCTATCTGCTGATCTAATGTGTACAGTCATGAAACATTTTATGTTAGGCAGAGCTTTGCAACCTAGAGGCAGTTGTAATATGTCAGTAAAAATGTGATTGACATTAAGTAGGTATCAAGAACATTTCAGATGATAATGGAAGAAAAATGTATACTCATACACATAAAGAAATATGAAATATAAAGTACATATGATATTACCTTATTCCATTTGGGCGGCTATAACAAAGTACCTTCGACTGGGTGACTGATAAACAACAGAAATGTATTGCTCACAAGTCCAAGATGAAAGCACCAGCAGGTTCGGAATTGGGTGAGTGCTTGCTTTCTCGTTCATAGATGTTGTCTCCTAGCTGCATCCTCACTTGATGGGAGGGATGACAGGCCTTCTTGAGGCCTCATTTATAGAGGTACTAATCACATCTTAAAGGCCTCACTTCTTAATACTGTTGCATTGGGGATTAGCTTTCAACACATGAATTTTAGAGGGACACAAAAATTGAGACCATAGTATGCCACCTCTCATCTCCTAAATTAATATTCTTCTCACATGCTAAATACATTCATTCCATCCCAATATCCCCCAAAGGCTTACCTTGTTTAAGCATTAACTCACAAGTAAAAAGTCCAGTCTCATCCAAATATCTGAATCAGATATGGCTGAGAGTCATTGTGTGATTCACCCTGAGGCAAATTTCTCTCCAGTTGTGAGCCTGTGAAATCAAACAAGTTATGCATTTTGAAAATACAGTGGTGGAACAGGCACAGGGTAGATATTCCTCTTTCAAAAGGGAGAAATGGGAAGGAAGAAAAGAGTACAAGTCGCAGTAAGTCCAAAACAAAACAGGGCAAACATTAAATCTTAAGGCTTGTGAATAATCTTCTTAGATTCCATGTCTTGCCTTTGCATCACACTGGGGTGAGGGTTAAGCTCTCAAGTCTGCAGGCATTCCAGCCCCCATGACTTGGCTGGGCACAACCCTTATGGGTTGGAGTGGCATACTCATGACTCTCCCAGGCTGGAGTTAAATGCAGGTTGGATCTATAGTTCTGAGTTCTTCTGGGTGCCTGCACTCCCATGGCTCCAGTGGGCGTTGCCCAAGTAGGAACTCTCTACCTGGGCCTCAATGCTCTCCGAGGAAGCCTTTGAAATCTAGATGGATGTAGCCATGCCCCTGCTGCTTGTGCACTCTGTGCATGGGTAGAGATGACACCACACAGACACCACCAAGGTTTACCACCTGTGCTAACTGGAAGAGCAGCCAATGTGGGGTGGCTGAGGAGCACTATGCCAGGACATGGGAGGCAGAGACTTGAGGCAGTGCTAGGCGGCAACTGCCAGAGTCACACATGTGCCCAAGAGCCCTTGTTTGACATAGTTCTGTTCTCCAGGTCTTGGCACTCTGGGCCTGTGATGAGAGGGGCAACCCAGTGCGCTCCAAAATGCAGCTGGGGCCATTCTGCCATCATCTTGATGAACAGCACCTGGCTTCCACAGAGCCCTAACAGTCTCTTTATCAAAGGGTTGCTTAGCCACACCCTTGGTATTCTCTCCTGAACTCGCCTTTTCATTCTTTAAAATGTGGCCAGGCTGAGAATTTTCCAAATCTTTAAGTTCTGCTTCCCTTTTGATTATAAATTTTGTCTTTGAATAGTTCCTATCTACTCACATTACTATTTAGAGAGGAGCTGTGTTGTACCCTCAACACTTTGCTTATTCTTTTTCTTTAATTTTCTTCTTTTCTCTTTCTCTTTCTTTCTTTCTTTCTTTCTTTCTTTCTTTCTTTCTTTCTTTCTTTCTTTCCTTTTTTTTGACATTGTCTCACTCTATCACTCAGGCTGGAGTGCAGTGGCACAATCATGGCTCCTGGACTCAGGTGATCTTCCCACCACAGCCTCTCAAGTAGCTGGGACTACAGACTAGTGCCACCACACCTGGCTAATTTTGTTGTTGTTGTTTATATTTTGTAGAGACAAGGTCTTACTGTGTTGTGCAGGGTGGTCTTAAACTCCTGAGCTCAAGTAATCCTCCCACCTTGGTCTCCCAAAGTGCTGGGATTACAGTTGTGAGCCACAATGCCTGACCTCCTTAGATATTTCTTTCACTAGATATCTTGTTTCACTTCTCATAAGTTCTACTTTACACAAAAATACCAGAACATGGACACAATTCAACCAGACTTTTTGACCCTTTATAACTTGGATGGCCTTTGCTTCTATTTCCAATACCACGCTCTTCACTTCTGTCAGATTTCATCAGAATGGCCTTTACTGTCTGTATTTCTGCCTAGCATTTTGATCACGACCTCTTAGGTAATCTCTAAGAAAATTGGGATTTTTCTCTGCAGCTCTCTTCTTCTGAGCCCTCACCAGAATCACTTTTTCTAGTCCTTTTATAGCAGTGTAGACTTTTTCTAGCATTCACTTCAAGACTTTCCCAGCCTTTACTCATTACCCATTTCCAGTGCTGCTTCCATGCTTTTAGGTATTTGTGATAGCAACACCACTTCTTGGTACCAATATCTGTATTTGTCCCATCAGTTGGCTATAACAAAATACCTTAGACTGGGTAATTTATAAACAGCAGAGATTTATTCTCTTATAGTTCTAGAGACTGGAGAGACCAAAATCAAGGGTGTTGACAGATTCAGTGTGTGGTGAAGGCTTGTTCTCTGCTTCATAGGTGGCGCATTCTGGCCACATCCTCACAATGGTGGAAGAGGCAAACAGGTTCCTTCAGGCTTCTTTGATAAGGGCACTAATCCCATTCATGAGGGCTCCACCTTCATGGCCTAATCACCTCCTCAAGGTTCCACTTCTTAATACTATTTGGAGATTGAGGATTAGGTTTCAACATATGAATTATGGTAGTATATAGACATTTAGATCATAGCAGGTATAATGTGTATGATTTGTAATACATAATTTATTGCATATTATCTTGTATAAGTACATCTACAGTGTTTAATAATGTGTTGTCTGAATTCTGAATGTTTATACATGTAAGTTTATAATATTCCATACCACTGTTTTTCAATATATTTGTGTATATGCATGTGTGTGTGGTATACAGTTTGTTAGTTTCCTAAATATGCAGTGGATTGGGTGTCAAAATAGTTAACTGCTGCCTTTTTCCACATGGAGAAAAATATTGACATGCATGGACTGTCCCTGTCTCTCTCTCTTATTTATTTATTTATTTTATTTATTTATTTTTTTTTTGAGAGACTGGGTCTTGCTTTCTGCCTAGGCTGGGGTGCAGTGGTACGATCATAGCTCATGCAGCCTCAAGTTTCTGGGCTCAAGTGATCCTCCTGCCTCAGTCTCCCTGGACTACATGTGCATGCTATCACACCTGGCTAATTTTTAAATTTTTTTGTAGAGATGGGGTCTCACTGTGTTGCCCAGGCTGGTCTTAAATTCCTGGCCTTGAACAGTCCTCCCCCCTCAGCCTCCTAAACTGCTGGAATTACAGGCGTGAGCCACTGCACCTGGCGGCATGGATTCTTTTATTTAAAAAAGAAAAGAGAGAGAGAGAGAGAGTGTGTTACATGTGGAGGAGTTACTCTCTGAGTGTGTCCTGTGAAGGATAGGTCTACAGTGCTTTGGTTTTCTCCTGATGGTGATACATCAATCTCCCATGACCTTTATGTCTGTCTTTTTAACTTTTTTTCAGGACTCTTACCTGTTGATGCCTCTGTCATTTCCTGGTATTTGTACAAGTTACTGTAATGTTTTTAGTTTCCTTCTTATAGGCTAACATTTGGCTCTGTTTCAGAATGCGAGGGTGGTGGTAGGGTGGGCAGAAGGAAATGTTGAGTTCAGGGATTACAAGTGACCTGACTTGGGCTCCCAGATGCTGGATAACGCACATCATGCTAGTCCTGGGAAGCATGTAACCAAGGATAGTTATACAAGAGAAGGGAAAATCTTTTAAAACTGGCTGTTGAACCCAGTTTCAGAGTAACATGGCCATGGAAAGGTAGGCTTATGTTTGAGGTCTGTTTTGTAGTGTTTGTAGATGACAAAGAGAAAGCAGAATACTCAGTTGTTTTGCTTTGATTGTTTTTTTTTAATCAGGGAGAAAGAACTTTAAACTCCAGAGGTAGAACAAACCTCTGGAGCTAACGAATGCTAAGCCTTAAAATATTTGGAAATAGCGGGTGAACTCTTAGGCAATGAAGTACTTCAGTTTTGTGGCCAGATACACATGTGGGGATCCTGGAAGCATTAATGGTCATCTTTACAGATTCAAGGAACTGAACAGGTTCTAAGAAATTAAAGATAATTTTACAAAAGAGATAGTGGAAGAATTTATAAATTACTGAATGGTAAATTTAATCTCAAACTGTAACAAAATTTCAAAACATATTATGAAACTGAATGAGCATTTACAAAAGTAGCAGTGATTAATAGAGGATGAATTAGCTTCCAAAAATGCAAGAACAAATCATGCTGTATTAACTTGACATCCTTGTTAAATAGTTAGCTTGACTGGAAATGCAGGAAACTTTACGTGTTTGGTGAGTTTGGATTGGTTTTTACAAAATTTCTTATAATAGTCCTACAGAGTAGATGGAAAAATATAAGCTTGAAATGATTAGCTTAGTTCTTATAGTTGTGAAATTAACACATCCAGTGACTGTTAATGGATCAATGTGTCTTCCTCTGGGAGGTTTCTAGTGATACATTGCAAGCAAGGTTCCATCCTTGGGTCTTGCTCTGTTCAGAAGTTTATCAATGATTTAGGTGAATACTAGAAACACTTCTTGTCAATTCTTATCTTTAAAATGACACCCTTGTTTGCTCTGTTATAAAACAGTAGATACTCAGTAAATGTTAACCCATTTACCTCTTGCTTGAAACAATGAAAATAAATATTTCAAGCAACTCAAAAGCAACAATTGTTAATTGTTTGGTTTGTAAAGCCAAACAAGTTTTAAAAAATCAATCATTTACAAAACATAATTGTGATTGAAATCAATCACTTAAAAGTGAAATCAGTCACTTTAAAATATAGTTGTCCCTGAGAGAGAGATTCTGAGGCGTTTGTTGACTGATTTTCAGGTAACAAAGTGACACTGCTGCTAAAATCGTCTTTATTCCATGCCACATTAATACGAACATGGTTTAAATATGAAATACTATATTCAGTTTGAACATTTTAGTTTGAAGAGAACACTGGCTAAAATGGAGTGAGGAATGAATCCAGTGATGGATCCTAAAACCATGTCCTTTGAACAACAGTTGAAGGAATGGAATGCGTTTAACTTGAAAATAAGAAAATAGGACCCTATTCAGGTATATATATGAGAGACCAGCATGAGGTTGAGAGATTAGAGATGTTTTGCATGGCTCCAAAAGGTATAATCACGGGGCAACTGACACTATTTATAAGCATTAATATTAATATCCTTATAATTTAAGCTACGCAGATTATGGATCCTACCTCATGGGCAGCTGAAGTCATCATTGCTCAGATTTTTCAAGCTGGATACATATTCATCAGAGATAAATTAGGTGACATTACTGCACAAATTTTGGGAGACTCTCAGAATTGTAGTTCTATAGACAGATTAAACAAGAACTCCAGAAACTGGACAGATTGTTCAAGTGGAGCAGACAATCTGGACAGGTTTTTTGTTGTAGGAGAAGAAAAGATTCAGGAGAGTCTGGCGGCATGAAAATCAGGATTTGGAGGTGAAGGTTGGGGCCTACAATTAGAAGTAGTAAGATTAACTACAGGAAACTTTCAAAATTTGCACATGATAAGGAATATAAGCCATTCCTTTTCTGAGAGTGTGTCATAAGTGAAAAACAATTCAATTGGGAGAAGAACCAAATTCCTAACCTTCAGTAGAATTTGTCCCTTAAGACAGGAACTGATTAGTAAATTTCTAAATCCAATGCAGTGAGTGACACCAGAGTGCCTCCAGAGAATATGCAACAATTTGAATAAATATTATAACAAAAGTTTTTGTTTTGTTCCTCTATCCCCCAAATAGCTATAATCTTAAATTCTGAATTAATGCTTCACATTATAAGTATCTCATTTTTTGCATTCTAAAATGTTATCTCAAAATCTGAAGAACCTATGAATTGGATCATATTTGGTAGCCACAATTTTCCAAATACATTTTTAAAAGATATTTCAAAATATACGTCCATTGGCGTATACATACATAAATTACAGGTAGTGCTTCTTCTGCTGCTGAGGTTGAGAACAGTCATGTGACCATGGCATTGATTAACATATTATCAGCACTGTTTAGCATTGATGAAATTCGTGGGCAATACTCATGAAAACAAAGCCACAGTTGACACTGTTATCATACCTGTAAGAATGCTGTCTATAAGATTAAACAAAGCTAAGTTGCATTAAGCAAGTGTTGTCCTGTGATATCCTATTTCCCTGTTCCTTGAATACTCTTTCCAGCATGCATTCTGTCATGGATTTGCTGGTTGAGAAAGCTATCAAGGAGAATCAAAAGTCAGGACAATAGCCAGATTAAGGCTATGATGAATAGTGGGGCAGTGGAGAGGGTTTCTTGAAAGGCATTGTATAGTAAGAACCAATATGACATTGTGTACTCAAGGGAAAGGATAGTCTCAAGGCTCACTAGTCTGATGAAACTTGGGATTTAACTCAGTGGAGCTCACTTATTCCCCTGTCTTTCTCCTCTCCTTCTCCTTCTCTTCCTCTTTGCTTTTCTCTTCTTTTCTCTTTCTATTCTTCCCTTTTCTTCTTCTAATATTGTTTTCACTGTGAAATATAACATATTCCCAGGAAAGTCTACAAAGCTGAAAGTATGGTTTAATAAATTGTTATAACATGCAAACCCATGCAATCACCCCCAGGTCTAGAAAAGGAATATTGCCAGCTCTCCTGTTTCCCTTTTCAGTTATAATCTCTCCCAACTCCTTTCCTATTCTTTAAAAATGTTACCACTTATGTGTACATACCTAAATAATATTGTTTGGTCTTTCTTGTTTTTGAATTCTATATAAAAGGAATCATACTGTAGATGCTTTAATGACTTGCTTTTACATTTACTATCATGATTTATTGACATTGTTATCTATAATTGTAGTTTGTTTATTCTCATTGCTATATAAAATTCCACCATGTGCCTATACCAAAATCTATTAATATTTATCCATTCTGTTAGTAGATATTTGGGTGGTTTCCAGTTTGAGCCAACAACAATGCTTCTGTGAGCATTGTTATATATGTCTTTTGATGTTCCTCATGCATGATGTTTTGTAGGGTATATGGAGGAGTGGAACTTCTATAGCATATGTGTTTCTTCAACTTTACAAGAAAAGGCCAAATGTTTCTGAAATGGTTTTCACCCATTTATATTTGTACCAGAAGGGTAGGAGAGTGACTGTTTTTCAGTTCTCAACAGCATGGCTTGTTCTCAGGCTCGATACTAAGTATTCAGGTGGGTGTGTTCTTTAACTGTAGTTTTATTTTGCATTTCCCTGATTATTAATGAAGTGAAGCACCTTCCCATGTGTTTATTTGCCATTTGGATTCCCTCTTTTGTAAAGTGTTTATGTAAATCCTGTATAGGATTGTGTCTTCTTGATACTAGTCCTTTGTTGTTATCTTCTGGATACTAGTTATTTGTGTTATATGTGTTCAGATTTAGTTGAGTTCTAGAATGAAGGTACACTCCCACAGAGATAATCTATATTTGCTTCTGCCAGGCACCTGGAGACACTTTGAGTCTAACAGCAACCAAATTCAAGGCTTGAGTTTCTTTGGGGGTTTTAGTAATGGGCTGCCAACTCATTCTATTTCACTTGTACCTGAGTTTATGTTGGGATTCCAAAAAGAATCTATATTTTCTTCTACCAGGGTGATCTCCTATTAGATCCCCTACTCTTTGTCAGTCTGAGACTTTAATTTTGGTCATCTTCCACTAGTAAGGTCATCCAGGTAAAAGTTCAAATCCGCAGGAATTTTGAAATTTGTCAGAATTGGCAAGTGCAGTTGCTATGATTTAAATGGTTTTGTTCCATCTAAAGTTCATATTGAAACTTAATCCCCAATGCCAAACTCTTAAGAGGTGTGGCCTTTAGGATATAATTGATCATGAGAGCTCCACCCTCATAAATAGTATTATGTGCCTTTATAAAAGGGCATGTCAGAGGGAGTTAGCTTGTTTTTGCCTCTTCCGTTCCTTCTGCCCATGAGGATGCAGCTACAAGGCACCATCTTTGAAGCAGAGAGCAGCCCTTACCAGACATCAAAACTGCTGCACCTCGGTCTTGGACTTCCCAGCCTCCAGAACTGTGAGAAATAAATTTCTATTACTTATAAATTACCCAGTCTTAAGTATTGTATTATAGCAGCAGAAATGGAATCATAGAGAGGTGTCTTCCATGCTAGCTAACCTCTGTCGTTTCCAATTTTTCCTTCAGTATTGACCTAATATTTCCCTCTTACCTTGTCAACTCTTCAATGATTTAAAGAGGTTCATTTTTGTAAAAATAGTGCTTTTCAGATTTTTTTCCAGTGGAGAAAGATTGTTCTGAAAATTTAGTTCATCATTACTGAAAATTGGAAGTTCTTCAATGGTTCTTTACCAAGCATGTACATTAAAACCAAAATTCTCCCCAGAGTAATACTTGGGACCCTTGCAGATATTTTGACTGAGTCTATCTCTAGGATAAGACCCATATGCTTTTAAAATTCTCCCCAGGTGATTCTCTTCTGCAGAATGATTCAAGTATTATTGTAAAAGAAAAAAAAAACTCTCTCTATACACACACTTATGTATGTACATGCACAAAGAAATAATACAGACAATTCTAATTTACAAATTTAGAGCAGATTATAATCAATAAATCAGAGGAAGGGAAGGGTAATTTAGGCTGCCAGGATTGCTTTGGATCCAGGATGAGCCAAAATCAAACAGATAGTATATCCTAAATAGAGTAGGAGCTGCTACAACTAGTTCTGAACTCTGTGTAGATTCACAGACCACAGGAAAGAGGGAGGAGAGAGCAGAAAGAATTGCATCTGCAAAAATGGGAGTCTTTAAGTGCTCAGTTCCCCATTCAGTATCCTTTCTTGTGGCTTCTATGAGACACAGGCCAAATCCTGTTACTTTGAGCATCTGTGGAAGACTCTGGGACAGCACCCAAGGTTATAGGAGCATTTCCTGGCCTTGAAGCTACTTTTGCCTTTCTTTCTCTGTCCTTCACCTACCACCAGGAACGTAACATTAAAAACAATCACAAGGCCTCTCTTCTTTCTTATTACTAGTCTGTTTTTTTCTGTGTTTACCCTTCCCTCCCTCCCTTCCTCCCTCTCCTCCCCTCCCCTTCCCTCCTTTCCACTCCCCTCCCCCCTCCCTGCCCCCCCCACCTTCTCTCTCCCTCCCTCCCTCTTTCCTTCCTTCCTTCCTTCTTTTTTTTTTTTTTTTTTTGGCTTTTTATTTTTTTGAGACAGGATCTTGCTCTGTCACCCAGGTTGCAGTGCAGGGGCACAATCACAGCTCACTGGAGCCTCAACCTCTTTGGCTCAACCGATTCCCCCAACTCAGCTTTCCAAGTAGCTGGGACTGCAGATGTGCCTGGATAATTTTTAACTTTTTTTAAATTTTATTTTAGAGACAGGGTTTTGCTATGTTGCCCAGGTCTCCAACTCCTATGCTTCTTATTTACTTTTCAAATACCTTAGTATAGGCTTGGTGCAGTGGCTCATGCCTGTAATTCCAGCCCTTTAGGAGGCCGAGATGGGTGGATTGCCTGAGGCCACGAGTTCAAGATCAGCCTGGGCAACATGGCGAAACCCCATCTCTACTAAAAATACAAAAATCATCTGGGTGTGGTGGCATGTGCCTGTAATCCCAAATACTTAGGAGGCTGAGGCACTAGAATTGCTTGAACCCAGGAGGTGGAGGTTGCAATGAGCTGAAATTGTGCCTCTGCACTCCAACCTGGGCAACACAGAGTGAGACTCTATCTCAAAAAATAAAATAAAATACCTTAGTATAGATAGTAATATATGTGTATGCACAAGTTATTTTCCACCACAGGCATGGTGAGTTACATAGGAAGGGCCTTAGTGGGAGTCTGCAATCTAGAAGTGGTCACTAAGACATTTCAAATATTGTCACGTAAATATGACCATGAAACTCATTTATTAGTGAAATAGATGTCAGAAATAATTCTTAAATGTTGAGATGAATGTTGTCTGTTAGTAATTATACAGGTGCCTTCATCCTTTGCATGAGAGACATATAAGAATCTTGTAAGTAGAATAGCTAATACCTTCAGAGCAGAGCCTCTAAGTTGAGAATTCCAAGGGTTCACTCAAGCATCTTGTCTTCTGATTTGACTAGAATAGTAGCTGGTCCTTCTAGAATGGTGACTCTTGCATGCAGAGTGGTGGCTGGAGTGCCTATGAAGACAAAGAGAGTGGAGTTCAAGAGTCTATAGTAATAGGTAGTATGACAGTATTTATGCCTACTTTCTAATGTATGTTTGAACTTGTTGCCAAGTTTAGTCTAGAGCTTGATTTCATTACACACATAGTGTCCTGATTATACTATAAAACTAGTGTGTTTATCCAAAGAATTGTACAGTTGCGATTGGCCAAATTGGCTTAAATTACTTTGTAGCACCTCTTCTTCCCCCATCTTCAGTCAAGAACCCCACTGTTAAGAGCCAGGTGCAGTGGCTCACACCTATAATCCTTGTGCTGTGGGAGGCCAAGGCAGCGGATTATTTGAGCCCCAAAGTTCAAGGCCATCCTAGGGATCATAGTGAGACCCCATCTCTACAAAAAATAAAAAATAGCCAGTCTTGGTGGCATAATATCAGCTACTTGGCAGCTGAGGTGTGAGGATTGCTTGAGCCCGAGAGTTTGAGGTGACAGTGAGCTAGGATCATGCCACCGCACTCCAGCCTGAGCAACAGATTGAGACCTTGCATCTCAAAAAAAAAAAAAAAAAAAAAAAAAAGAACATCACTGTTAGAGCAACCTACTTCTCCTGTTAAGGGGTAAAAGGGAAGAACTTTTTCTGCTTTATGCAGGGAGGATGCTTTTCTAAAAATTGTATACTGTGCTCTCTTTTTTACTTATTAGACCACTGAGTAACATAAGTGTATCAGTGATAATAATCAGCTTATAGCACAGGAAAATAGACAATAATAATAACATCAGGCATGAGAACTTTAAATGTGCACTGGTTTGGATCTGTCTGCAGTAGAGGTGGAAGTCTCCAGATACTAAAAACACCTCAGCCTTCCAGATGAATGACACAAACTTACCCTATTTGAGTGCTGTTAGTAATCTAACAGTCTCAACAATGAAATGAGAAATGTGCTGTTATTCCCATTTTGTAGATAAGCAATCCAAGACTCAGACAGTCCCAAGTTACTTATGAATTTGGGCATTGAACTCGGGACTTTTAACATGCTTGTTCTTACAATGCTCTACTGTGTTGCTTCCAGTAATTGTTGATGTTCATTGTGATCAGTTCAAGCTAATGTTCAAAATTTAAGCTATCTTTAGCCAAATATACTTAAGGGGGCAAGGAAGTATGTTTTCTATATTAGGAAGATTTTAATACTGATTGCTTAAAATAAGGGAATAAAATGGTAATTAAAAGTGAAAAATTAGCTGAGTGCAGAGTGGTATGCACCTGTAGCCCTAGCTACTTGGAAGGGTGAAACGGGAAGATGGCTTCAGCAGGAGTTTGAGGCTGCAGTGAGCTACGATCACACCAGTGCACTGCAGCCTGGGTGACACAGCAAGAAACTGTCTCTAAAAAAAGAAAAAAGTAAAGATTTTGGCTAAAAAGTAAAGAATCTGGCTGACAAAGATATGCTTAGGATGATCAGTTCTATTAGGATAAACTTTTATTATATAACTATATAAATGTAAGCTACCCAAACATGAACAAGAAGATTGTTATTATCAAGGCAAATGTGTTTAAAAGGGTTTAGAAAAACTGAAGAACAAAGTGGAATGACTTGTGTTGTAAGGCCTGGTAGAATGGAGCTACTAGGTGTAGTAATCTAGAAATAATTCATTAATATGCATTTTAACTGATACGTTTAAGAAGGTGAGAAAAGGCCAGGCGTGGTGGCTCACGCCTGTTATCCCAGCGCTTTGGGAGGCCGAGACAGGCAGATCAAGAGGTTAAGAGTTCGAGACCAGCCTGGCCAACATGGTGAAACCTCGTCTCGACTAAAAATACAAAATTAGCCGGGAGTGGTAGCACAAACCTGTAGTCCCAGCTACTTGGGAGGCTGAGGCGGGAGAATCGCTTGTACCCAGGAGGTGGAGGTTGCAGTGAGCCCAGATTGTGCCACTGTCTCCAGCCTGCACGATGGAGCAAGACTCAGTATCAAAAAAAAAAAAAAAGTTGAGAAAATTCCAGATAGTGAGACTTCGGTGTCATCTGAAATTGAATTCAAAATCCAGAAGCTGTTTTAATGAACCAGTGGTACAAGCAGGATTGAAATGTGTGTGGTCTTTTTTATTGGCATAAAGAAGTGACTATGCAAATTAGAATGCAGAACAATTTCTCCAATGCGAGTAAAGAGGGAACTTACAGTTGGCTGAATGGAATGCTGTGTATTAAAAGGAAAAATAAAAGAGCTATTGAAAACTGCCATCATACGAAAATAGTAAACAATGATTCTTGCCCATTAATTGGACACAGTGGCCTCTTATTTAATAACTATGGGGAGCTCTGTATTTCTAAAGCCTTTGCATGTCAACGGTATGGCTGGCCAGACTGTTTTAACTTTTGACCATAAACCTCTGAATATGAAAAAGTTGACATTACTTTTATAAATAGAAAATATTTTGCCTGTGACTGATATGCAGTCTCTCTTAGTCATAATGAGAATATACATACAGAATGTTCCATATGAATGCTCTCTTGAGAGTTTTCATTTGATGGATTTTCACTTTCATCTAAGGCTTTCACTTAGATGAGCCTGATGACTTACTGCACACAATGCCAATTTCTGCCACCGTGCCGTGACTCTCAAATTTTCTGTTTGCTTGGTGAGCTCTCGTATTGCTTGCATCAAAAAGTACTGTTACACATTTTAATAGAAGCTTTCCCAGTTTGCTCAAATGACACTCAAACGTAATCCAAGAATCACTAAATTGCACAACTTTTAAACTACTGCTAGAATGTAGAGGGATAGTGATGTAGTTACTACTCAGGCTATGGTGGCTTCTGGAACATGTACATTTTTGTATTGTTATGACAGTGTTTAAAGTTATCTGAAGTATGAAGATACTTAACACATTTATCAATATGACCGGTTTAATGAGTGATCTTACTTTCACACTAATAGAAAGATTGCTGTTTTAAAATTAATTAGGATCTATTTCATGGGCGCTGTGCTTTCCACACACCAGGTGATTGACATGCCCTTTCAAGTGTGCACGTGGAATATTCCCAATTACTCTCTTTGTTCATTTTTTCTCTTCTTCTTCTTTTTTTTGGATCTTAATAATATATTTCTTCTTACTAGCACTCACTGCCTATGCACCTAATCCACACTCACTGCTTATGCACCTAATCTCAATATAATGTGTTAATTGTGATTGTACAACACCACAGAACCCAGCAAAGTTACAACAGTCTCCTTAGACTAGGGAATGCTTTGATGATGGTTAAGACCAAAATGATCACATGTGAGTAACGGACACTACTTCTAAAATGTTGAGACACTACTGCTTTGGAGCATAGCTTTCTTCTTATATATGAAACATAATAAATGGGGAGTTTGTAAGTATAGAAACTGTTTAGTAGAAGTGAATGCGATTATACCAAATAAATATATTTGCAGTATGGAAAATAACTGATGTGACAAGAGAATTCTCAAAGTGTGATAGACTGAGGCTCCAAAATGTGCATGTTCTCCATCTGGAGATGGGGACTTCTCTAATCCTGGCTTTACATATTATGGAGGCAGTTGGGCTTTATGTGGCCAGATCTTGTAATTTTTGAAGAGGAATCAGCAATTATATGAAATCTTCCAATTTTAAAATAATAGTTGAAAAATAAAGTATAGACTAAGTATAATATCTTTGTGGAGGTTTTCTCTTGTGCTCTAGAGCTCAATTGAAGAATTGACCTTTTACAAATAAGATATAAATACGTCCTGATATTTCAGTTAAACTTCTCTAGTTATATATTTGCCAACTGACTACATCTGTGAAAAGAGGAGTGAAATATGCGCTGCTCTATCCTTTCTAACTTGGCTCAGAGGGAGAGAACAGGCCTTTACGTTATATTAACAAGAGGTACCTGAGTTCTCTGACCTCCTGCTGAACTACCAGGCATCTCTGGAAGTTTTAGTTTTGGGTTTCCTGGGTCAAAACGCTTTTGAAAACTTTCACTGTATCCACCTCTCGGTCAAGTCTGTATAGTTGCTAAGGTTTGGCTCAGTCTTGCTGCTGCTAATTATTCTCTCTCCACCTTCTGTGGTTACCACTTCCCTCTTTTTCTTCCACAATGCACACCCTACTCATTGAAGTAGCCTTTTTTTTTTTTCTTCCTCTCTTCCATGCTTTAATCTCCCTCTCTTGGTAGGGAGAGATTTTTATTTACTCCGTTAGGAAACTATAATTTTGGCAGAAAATTACTGGCTTCCATGCAGTGCAATCAGAAAGAGACACACCCAGGAAACAAATCTTGCGTCCTGCATTTCATAGATCCTTAGAACAGTTGCTCATCTTTTCCCCTATGTCTACTATTCCTCCTGTAGTCCCAGCTTTAGAGAATGTCAGCATGATCTGGTGGGTGAAGCCCCAGATATGAAAGCTGTCCTGTCTCTGTCATTTCCTGGTACACATTACACCCTTCGTATCAAATCTGCTACCCTTCCCTTTATCCCTACTGGCTCTGACTTTGGCAAGGTCCTCAAAACTCTCTATTTGGATTACTGCCATTCACCCCGTCTCCATTCTCACTCCCTTTAAACCAGTCTTTGAAAGACCTCATCTATGATCAGGCCCTGTTTTATTTTTTAAAAATTGGTTTTTAATAATTGGTTTTATTGTGGACAGAAAAATTAATTGGTTTATTTTTAAAAACCAATTAATTTTTCTGTCCACAATAAAACCAATTAAATTTTGTGTCCACAAAAAAATGCAAAGTCTTTGCTGTGACACTCAGAACTATTCCCAGCCACCTCTCCTGCCGTTTTCCTGCAATATGATTTATCCTAGGCATATTGAACCATCAGTCAGTCTCCTGGATTGCTATGTATTTGCACATGCCTCTTCTCTCTTTGCTCAGCTACATGTCATGCTTCAAACCTCAGGTGAGATGATAGTTTCTCCATGTAATCTTCAGGTGGGGCTGGGTACTCTGCATCTGTACTTCCTTGGCACCTTGCATTTAGCTGCATGGCTCTGCAGCTCTTTCACTAGACTTGAAACTCCTCAAAAGCAGGAAATAACTTTCATCCCAGAATCCTTAGGGTGTAGCATGATGTTTCTCTACATGGCCAGACACTGTGTTAGACTCTAAGAATGGTGATAATAGCTAACAGACTTCAGTTATTTTTTCCTTCAGGGTGTAGAGCTGCTCCCATTACTAGCAATATGATGTGTTAACACTGCTGATATTTATTAAGAACCATTCACCATGATTGATTCATTTAACCCATATTACAATTAATTATATCATTGAAAACTTCGGGTTACAAATAAATGATATTTACTCTTTTAATTACGCTAACAAATAAATCTGAAGTTAAAAACGCAGAGTTTATAAATTACTTCAAAGACAAATCTGTTCTACCAGAGGATATTAGAGTAAAAGACACATAGAAAGAGGTCCCGGCCACTCTGCCCTTTTCATAAAGTTGTGAATAGCTAACTGAAAGAGCAATTTCATATGAGGAGTCCTGAGCCTTTCAGATAATTTTTGAAACACTGTATCCCCCAATCTGGGGCTACCACCTTGGCTTTGCAACCATGCAGGCTCACATAGCTCTGTCTGTAGGACCTTCAACTTTCTGATTGTGTGGCAAAGTCCCTAGTCTGCTGTGGAGCACAGGTGGGACTACTGTCATTGTTCCTGAAAACACATGAGTACCCAGTGTCCACACTGTTTCTAGTGCCGTCAAGAGGGATCAAAGACAGACACTGGGCAGTTTCTGATGGGAGTTTTGTCTTGCTTTTTACTTTAACGTTCCAAAGAGCTAGCTGTGCTATTAGTGTTTTTTTACACATAGCATTTATTCTTAAAAGTTAAATTGTAGAGACGAACTATTAAATATGCATGCATATTTAAAAATTCTAGACACACACACATGCACACACAAAATACCTCAAATTTTTGAATACACCTTCATGACTGGGGAAATTTTGATTTAAGAACATAGAAAGTCTTTATGCATAGTACAGAGAAAGAACACTTCAAACAGACTTTGGCAGCATGTGTCATTGTTTCTAAATGTAAAGTTTTTAAACATAGCTTGGTACAACAGTTTGTTACAGTTAAAATTCAGTTTGTGTCACTTTTGGAAATCTAAACATTGTTTCTCTGTCATATGTCTTTGAAATGATATCATATGTTCTGGAAACTCAATGGGGGTATTGAGAGTGCCAGAACTTACTAGAGGAAAAATGCATATGTATAACCTTATAGATATAGATATGACTATATATAAACATGATTTTTTTTCCTATTTCTTTCTCATTAGGTTTATGAAACAGGAGTGTCACAATTGGGGAGTAGCTATGGAAATTAAGTGATGAATATGTGTGATAATAGGTAAATCTCCATGTTACCTGCGAATCAATGACTGTGTGGCCTGGGCTGATTGGGCAGAGAACTAAAGAGAAAGCTGGTTGTTCACAGGTTCCAAAGAAAGTCAAGTTTAAAAAAAGTTGAAAGTGAGATCAAAGCTACTGCATACAATGCCTTGTCTAAGCACATATGAGAGAAAGTAGAAAATGGGTTCTCCTGATATCAAGGCAAAGGCTACAGAGTTAACAATTACTCTCTGGTCAGAAAAAGAGCAATCTTTTGGAGGGCTGGAGGGCAGTGACCCATGAGCCAGGAAAGATCTGTTATTCAGGTCAAGGAGTTAGGAGCAACGTTTTAGAAATCCTATGATTACAAGTGACAGAAACCAGCTGAAAAATGTCTCTTGAGGGACTGTCTTGGTACACAAAACCATATCAACCAGGGGTAAGTTTGTTTTTTTTCCGGCACTCTGTGTCGCCAGGGTTTGTCTCTTGGCTTTGTTGACTTGGCATGTGACTCACAGGTTTGATAACTGTTAATGAAAAATGTATCTTAAGAATAAAAGAATAGAAGGCTACGTCATTAGTTTAGAGAATGTGAGGTACAAGAAACCTAGAGAAATGCTTATATTTTATGGAGAAATTTAGTACATGTTTTTAAAGCTATGAAACAAGAAAAAGGTAATAGATACGGGAAAGCACTTTTAAGAAAGAAAAAAATGGAAGGATCAGAATGGGAGAGATAAGGCTCTCATTATTTGCAGATGAAATGACCACCTGTCTTAAAAAGCAGACACAGAATTAATAAATCAATGGTTAAAAGCTATGAAGAGTTAAGCAAGGTCTTGGATCCAACATCAACTTTTATAAATCAATAATATTTTTCTTTACCAGGAAAAATCAACTAGAAATTTTAATGGAAAAAACACCACTACAAAGTATAAAGTATCTAGGAATTAACATAATTGAGTTTATATAAGATGTCTGTGTGAAATATTAAACCCTAATAAAAATATAATAGATAACGTATATAAGAAGAAACTACCTATGCTTTTGGGATGATATAAGTTAGTATCATAAAAATATCAATCTCCCTAAATTAACCTTGATCTCAATATCAGTTGGATAAAAAATACTAAACTTCAAAAATTTTATGAAAGAATTCCACAAATAGCTGAATCAATCTCAAGAAGAGAAAGGCAGAGGTATTTGTTCTTTAAGTATTAAGATGTAATACCAAGTCATAGTAAACTTTTTTAAAAATAGTGTTTTACTTGTATAAGAACGAGAAATAGACTGAGGAGATTGAATAAAGGACTTAGAAATAAACTGATGTAAACAGGAAAATTTTATATATGATAAAAGAGTTATACCATAATCAATGGAGAACAGATTGATTAAGAGATGATTGGAAAAATTGGTTTACTATATGGAAAAAAATAAAACTGATGCCTAGTTAATACAGTGTACAAAGCTATATTTCTAGTAGATGAAAGACTTAAATATGAAAGCTAAAATTGTAAATTGAATCAAAGACCATTTAGGAGACCACCTTGGTAGTGAAGTTTGAAGAAGGCTATCTTAGACAAAATTTTGTAAGCAAAATTATAAAATACATAATTGATGAATTTGATGTCATCACTTATAGAATTTCTGCTCATCAAAGGACAGCATGGACAACATTAATAAACAGATGATTAAATGGATGGAGTTATTTGTAATGTCTTAAAATAAGCAATGAATATGAAAAGCTAATTTATAGAGGAAGAAACTTTTAATGCCCACAACCTCAAATTATTTTGTAATTAGATAAATGCAAACTAAAGGAATTATGGCATGTCATCTCTCATCAATTAAGCTGCAAAAAGTTGGAAAAGTTGGATAATAGCCAGTGTTGGCAAAGTTTTGTATTTAGGAAGCCTCAGGCACTGCTGGTAAAAGTGTAAACTGTTGCCATCATCCTACAGAACAGTCTAGCACTATTTAATTAAATTAAGATAAATGAATACTGTAACTCAGCCCTTTTGCATATGTATGTTCTCAAAAAAATTCTCACACAGGTACATGAGGAGGCATGCATCAGGCTATCCGTTGCCACATTGTTTGGGCAGCAAGTTAGTAGAGATCTAGGTGCACATCATTGGAAAAGTGGGTAAGTAGAATATACTAGACATCACGGTATATGATGCAGCAGGTAGAGGCTATGGACTTATGTACCTATGGCAATATGGATACATTTGAAAAGCTAAAAAGGAACAAAGTGGTATGTTGCATACTGGTATTTATGTAAATCAAAATAAATGCATACTCATACAAACAAAAGATACACGTGAAACATTATGATGGCTTGCTCTGGGCTGGGGAGGAGAAAGGATATGTAGAAATAAAGGAGAAAAATAAAGGCAAGAGAGTAGGCATAGACACCATTTCCAAAAGAAAGGGGAATGAGTTCTGTCTGGCCAGAAATGGCAAACATGTGTTGTTTCAATTATATTCAAGAAGTCAAAAGTAGACCCAAATAGGCAGAGTATGTAAGAATACTGTGTGAAAAACCAGCCTAAGGTACATGATGTTGACTTCTTACCTAGAGTTATTGTCACATATAGAGCCACCCAAGGACTGGGGCATCAAAAATGTGGAGAAAATGAGCAGCTACTTAAGGTTAAGGTAAAGATTTGGCAAGCATTGCAGATAGTGGATACTCATTATGACATAGTAAACCTCGACACTGTCATCATTTTTACAAGCAGAAATTTCTTTCCAGCCCTGTAAAATTTGTTTCATTTTGATTGTTTCTTTCTCTTTGTCTATTTTTAATCTCATTTGCCTCTTCTACACCATCATTCACATTTCTTGGTTCTCTCAATTTTTTAAACCATATTGACTTGCTTTTCCATTTGCATTTTCCCCCTTTCTGTCTATATTTTGAAAATTCTATTGTCTTGTTATTTCTCTTTCAATACTCTCATTTCTTTCTACTAAGAGATTTTCTTCAGCCTGCAGAACTATCCTGCACACCTCCCACACTCTGTTCCTAATATGACTTTGAGAGGAAAGTGGTAGGAGTGCAAAAACTACTAGGTTTTTAAATCTTATTTTCATGCACATATTTCAGCAATAGAAAGTAAAGGTTATGAAAAAAACAGGAAATCAGAAAAGTTTGTTTCTAAACATATTTTTTTACTTTTTTAAAGTACCATACGTTGCTGTTTGATGATTTCACACAAACAGAAAAGTGAAATTAAATCACTGTGTCAATTGGCATCATTTTTTGGCCTTTGACCTCATCATATTAAGTTGGTGATGCCCTCATGAGTTCTTAAAAATGAAGCTTGCATAAGAAAGTGTTATCTGATTCCTATTTCTAATTGGTACAAGCATTTCAGAAATTTTATATATATATATAAAATAAGATATATGGATATAATAAGAAATATTTGTCAACTCAAAAGGAGGAATGCAAATAAAAAGTGCTTGTATGTGGAAATCCACCTACTGACTTCACCTCCAGCCATTACTTTATCTTTCCCTGAAGGTTTATAGGGAAGTTACAACCTGCTTCCACTGGTTATGTCATTCTTTTCTTATAGAGTTGAGCAGCATTCTCTCAGGGAAAAATAATTTATTATCCTTTTTTTAAATGGAGAACTGGAAGAATCACTTCTCTAACTCAGCATACTGGCACTTGAGGGAATAAATGTTTAACAACTGACGCTCTGAAAAAAGTTTTCTTTATAAATTTTATTGATATAAGAAGTATGTAGCATATAATTTACAAATATTAATAAAATGTGAAACACATTTATTGTAAATTCTGTATAGCTAAATATATCTCAGGGAATTTTTTTTCTAGCGTCTTGTATCTGTAGGTAACCTATGATTGCAAGTATCAATGAGTGTAGTTCTGACATGACTATTGGTTGATAATTTTATTTATGTTAACAAGTAAGATGAAAAGGTAACAGCAGATGTTTCTGTCAGAACTTCAAATGTTCATAAGTGACAAGTGAATTCTTGGCTCACTTAAATTACAGGTTTGAATACTGGAAGAAAATATCCCCATTTATTTGTGTGTACACATGTGTATGTGCTGTTTACGTGGTGGTGTCAGGTTTTAAGAGCATCAAGAGAGACAAACCCTAATCCGTGGAGCTTTTCAAACTTCTATTTGAATATTTGCTTATATCCCATTAGCCAAAGCAAATCACATGTCCAATCTCGAAGTCAGAGTGAGAGGGCACTTAAAATTACAGGGTAAGGGAACCAATATGGATACAGGAAAGAAATAATTCTCTGCCATGTATATATTCAATCCATCATAGATGCCTTCAGCCATATGTCATGGAAAGCTCACATAACAATGTTAAACTATAAAGATACATAATGTATTTCACATGGAGTTTGTAGGTAGGAGGTTCTAGAGTGCCTTCTTCAGTGCCACAATCTTCAGTTGCAGGGTTAGTATCTCTGATTCCCTTGACTTTATCCTCTTGGTCACAAGATGGCTGCCAACATCTAGACATCGTGTCCTTATAAAACTCTGAATAAAGGCAGAGGCATCTGAGGCATCAAGGCAGTGAGAGAGCTTAATGTGCATGCCTCATCTTTTTATCAGGAAGGAAAAAGATTCCCCAGAAGCCAGCTGTAGACTGCCCCTTATGTCTCATCAGCCAGAACCAGATCACATAGCCTCCCCTACTTTGGGAAACTAGAATAGCAGTTTTCAGGCTTTTTCAAAGAAACAATGGAAATACCTGATGGATATATGTCAACTAACAGTGTTTAAGAAGGACTCGAAAATACCCTAGGATTCTGTAATTGATGAAAAGTTAAGTCACTGTCCCCTCTCATGCCTTTCTGTCACTTAGCTCAAGGATTAGAGACACAGCAGAGTTTAATTTGCATAGCCTGGTTCATGTTATTACCTTGGCCATAGAGAACAAAGTTCCAGGTTTTTACGTTCAGTGGACAACAGATGGAAGAGTAGTTCTCTCCACAAAAAGTGAAATGCCAGTCCCCAAAAGAGAAATGGATGTAAAATGGCAACAATAAATGTCCACCGTCATGGGAAAACACATCTTTTGAATGGGAATATACATATTTTTAAATTACTTGCAAATATCTCCTTTGCTTCATTTCCTACTCTCCTGGCCCTAGAGTACTGCAGATCCTCAAATAACATAATTTCATTCAACATTATTTCATCGTAATGTTGAGGGAAAAAGGAATCAATTCCCAGCCGGGACGACTGTCTGTGTGAATTTTCTGCAGGTACTCCAGTTTCTTCCCACATCCCAAAGATGTGCACATTAGGTGAATTAGCATGTCTACATGGCCCAAGTCTGAGTGAGTGAGTGTGTGTGTGTGTGTGTGCGCGCGTGTGTGTGTGTGTGTGTGCATCCTGGGATAGGATGATGTCCTGTCCAAGGCTGGTTCCTGCCTTGCCCTTGAGCTGCCGGAATAGGCTCTGGCCATTTGTGATCCTGAACTGGAAAAACTGGGTAGATACATATCTTACTTGTTTTTCTTCATCTTTCTTAAATGTATGTATAGCTCGCATTTAATTCAATGTTTAGTATTAGGAGTGTTTTGGTCTTTACTTAGAAGTTTGGTGATGTTTTCAAAACCAGAAATATGCTGTAGGAACTTAAGTTTTGTTTATATCAACTAGCTTATGGTAAAATTGGTTTTGTTATATATTATTTTACATAAAGTTGCAGTTCCCAAGAACCTACCAGTGACATTGAATGAGGAGTTACTGTATATAATTTGGAGCTCTGGCAGACTTAGTATTTTTTAAAAATTCATAGTTGATTTTTTAAACAAATTTGCTTTACTAGAATGAATGGATCCTCTTATGAAGCATCCTTTGTTTCACATTTCATAGAATATTGATCCTGCCTCTGAGGGAGTGAGAGTCCTCAAATAATGACTTGTGTTGCAGTGACCCTTGTTCTACTCAGAGCAAGGAGGAGGAGATAATTCTCTTGGCCATTCATCAGACTCTGTTCTGTGATACTTCTTTTATTATAATCTTGAACACATTTTTCAAATGTTTTTGCTGTGTAAATGTTCATGTTTGTATGGCATACATCCCCAACTAATTCTGCCAGCAACTTACATTTTCTCTAAAGCAACTTGCACATGGCAGTAGGAAAATAAATATTGGATTTATGATTAAATAAGATTTTGGAGGTATAGGGTTTTATCTATTAGTCACTGATTTTTTTAAATACCATCTCCTTGTCTTCTATAATAATTATGAAAACAATGGTTACTTATTAAACTTTACTGTGACCAGACCCTGTACTAACAACTTTACAGATGTAAAGCTGTACCAACAACTTTACGTGATTTATATACACATGGATAAGGAAGGTAACACCCAGCATGGATCAGTAATGACCCATTAAGTAAACAGTTGAGTTAAATGTGCCTGACCTGCTCTTCCTCAGCCATATTCCTCCCATGCTTGCATCTTGGTGCTGGTGACTGTGCTGTGGGTGGAGGGAACACTCCAAAATGTTGGTAGGAAATGAGTCACTGGAAGAGTGACCCCTGTGTGCCATCCCCAGCACAGACACACACACACACTACAGACATATCCGGCATATACTCCAACCTGAATAGGCTACAAAACTTCTATCCCGGGGTTCTTGCCTGTCTCTGTAACAACCTGTTTACCACTCCTCCTTTTTTCCCTACTTCTTTCATGCTTTTTTGAAGAATGGGGCTACAGACTAGCATATAACATGGTATGAACTGGCTAGCTGAAGAGTGGGAGAAGAGAGAGATAGTGTAGTAGGTCTAAGATAACAGCAGAATGAAGTCCTTATGTTGTTCAAAAGCTTATTCCCTCTCCTTAATCACAGAGGGGTTACATATATGTAATGAAAAGTTTGAAAAATGCAGAAAAGCATAAAAGATAATAGTCTTTTTTATTCCACTCCTACATATAATCCCACTGCTACATATAGTTAACATCTTTGATTTCAAGTGTTTTATCTATGAGTGCATTTGTTTTTTAATAAAATTTGAACTCCAAAATCTATATAATTTTATAATTTTATTTTTACTTACTGGAATCTCATGACAAAACAACATTAAGGATTTCGTTTTTCACCACTCTCTCATTTACTCATTCATTCAGAATGTTTTAATTGAAAACTTAGTATGTGATAGGTACTGGATTTTAAAGATGGCATGGTACATTAAGATGATTCATCTTTATTTCTTTAATTTTCTATTAATGGCTATATTTATTCAATTGTCAAATATTTACTGAATACCTATTATGTGCTTGGCATGCCCTAGGTGCTAAGGATGCAGCAGTGAATGTTGTAGACAAGATCCCTGCTTCCTGGAAGCTTACACTGAGGGAAATGGTAGACAGGGGCTTCAAGTAAACATATGCACAGAAGAGCTGAGGGCCTATGTGAGATCTTATCCCATTAGATTTCCATGTTCTTAATATCTGTCAAAAGTTTTGGTCAGTTGATAGCTCTTTCCACTCCCACATTTAGTGGTGATATGGATTAATTCCCTTTATAATTTACTGTTGTTTCAGTCATGGAAATGATGAAAGGTTAATGTTTGTGCTTCATCTGCAATCTTGAACTAGAAGGCTTCTTGGCTTATGTGATTTGAAAAGAGTTTCACCAACCAGATAAATAATTCATATTTCTCTCTAATTTATTTATTTAGCTATTTATATTTAATTCATTTAGCTTGCATTTTGGTTGGTTGTAGACATTAACTTTATTTTTCCCCAAATATTTTGAAATCCCAAACCATAGCACATTACATACATTCAATAAATTAGAGCTGTGAATCAGAATATTTTCTATTGGGAAAATATCGCAAATAATAATTCTTCAGTGAGATTGCATAGTGCTCACAGACATGTTACAAAAAGTATATCGAGTGCATTTGGATATTTATTTAAGAAAAATTGTAAAGTTTTTGGCCGGGCGCGGTGGCTTAGGTCTGTAATCCCAGCACTTTGGGAGGTGGAGGTGGGAGGATCACTTGAGGTCAGGAGTTTGAGACCAGCCTGGCTAACCTGATGAAATCCCATCTCTACTAAAAATACAAAAATTAGCTGGGTGTAGTGGTGGGCTCCTGTAATCCCAGCTGCTCGGTAGGCAGAGGCATGAGAGTTGCTTGAGCCCAGGAGATAGAGGTTGCAGTAAGCCAAGATTGTGCCACTGCACTCCGGCCTGGACAATGGAGTGAGACTGGGCTCTCAAAATAAATAAATAAATAAAGTTAAAAAAGGGAAAATTGTAAATTTTTTGACATTTCTATCTTGCTTATTTTACTTGGCGTAGTGTTTCTGAAGCTCATCCACGTTGTAGTGTGTAGATCATCAGTACTTCATTCCTTATTATAGCTGAATAATATTACGTTGTATGCATATACCATAATTTACTTATCCATTTATTTGCTGATGGATAGTTGGGCTATTTCTACCTTTTGCCTATTGTGAATAGTGCTGCTATGAACATGTGTGTACGAGTATTTGTTTTTGTGCCTGTTTTTAGTTCTTTTGAGTGTATACCTAGGAGTGGAATTGCTGGGTAATATGGCAATGATATGTTTAACTTTTTGAGAAACCAACAAATTGTTTTTCATAACGGTTGGAACTATTTTACTCTCCTATCAGCAATGTACAGGTGTTCCAATTTCTTTTCATCCTAATACCTGTTACTTTCCCCTTTTTGCTTTTATTATTGTTAGAGCCATCCTAGCACTGTTAATGGGTACCTCATTTTTAAAATTTTAATTTTTCATTTTATGGGTACATGGGAGATATATATATTTGTGTGGTATATGTGACGCTTTCACACAGGCATATAATGTGTAATTATCACATTTGGGTAATTGGGGTATACATTACCTGAAGCATATATCATTTCTTTGGGTTAGGAACATCCTAAGGATTTGTAATTTTTTAATGTAACCTTTTAAAGCTACTTACATTGAAATTACTTACAGTATGTTGCCAATAGAATCTTGTAGAATAAAATTAGGAAATTATTCCAGAGAAGTAGTGAAACATAATCACAGATGCTTAAAATATGTCAATTTACAAATTAATAAAATATATTAATATTTGTTAGCTGTGAGTAATATTTGTTTGCATTCCAGTCATATTCTCCAAATTAATAAAGTGAATCATTTTATAACTGAGAAAGGAAGTTATATTCTAATGTTGGTATTAAAATAGGCTGCTTTTAGTAGGTTCTGAATTAAATGAAAATTCATTCACTGAATAATGAACAGAATTGGGAAGGGATGATGAAAATATGCTAGCTACTTACTGAGCATTCATTTGATGACTGTTTATTGACTGTCTGCTCTGAGCTTGGGTACTGGGGATAGAGTAATGAACCAAAGCACACACAGTCACTCCCCAAATGAGCTCACATGTTAATGAGTAGAGAGATTATATATATATATATATATATATACACACACACACACACACACACACACACACACACATATACACACAATGAGATAAATAATAGAAGGATATTTTAGACAGAAACCTGAATCAGATGACAGTGTGTACCAGTGGACTTTTATGTGGAAGAATGTTCCAAGCCAAGGTAACAGGAAGAAGAAAGGTTATGAAGCCGGGTGCTTGGTGGTTGAAGTTTCTGGAGAAGAGTGACTGAGGGGATAGTGGCAAGTGGTAGTAGATAAATTAGCAAGGTGAACCAAGCCAAGCTGGTGTGGTTATCTATTGATATTAGGAATAAGCACATTCAGTTTTCCCTGCTTAACTAAAGTTTTCTAGAGGAGTAAGGTCAAGATACTCTGATAAGGCAAGGAAAGAAATTCCCACAGTGGCACCGAAAATGAGAATTAGGCCCTCAGAGACCTGGAGGTTCCACACTGGGGAAGTGTGCTGCTTTAGTGTGAGTAGTCTCCCAAAGTCATCGTAAACATTTGAGTGCTCAAATGTGTCTGAGCTGTAACCTCTGCAGGAAAGGAAATCCTGATTTCTAAAAATAAATACTGCTTTTATTTTAAGAGTCAAAGGGGAACAGACCGTTCCAGTAAATACAGGTCATTGAAATGTTTTAATTGTGGAATTGGAATAGGAAGAGAGATAATCTCTTCAAACCTATAGATAGTTAGATACCATTTTCTTAAAATGTCTCCATATACAAGGAGCCTAAAACCTCCATTGATAAATCATGAGTCTGTTTTCAGTGTTGCTTGGGTTGGTAATGTTTTAAAAAATGGGCTGGGTGCAGGTGGCTCACACCTGTAATCCAAGGGCTTTGGGAGGCCGAGGCAGGAGGATCACTTGAGTCCAGGTGTTTGAGACCAGCCTGGGCAACATAGTGAGACCCCCCTGTCTCTACAAATAATAATAATAATAATAATAATAATAATAATAATAATAATAATTAGTTGGGCATGGCGGCATATGCCTGTAGTCCTAGCTACTCAGGAGGCTGAGGCAGGAGGATTGCTTTGAGCCCAGGAGTTCAAGGTTGCAATGAGCTATGATTGCACCATTGCACTCCAGCTTGGGTGATGCAGCAAGACCCTATCTCAAAAATACTAACAATAATATTTAACTAATTCCTTTAATACTTTGTTTAATAAAACAGTTCACGTTGTGACTTATTCACGCATTTATTGATTCAACAATATATACTGAGCATGTACTGTGTACCAGACACTGTTCTAGTCTCTTGGGTTACAACAGTGACTAGGATGGAAAAAGTCCCCACCCTAATGGACCCATATTTGAGTTAAGAGACAGAATTCTTTTTTAAAAAGATAGATAGATCATAGAAGTATAGGTAGTGATGACTTACCTGATTAAAAGGAAGCAGGACAACAGAAATGAGTAAGAGGAACTGTTATTTTCCTTGTGGATGATCAGGAAAAGCCTCTCTAAGGAGGTGACACTTGAGCAAAATGAGGAATTAGCCATGTGAATATAGAGGAAAAGCATATTGCAATCCTGGGGTGGTGGAGGAGCCACAGGCACAAAGGCCCTAAGGTGGAATTGTTTGTTTGAAAAACAATAATAAGGCCAGAGTGGAGGAAAAGAGGTAGAAGAAGATGAGGTGGCGATGTAACACTTTGGATGAGAGCCTATGAGCTCTGGTTGACTTTGGGATGATTGTGTGTGTGAAGGGAAGCCGTTGGAGGGCTTTGATCTGATGCATGTTTAGAAGAATGACTCCATGCCAGGCACAGTGGCTACGCCTGTAATCCCAGCACTTTGGGAGGCCAAGGCGGGTGGATCGCCTGAGGCTGGGAGTTCAAGACCAGCTTGGCAGCATGGTAAAACCTCGTCTCTACTAAAAATCCAAAAGAATTAGCTGGGCATGGTGGCGGGCACCTGTAATCCCAACTACTCAGGAGGCTGAAGCAGGAGAATCACTTGAACCCAGGAGGTAGAGGCTACAGTGAGCTGAGATCATGCCATTGCACCCCAGCCTGAGCAAAAAGGGCGAAATTCTGTCTTAATTGTGGCGATTCCTCAGGGATCTAGAACTAGAAATACCATTTGACCCAGCCATCCCATTACTGGGTATATACCCAAGGGATTATAAATCATGTTGCTATAAAGACACATGCACACGTATGTTTATTGCGGCACTATTCACAATAGCAAAGACTTGGAACCAACCCAAGTGTCCAACAATGATAGACTGGATTAAGAAAATGTGGCACATATACACCATGGAATACTATGCAGCTGTAAAAAAGGATGAGTTCATGTCCTTTGTAGGGACATGGATGAGGCTGGAGACCATCATTCTCAGCAAACTATCGCAGGGACAAAAAACCAAACACCGCATGTTCTCACTCATAGGTGGGAATTGAACAGTGAGAACTCATGGACACAGGAAGGGGAACATCACACACTGGGGCCTGTCATGGGGTGGGGGGATGGGGGAGGGATAGCATTAGGAGATATACGTAATGCTAAATGATGGGTTAATGGGTGTGGCACACCAACGTGGCACATGTATACATATGTAACAAACCTGCACGTTGTGCACATGTACCCTAAAACTTAAAGTATAATAATAATAAAATTTTTTTAAAAAATGACTCCAATTCCTCTTTGTAGAGTAGATTGTTGGGGGCAAGAGTAGGGGCAGGTGGCTTGTGCAGTTAATTCAGGTTTTGGAGAGGTTGTGGCTTGGACTAGGGAGACAGCAGTAGAGGTGGTGACAAACTTTGGATTTGGAGTATATTGTGCTTTTAATGTACAGGCAACAAGATCTGTTGACAGATTAGATATGTGAGAGAGAAAAAGAAAATTCAAAGATAAATCCAGGGTTTCTAACTGAACTGCTGGATGGTAGTGACATTTCTTGAGATGGGGAGCAGCAAAGAGGGGCAGTGGGGGCTGATAATTAAGAGTTCTGTTCTGAACATGTTAATATGTGATAGCTTGTAGATATATCTCAGCAGAGGTGGTGTATCAGTTAGATAGATGAGTCCGTGTTTTAAGGGGAGGCTCAATGATAGAGTTAGAAATTTGTGTCACCCGAGTATAAACGATATTTAAAGTCTGGAGACTGGATGAGATCCTTTAAGAACGTGATGATAAATAGAGAAAATAAACTTTCTGAAGAGTGAGTCCTGAACACTCCAGCACCTATCTAGAGATTGGAAAGAAGAAGATGATTCAGTAAAAGTGACTAAAAAGTGATAGCCAGTCAAGTGGGAGGAAAGACAAAAGAATACACTATTCTGGAATCCAGAGAAGAAAGTGTGTTGTTTGAAAAAGGGAGTGATCCACTGGGTCAAATGCTGTTAAAATGTCTGTGAGGAACTGAGAATTACCCATAGAAGCTGGCAATGTGAAGGGCATTGATTGGCAGTTTAAAGAGAGAGATTTGAGAGTAGAGGTTGGGCAGACAGCCTGCCTGGAGTCGATTCAAGGGAGCGTGCATGCAGGGAACTCAGATCCTTCTTGTGAGGCGTATTTCTATAAATGGGGTGGAATCTGAAGTGCAATATATCTTGAATGTTTTGTCTGCAATCTGAATTTTGATTGTTGTGTTTGAAGTTTTGTGAGGCAAGATGTTCTGTTTCCTAACATGTTCTTGTCTCCACTAGTGAATTTTATGTTCTATGAATTTAAAGTGAGACATCAAAATTTTTTTTGGTTCTCTTCTTGGTTCTCTGTGTTCAAACTAGCTTTCTCTCTCTTTCTCCATATATATATATAAAATACCATGTTTAATTCAAATGTTTCCGTTTTAATTTTTATATATACCCTTTCTCTCCCTTCCAGTGAAAAGGCATGTGAATTAGTGCAGTGACGGAATCTAGATGAAACGACACACTCATGCAGCTAGCCTCTTCTGCACTCCCAGTTTCTTCTAGAATACAGTAAAGATTTTTGAGAACTTCTAGGTACCGGCCTATTCACAAGCCTAGATTTCTCAGGTGTCTTGGGTGTAAACTAGGTTTCTCTCAAGAAAAGTTTGTACTGCCCTTTTTTAAAAGCAAAGAAACTCCTCTCAAAATATCTTGCTTAAAACATTTCTCACTCTGACTTCTTTATAGTCTTGTGATTATAAGCAAATTGGATTACAGAAATATAAAGGGAGCAGGATGAACAATGTCAGGATGTTAGCTTTTTGGGGATTGACTGTGACAATCCCATGAAAGTCAAGAATTTTAGGCATATCTCTGACCTTCATGAGGGTAAGGGCTCTTTGTATTGTTTACTACTGTGTTCCCAGTTACCCAATAAAATGAATATACAAACTTGTACTGAATAACTTATGTGACAAGGTATTTATCTAGCTCTCAGTAGGTAAGCTGCCATTGTTTCTCTAACAAAATGAAGTTATTTCATATTAGCCTAGATATATATTGATCGATTATATTCATGAAAAATGAAAGGAATTAACTATTTTATGCATAGTCACAGTATAACATTTTACCTTGATATTCATTTTTTACTGTATCCTAAAGCAAAGAACATGAACATCTATAGATTTTTTTCTCAATATCTCATTTTTTATTTCAACCTGTCATGGGGTCAAGTGTAACTTGCTATTTTTTACTGTTCTTTAGATTTAGTCTTTGTAAATTATATCTTCCTTTAAGAGAGACAGCAACAGACCATTAGTCAGATTTTCTGGAAGTATGATACATTTCTCTATGACCTACTAACCTGAATCAAGATCCCAAACATCACAGATATTCATAGAACCTTTGCAGATACCTTTTTAATACAAGCATAGAAAGGTCTTTGTAGGCAGGTACAAAATCTGCTATTGGCCGTCGGTTCAGCTGAGGACATCTGGCCACTTGGGAGTGAACGGAAAGACCAAAATAATAAACGTCACTTATGTTGGGGTGGCAGGTGGTTTTATTGTCTTTGGCTCTCCTTTCCTCTCCTACGTACTACAGCGTTTTTTTCCAGAAGCCGTACAGCATTCTACAAGGGGAGAAGAAATTCTTTCCTTTCTCAAGGAACATCAAAGTAAATGAGAGAAATTGTTTTCATTTTGCTCCTTTAAATCAGATGCACTGTCCACTTATCAGTACAAAGAAGAAAGAAATACACCACCTCCTTGGGGATTTGGCTTTGGGAAATGAGATTTTTATCCTTGGAACCAAAGGATCATTTGTAGCACAGTCAGAACAATGGAATTCCACTGAATCCATGCCAGCATCCACATCTATGGCCCTTGCTTGATTCTAGCACAATACATGGCATTAATGTAAAAATGTCACAATATTAATAAAAGAAAGGGTTTTTTTAAAAAAATCAGTTTGTCACTGAATATAGGTTAATTTTGAGGAAAAACAAGATATATAGATATAATGAGAATATATGTGTCAGTAAAATTAACAAAATGGAAGTTAAGAAAACCTAGTTTTTCCTTTTTAGTTTTTGGGACTTAGGTAGAGCCAATTAGAGATCATGTGGAGCCGTATTGAAGTTATACAAGGCAAGCAGAAAGACCACTGAGTGTGCATGATGTATGTGTCTGTGTCGCTCCTTATCTGACGTTTTTTAACTAGAACAGAGTGGCCTAGAAGAACTTCTCAAGGTCATGGCTACTTATAATAACAACAACGAACATATATAAAGCATTTACTATGAGTCTGGACCAATAGTAATTACTTTACATATGTTTGTTCATCTAATCTCTGCAGTGGTTCTGGGAGGTAGTCAATGAAATAATAAACATACAAACAAGTATAAGTATATATGCAAGTATGTACACATGACATATGTCATATATGTATACATAAACATGTAAAATATAGAAATATGATTGAGGCAAGTTTATAAACATTAATTATGATAATATTCACGGTGAACTTTATTTATTTTTTAATTTTTATTTTAGGTTCCAGGGTACATGTGCAGATTTGTTATATAGGTAAACTCGTGTTATGAAAGTTTGTCGTATAAACAATTTTATCACCCAGGTACTAAGCCTAGTACCTAATCGTTATTTTTTTTCTGCTCCTCTACTTCCTCCTACCCTCCACCCTCAATTAGGCCCCAATAATGTCTGTTGTTCCTTTCTTTGTGTCCCTAAGTTCTCATCATTTAGCTCCCGCTTATAAGTGAGAAGATGTGGTATTTGGTTTTCTGTTCCTGTGTTAGTTTGCTAAGGATAATGGCCTGCAGCTCCATCCATGGTCCTGCAAAAGACATTATCTCATTATTTTAAATGACTGCATCATATCCTGTGGTATATATGTACCACATTTAAAAAAATCTAGTCTGTCACAGATGGGCATTTAGGTTGATTCCATGTTTTTGCTATTGTGAATAGTGCTGCAATGAACATTCATGTGCATGTGTCTTTATATGGTTGAATGTTTTATAGGCCTCTGGGCATATACCCAGTAATGGGATTGCTGGGTCAAATAGTAGAGTTGAAGATAGCCAGGAACAGCTGCTACAAAGCTCATTTACTTTGGTTTTATTCAAAATCCAAAAGCCTGGGTCCAGGGCTTTCTGGTAAAGAAAAGTGCTCAGGGATTTCAGTTCTGAATCACTGTTTGTTGGACATTTGGCCATTCTTTCTGTATTTCCTTTCTAAGACAAGCAGAACTGAGAGGAAAGATCAAGGAGTAAAATTCAAGAGACTAGCTCTTAGCTATTATTCTGGCACTACCTACCACTGCCACCTTGAACATATTCCTTAATGTGTTCTGGACATCAACTTACTCATCTCTAAAATGAGTTTTTCTTCTCTAAAGTTAATGATTCTTTTGGTTAAACTTTTTTAGTTGCTGTCATAGCCCTCATTTTGTTCAATACATGTGTCCATTATTTTTAATTTGTTAAAATAATAAACACTTAGCCTTTATGAAATATAAAAAATCTTCATTATGCTATAGTGACAGTTTTATTGAGTGAGACAAATAGTGTCAAGTGTGAAGTACATTTTTTTCATTTCCAAGCTGCACATCCACACGCCTAATTACTGTTGTGTGAATAATTTCAAAGTGTCTACTAAGACTTCTAATAGCTGTCACTAACTAGTAATCTGTCAAGGTATAATGCAAGATAATATGTTTTTACACAACGATAGTGAGGCTCTCATTAATTATTACCTCCTGTAATTGCTTGATATGAACATTTGTTTTAAAACTCAAAAATTATATACAACAAAATAATGATTTAAACTACCTCCAGGAAGTCTATACACAGAAATTGCTGCAATAGAGTTAATGATTTATTAAGTCATATCTTATTGCTTTTATCTTTTTAATAGATAACATGTTATTCAAATTAAAATAAAAGAAGGTTTTTGCCAACTATTAAGTATCTCACTGAGTCACATCTGCCTTAAAGAGAAACCTGGCCGGGCGTGGTGGCTCACGCTTGTAATCCCAGCACTTTGGGAGGCCGAGGCGGGCGGATCACGAGGTCAGGAGATCGAGACCACAGTGAAACCCCGTCTCTACCAAAAATACAAAAAATTAGCCGGGCGTGGTGGCGGGTGCCTGTAGTCCCAGCTACTCGGAGAGGCTGAGGCAGGAGAATGGCGTGAACCCGGGAGGCGGAGCTTGCAGTGAGCCGAGATTGCGCCACTGCACTCCAGCCTGGGCGACAGAGCGAGACTCCGTCTCAAAAAAAAAAAAAAAAAAAAAAAAAAAAAAAAAAAAAAAAGAGAAACCTGTAATTTATTAGACTTCTTTAGCAATACTTGATACAAAACATCAATATATTTATATGCTCAAGGAAGGAGGATTTGTAGTCTAGCTTTATTCTCCAAAGGTTAAGCAAGTTCAAGTTACATGTGTATTTCTATATCTTGTAGGACAACAAACTTTAGAATCTCATAGCCAAAATCTGCCATTTCACATTCAAAACTTTAATTTCAAAAGATTCCAGGCAGACCTTTCTTTAATTAGATATATTCCTTTTTGTCTTAGATATCTTTTCCCATTTATTTTATTTTATTTTTGCTGTAATGCAAATAGAGGGGGTAAAGTTAAGGTCCAAATTTAAAATTATGAAGGAAAACAGTTTTTTAAACAATCAGATTTTGAACTTAATAGAAAGGAGAGTGGCTAAAAAAAAAAAAGAGAGATCTAAGCAGAAGATAGTCCATGGGTCAGATTCTAGCCCTGCCTTTAGGAAAACAGAGTGGAGTAAATTAAAGTCTTGTCTTGAATGAGAAAAGGAAGTTATTTTATCAATACAGCGTAGAGAAGAAGACTACCCAGAGTGACTTTTGTGTTTCTAAATTTGGACGTTGAAGATTTCTGAAGTTGGTAGACACCTGGTGTTAGGCATTCCTTTACGAAAGAAGCACTGGGGCCACACAGTGGCTCATGCCTGTACTCCCAGCACTTCGGGATCCGCCAAGGATCAGCCAAGGCTGGCGGATCACTTGAAGCAAGGAGTTTAAGATCAGCCTGGCCAACGTGGTGAAACCCTGTCTCTACTAAAAATACAAAAAGTAGCCAGGCATGGTGGCACACACCTATAATACCAGCTACTCCAGAGGCTGAGGCAGAAGAATCACTCACTTCAACCTGGGAAGTGGAAGTTGCACTGAGCCAAGATTGCAGCGCCACTGCACTCCAGCTTGGGTGACAGAGTGAGACTCTGTCTCCAAAAAGAAAAGGAAAGAAAATAAGAGAAGAGAAGAGAAAAGAGAAAGAAGGAATCATTGGACTTGTGGAGCAGAAAGTTATGTGATTGCAGGTGCTGATGTGAAACAAAGAACTACAGAAGGAGCATTACAAGGTGTGTGACTTTTCTCAGAGTTATCTGCATTTGAACAGCATGCCCATGGCTCAGAAAATAACAAAGTAAAATGGGTTAAAAAATAAAAAAAGGTAAAATATTTTAAGTAATATTTTATGAAAATAGGTATTACAGATTTATCTTCACAAATCAGATTTTCTGGACAGACACCTCAGTAATTCAACCAAGAATCTAAAGTGTAAGTTGCCACTAGGAGAGATAGCAAAGCCCTATCTTCGATGGTGGTTTTTAATTATTGTATGATAGAACATCATTCATTTTCTGCCTACTTTGGCAGGGAGTGGTGGTGGTAGTGGTGGTGGTGGTGGTTGGGAATTGGCATAAGTGAAGGAGGGAGGGAGAAAGGTGGAAGAAAGGGAGGGAAAAGGAAAGTCTTTTTTTATTTTTCTGGTTTCTGTTTCTTAAGATTACATTCAGAAACTAGACACAGCTATGTGGTCACAGTGTGGAATTCTTTTTCATGTTCCTACTTTTGAGGATATAAAATCACTAAATAAAAGCCTGTACCCAAACTTGAAGAAATTTCGGAAATATGTCTCCAAATAATACTGGATTATTCACTTTATCTTTTCTTCCTTTCATTTATACTTTATAATGTGGTTTCTAAGTGGAACTCTAGTGTTAATGCTATTGGTGGGCTTAAACTATCCCATACATTTTTGTTGTTACAGCTATATTGCTACATACGAGATAATCACCCAGTTCAATACATATTTGTTGTCTTTTCATTGATATACTTAAATCTCTATAGTCTGATGTTAGATGATTTTTTAAAAATTGTAAGGGTGATTAAAAAGGGATGGTTTTATTTCCTGGGCAGAAGTTAATAATACAAGTTTATGTTTGCTGTCTTGGTTCTCTCAAATGATCCAGTAGACCTCAGGATCTACCGCTTTCAGAACAACTTTGGACTGTCCCTTACAGCTGAATGCTAGAACCACTCCACCAAGGGAGCTAAGAGACATTTTCACCCATTTTTTTAGGCACTCTTGTTAAAACACTTGATCACACGATGTGTCCTTATCACGCGCCTACTCCTGGGACGCAACACTTAAGGAGTGTTTTGGCTATGTTAGAAAGTATTTCTTTGCTCATTAAGGGGGTGCAGTCAATGTCACTAATTATTGTGGAAAGAGAGAGTTCTTGGAAAATGACTTGAGAATCATATTTAATGAGAAGGTTGCAATATTCAACTGCCTGATATATTCCATTATTGACCAGAATAATTTAATTTCAGAACTTTTATTGAATCCTCACCTTTTAGCAAAAGTAAACTGGCAGAGTATTTTCATTTCCTAATTGGGCCATGTCTCTCTTTCCATTTTGTTCCACTTGACTGAGTCATGGATTAATTTGTTTCTAGTATTGCTTGCCTTTTGTGATTGGCCCAACTATGGAAAAGCACCCTTTGTTCCTTAGGTTTCCCGTTGGCCAGTTCACATTTCAGCTACTCATTAAAACATGTATTTATTCTACTCTGGAGCACATTGTCTGGCCAACCATGAATTTATAGTGAAATGTAACAGTAAATTGTGCTCTGTGGTCAAAAATGCCAAATGATACACACAGCAGCATAAAGGTTTCCAGCATAGGGTAGAATTAAAGAGCTTAGGACCAGTGCCTGGATTGTTGGCCATATTTTCACAGTGGCCAGTTTTGTTAGATTCAAACTTGGAGAGAGCTTGAAATCACTTATCTCAGATGTTTGCACTCACAACCACAAAGCCTCTGAGAAACACAGAACTGATCTTGTAATAAGCTCCAGCTGAGTTTACAAGCCTCTGAGCCTTTCTGAAAGCCTGTTTAGTTTAATGAGGGTTTTCAGATTTCAAAGCTCACACACCTTCACATAAAAACAGATGATTATGACCAAATTAGAGAATGATGTTCTCTGAGTGTGTTCCCCCAATATGTTCTCTTTTCAGTTGTCAGGCATTGTTTCAGTACACTTTTCGCCCTCCAGACATCATTTTAAAGTACGATTTTGCTAAGTTTTATTGTATATAGTTTCTATTTAGGCAGAATGTTATGTTCAATAAAATGGATTTTTCTCTTAACAGTTAAAGACCAATATGCATTTTTATCCAATAATAAAAGGAACAATCTAGAAAAATGTAAACCTTCAGCTTCTGCTACCGTGACAACTGTCCTAAGAAGCTAGGTCTCCACGTTCACATGTGTGACCTACTTCATAGAGCTCTACAACCTGTTTCTGAATGGCTTGAAGGTAAAGAGCCATGTCTATGAAACAGATGGATATAGGAGAGAGAATATTCATACTTTAGTCATTTTGATATTGCAGATTACCTTTATGATCACTTATAACACTATCTTCATTGAAAAATATCTTGTTTAAATGATAGCTTTAATATGTGCAGCATATTTTGGTATTATTCTACCTAATTTTTTTAATGTCTTCTCAGCCACCCTTAGAAAGAAACGTAATAATAATTAGGATTTGAGGCATTCGAGCCTTACTTGAACACCAAATTATTTATTACATTGTAACCATCGTTTTACAAAGAGGCACCACACAAAATGTGAGGTTCAAATGTCAGCAGTACAGAAACAGAGAGAAATGGAATATAGAAGGGTTCTTGAAGAAAGCAAGAGGCATGTGAATGAGACCGGACTGCACTGGAATGGTGCTGAGCCAGTAGAACCCTTGCCTCCTAAGCCTCTTGAGTTTTCCCACCTGACTCTTGCATCACACAAGCAAATTGACAGCACATGAGTTAGAAGTCTCTATAAATTTGAGCTATTATTCAGGGAAATAGTTTGCTGTTTCATCTTTCTCTCCAGCTATTATTTTCTTACACGCCCCAGCCCAAACACTAAATCCCTTGAATTTTTTTCTCTACTCTTTAAATCAGAATTAGCTACCCAAGGTTTGAGAAAGGATATGGAAAGAGGATCTGTGTCTTAATTACAGTCCTGCATTTTAATAAGTATTTGTTTTCTAATCAGGGACAACCTTATAACTGTTACTTAAAGTTCCACCCAGTGTAGCTCAAACTGGAGCCTGAGAGTTATATGATAATTCATACATTTTGTATTTTTATTTCATTTTATTGCTTATCCTAAAAATGCACTCTTACCAGTTATGGAGATTACCTTTTTCTTTCACTTTTCTTGTAAAATGCAGTTTACATAGAATTAAATAGTCAAAATATTAAGTAGACAATATTACTATTCTCTATTTTAAAAGTGCATGAGGAGTAACTGGTTTGAGACATGCCCTCTTGCTCTAAACAAATAGGAAAACAATACAAAATTTATAAAATACTGTTTTAGACATTGGCCAACACACCGTGCAGTAATGTGATCCCTCAGAAAAGGGAAACAAACAAGGTAAGTACTATAAACACTCGAGCTTCCTGCCTAGCAGCAGGACCAGAGTGTAGTATAGAAAGGGAGAACCCGAGCAGAGCCTAATTGTCTCGCTGCTTAAAGAAGACAAAGAGCTCAGGGAGGCCAAGACAACAGGATTTGGGGGAATAATAATGGAAAGGCTGGACTTATACAAATAAATAGCTCCAGAAATCTGTGTAAGGATCTGGTTTAGTATTTGACTGAATACAAATCTGTGTATGCACAGGGTGGAACTCTAAAGCAGGAGAAAGAGCAGTTGTTGGTAAGCTGTGAAATGACCACTTCCTAGGGCTCTCATAGGGCTGAGAGACATTTGAGTTTCTATCAAGCAAATAGGAGAAAGTTCACTAAACATTTGGGAGAATATTTAGAGATGTTCAAAGAGTCGTTAGTACTAGGAATAAACTATCCCCAGAACAAAGACTGCTATAGAGCTGTCCTAACAAAGCTTAAAAATAGGCCTTGAAAGGATAAAACTGATCTGCAATTAACTTAATGTTCTGCCAAGACAAATATCAATATCCATTAAAAAAAGACAACAAAGTCCAACTGCTCATATTAATTTATAATATCTGGCATCTAATTTACACATATAAAAAAGCAAGAGGCCGGGTGCAGTGGCTCACACCTGTAATCCCAGCACTTTGGGAGGCCAAGGCGGGTGGATCATGAGGTCAGGAGTTTGAGACCAGCCTGGCCAAGAGACCAGCCTGGCCAATATGGTGAAACCCCATCTCTACTAAAAATACAAAAATTAGCCAGGTGTGTGGTGGGCACCTGTAATCCCAGCTACTCAGGAGGCCGAGGCAGGAGAATTGCTTAAACCTGGGAGGCGGAGGTTGCAGTGAGCCAAGATCGTGCCATTGCACTCCAGCCTGAGCAATAGAGCTAGACTCAGACTCAAAAAAAAGAAAAAAAAAGAAAAAAAAAAGGCAGGAAAGTATGACTCAAAACGAGAATGTAAACAGTTAATGGAAACAGACCAGAAATGGTAAAGGTGATAGACTTGATGGAAAAATAAATCAAGGATTTAAATGAAAACATGAACATACTAAGGAGAGAAATGGAACACATACAAAAGAACCAAACACAACTTTTAGAACGAAAAATATAATATTTATATGAAAAGTTTACTGGGTATATATGGTTAGGCTTTGTGTCCCCAACCAAATCTCATCTTGAATTGTAATCCCCGTAATCCCCATGTGTCAAGGGGATTATCGGGGGGAGGTAATTTAATCATGGAGGCAGTTTCTCCCATGCTATTCTCATGATAGTGAGTGAGTTCTTATGAGATCTGATGATTTTATAAGGGTTCTTTCCCTTCACTCAGCACTTCTCCTTCCTGCAGCCTTGTGAAGAAGGTGTCTTGCTTTCCCCTTCAACTTTGCCTTGATTGTAAGTTTCCTGAGGCCTCCCAAGCCATGCTGAACTGTGAGTCAATTAAACCTCTTTTCTTTAGAAATTAACCAGCCAGCCTCAGGTATTTCTTTATAGCAGCATGAGAACCGACTAATGCCATATATTTAAATGGCAGATTAGATATTACAGTAGAAAATATCAGTGAACTGGCTGGGCGCAGTAGTTCACGGCTGTAATCCCAGCACTTTAGGAGGCCGAGGAGGGCAGATCATGAGGCCAGGAGATCGAGACCATCCTGGCTAACACGGTGAAACCCCGTCTCTACTAAAAATACAAAAAATTAGCCAGGCGTGGGGGCAGGCACCTGTAGTCTCAGCTACTTGGAAGGCTGAGGCAGGAGAATGGCTTGAACCTGGGAGGCGGAGCTTGCAGTGAGCCGAGATTGCACCACTGCGCTCCAGCCTGCCTGCACGACAGAGCGAGACTCCATCTCAAAAAAAAAAAAAAAGAAAAGAAAATATCAGTGAACTCATAGCAATAGAAATTATCCAAACTGAACCTCCCCTAAAGACAAAAGCAAAGGTGAAAATTTTCTAAATGTCATGAAATGTATAAATCTGTAGTTCAAAGCACAGTGAACCTCAACCAAGATAAACTGAAAAAAAAAATCAAAGCACATCACTATCAAATTGTTTAAAGTCATTGATGAAGATTAAAACTGTAAAATAATTAGGGAAGAAAAAAACATTGCAAACAGGGGAACAGATAACGCATACTTCTCATCAGAAATAATTCAAAGCAGGAGACAAGAGAATTACATTTTAAAGAGTTAAAAACATTAACATACAACTCTATATACAACAAAAATAGCTTTCCAAAAAAAGATGAGATAAAAACTTTCAGAGAGAAAATCTGAGAAAAGTGTTTGCCATCCAGCTTATATGAAATACTAAAGAAAATTCATCAGATGGAAGAAAGTGATACCATGTGAAAACTTGAATCTATACAAATCCATAAAGAGTGACAGAAATAGTAAAATGAGATACTTTTTTATTTTAAAAATTATTTTAAAGGTAATTAATTATTTAAAGCAAAAAAATACCATTCTATTTTGGTTTTTCTAACATTTGTGTATGTAAAAGACAGAAAAATAGCATAAAAGCAGGAAGAGGAGAAATGGAAATATACAGCTTTAAGGTCATTGTGTTGTGTGTGAAATAGGATAATTATACAAATAAACCAGAAGAGAAGATAAAAAGAAGGAAAGTACCAACAAATAATATCAAATAATATAGAAAAGGAAAAAAAGTAACAAAAAAACAGATGTAACAAACAGAAAAAAATTGGTAAGGTAGTATTCTTAATTGCATATACATTAAAATATAAATGACAGAAGCAACTTAAAAGGTAAAGATTGTTGGCCGAGCACAGTGGCTCACGCCTGTAATCCCAGAACTTTGGGAGGCCAAGGTGAGCGGATCACCTGAGGTCAGGAGTTCGAGACCAGCCTGGCCAACATGGAGAAACCCCATCTCTACTAAAAATACAAAAATTAGCTGGGTGTGGTGTGCACGCCTGCCATCCCAACTACTCAGGAGGCAGAGGCAGGAGAATCACTTGAACCCAGGAGTTGGAGTTTGCTGTAGGCCGAGATCGCACCATTGCACTCCAGCCTGGGCGACAGAGTGAGACTCGGTCTCAAAAAAAAAAAAAAAAAAAAAAAGTAGAGATTGTCAGACTGCACAAAAAGATGAGGGAGACATATATATGTTGTGTACAACAACTTTATAAAGACACAGGGATTAAAAGAATGACAACATAGTGCCATGGAAACAATTCTAAGAAGTTTAAAATGGTTATATGTTCATGAAGGACAAGAAATAATGCCAAATATAAAGAGGGACACCACACATATGAAAAGGATAAATTCTTCAAGAAAATGTACCGTTTCATTGTTTATACACTTAACAGCAGAGCTTCAGAATACTTAAAGCAAATAATAGAATTGAAAGGAAAAAGAGAAAAAAATCCACAAGTATATGTGAAGACATCAATATTTCTTTCTCATTAATTTATAGAACAAACAAAATTATTAAGCAAATAGAAAATCTGAAAAACTGTCAATCAACTTAATCTAATTGATATTTATAGAACTTGCCACCCAACAACAGCAGAATACACATTATTTTCAAATGCACGTAGAATATTCACCAAGTTTGACCTTCTGGGCCATGAAACCTCTTAGGAAATGTAAAAGTGTCAAATTTATGCAAAGTAGGATTTGGACCTTAGCAGAATTAAATGAGGAATTAAGAACATAAAGATATCTGGAAAAATCTCTGAGTATTTGGAAATTACACAACACTCTTCTGAATACCCTGGGTTAAAGAGAAATTCACAAGGGAATTTAGACTACATGTGTTTAAAATTAATTAATGGTTTTAGTTGACAAAACTTATGTATATTTACCATATACAACATCATGTTTTGAACTATGTATACATTGTGGAATGGCTACATCAAGGTAGTTAACATATGTATACCTCGCATACTTACTTTTTTGTGTATGTGGTAAGTACACTTAAATTTTTCTACTCTCTTAGTGACTTTCAAAAATACAATATAGTGTTATTATCTATAGTCACCTCATTATGCAATAGATACCTTGAACTTACTCCTCCTAACTTAAATTTTATATCCTTTTTCCAACATTACTGACCATTTCTCACCCACCGTTTAGCCCCGGTAACCACTATTCTACTCTCTGCTTTTATGCATTCAGGTTTTTTAGATTCCACATATGGTAGTTGTTTTTATGTGCCTGGCTTATTTCACTTAACGTATTATTCTCCAGGTTTAATCATGTCCCGAATGTTAATATTTCTTTCTAAGGTTGAGTGGTATTCCATTCTGTATCAATACACCACATTTTCTATATATATTTATTCATTGATGGACACTAAGGTTGATTCCATATCTTGGCTATCGTGAATAATGCTGCAGTGAACATGGGAATGCAGTTTTCTCTTTGAGATCCTCATTTCAATTCCTCTGGATATTCCTTATGGATACCCAGAAGTCAGATTGCTGGATCATATGGTAGTTATATTTTTAGTTTTTTGAAGAACCTCCATACTGTTTTTATAGTTGCTGTACCTATTTACATTCCCCAGAGTGTACAGGGTTCTCTTTTCTCCATATTTTCATCAATACTTGTTATCTGTTCATTTTGTTTTTGTAGTAGCCATTTTAACAGGGTTGAGGTAATATCTCATTGTGTTTTTAATTTGCACTTCTCTGAATGGTGATGTTGAGCGATGTTTCAAATATGTGTTGTCCATTTGTATGTCTTCTTTTAAGAAATGTCTATTTTTCATATACCTATTGGCCATTAGTACATCTACTTTTGAGACATGTATATTCAGATCCTTTGCCTATTTCTTAATTGGATTATTTGTTTTCTTGCTATTGAGTTGTTCCACAGGTGGTCTCTTCACTCTGTTGATTGTTTCCTTTGCTATGCAGAGGCTTTTTAGTTTGATGTCTTAACATTTGTCTATATTTGCTTTTTGTTTGTTTGTGCTTTTGGGGTCATATAAAAAAAATCATTGCCCATACCAATGTCATGGAGTTGTCTCCACATCTTCTAGTAATTTTACAGTTTTAGGTCTTATCTTTATGTCTGTAATCTATTTTGAGTTTGTTTTTATATATGGTATGATAGAAAATATTTTGAATTGAAAGAAAATAAAGACACAGCTTTATCAAAATTTGTGAAATATTGCTGAAGTATTTATTGCATTAAATGGTCATATTAGAACTAAGTCTCAAATGTCTTAAATCAATAATACAAGCTTCCACTATAAGAATCTAGGAAGAAAAGAACAAATTAAAGTTAAGTTAAAGGACAAAAAACCAAACACCGCATGTTCTCACTCATAGGTGGGAATTGAACAATGAGAACTTATGGACACAGGAAGGGGAACATCACACTCCGGGGACTGTTGTGGGGTGGAGGGAGCAGGAAGGGACAGCATTAGGAGATATACCTAATGCTAAATGACGAGTTAATGGGTGCAGCACACCAACATGGCACATGGATACATATGTAACAAACCTGCACATTGTGCACATGTACCCTAAAACCTAAAGTATAATAATAAAATAAAATAATAAAATTTTAAAAAAGAATATATAAAAAAGTTAAAGAATGGAAATAATAAAGATAGGAAAAGAAACCCATGAAACTAAGTATAGAAAAATAATAGAGGAATTCCATGAAACAAAAACTGGTTCATTACAAGAAAAACTGATAAAATTGACAAATCTGTTACAGGACCAAACAAAAAAGAAAGGATATAAGAAATTAATGAAGAGACATCACTACAAACTGGATAGTCATTAAAAGGGTGGTAAGGGAATCACATGAATAACTTTATGCCAATAAATTTGACAACTTGGATGAAATGGATAGCTTTCTGAAAATAAACTGCCAAAAGTCACTTAAGAGGAAATTGAAGTCTAAGGTGTACTATACAGGTATTGAATATGAAGTTTTAAGCCCTCCAGCAAAGGAAAATCTGGGCTTACAGGGCTTCAGCAGAGAATTCTACCAAACATTTAAGGAAGATATAATAGCAAGTCTGCACAAATCTTCCAGATATGCAAAAAAATGAACCTCAATGCGTATATTTTGCCCCATTCAAAATTTACCTTGAAGTAGATCATAGAATCAAATGTAAAATTTTAAACAATGCAATTTGTAGAATAAAATATAGGAGAAAATTTGGTTATGCAAAGATTTATTAGCAAAAGCAGGTCTATAAAGAAATACATGATAGAGTGGGCTTTTTATAAATTCACAACTTTTTGTAGAAATCAACAAAGCATTTCTAAAATGTATATGGAAATTCAGTGGTCCTATATCCAAAACAATCTTGAAAAGGAAAAAACATTGGAAGGCTCTCACTACCTGAATTTCAGGCTTAGGATAAAGCTACAATAATAAATATAATGTGGTGTTATTTTTATTAAGGATAGACATACAGCAGCTCAAACATGAATTTATCATATGACCCAACAATGCTGCTTCTGGGTATTTACCCACAAGAAACAGAAACATGTACCCACTGAAATACTTGTACATAATGTTCATTACATTTTTATTTGTAATAGCTGCAAAGTGGAAAAAAAGACTACAATGTCCATCTGTGGGTGAACTGATAAACAATTATGCTAGATCCATTTAATGAAATACTAATAAGTAATAAAAGGAGAAAGAACCCAAATGTATATATGAATGAATCTCAAAAACTTTATAATAAGCAAAAAAGCCAGCCAGAAAAGAGTATATGTAACATATTTTATGATTTCATTTACATGAAATTCTGTGTCAGACAAGGTAAACTAGGGTGACAGAAAGTAGATGTGTGCCTGTGGTTAAGATTGTGGGTTGCATAGATTCCAATAAAACTTTTGGGGTTGATGAAAATGTCTCATGGCTTGATTGTGATTTTGGTTATATGGGTAGTTATATTTGTCAAGACTCATGGATTTATCCACTTATATCAATTTATTTCATGTAATTTATACTTGAATGAAGTTGATTTTTAAAATAGTGCATGAGGTATCCATTGTTTTTTAAAGTGGAGAAAATGTTATTTTTATTTTCCCTTTGTTTCCTTGTGCTCTAATAGTATTATTGGAGATATTTCTAAAAAAAAAAAAAAAAGTGAACTAAGTTTTTTATTTTCTTTTAATTAGCACACTGGAAGCAGTGACATCATTTCAGCTGTTGTGTTTTTTTTTTTTTTTTTTTTTAAGGAAGTTAACTTTACTAAGTGACGTGCAGAATTAGTTTTAAGCCTGGTCATCAGCACTAAGAACAATAAGATGTTCTCATTATATTTATTTTTAGTTCATACAAAATGATTCATGTGAATTTAGCCCCTAATTCTAAGAAAAAGAAAGAGAGGTTTATAATGTATTGTTTTTATCTCCAGAAGGTATTAGATTCTGGACATTTCTCCCCAACAGTAGCTTCTTAAAGTCTACCTATATTGACATAAGTGTCAGATCTGTCATCAGTTCCAGGATGAAGAAAGATAATTTTCTTTTTCCCTGAGTTTGCATCTTTTCCCACCATATTACAAATGTCAATTTATGGCAGAAATAGCATTCTTTAATAATTATGTGAAAAAGTCATTACAAGAAAAGGGCCCTTTTCACATAATAAATTAGCCTAGGTTGTTTGCTTTAACAAAAACCCTACATGCTGTGCAGATGGACCTTTTCTTACACTGCTCATGAGATTGTGGATTGGCAGACTGCATGAAAACCGCATGGAATGCAGTAGGGGCAGCAGCAGAAGGGAGAGTTGGGTTGCCTCCCCTGATCTCCTGATCAAAGGACCTAGATAATGCTACTGCTCACATACAGAATATGTTTAGATTTATTGAGGCATCTCTTATTTTTTGAATATGCCAAAACAGACAGACCCAGTTTTTTGCAAACAAATTGCCATTATTATGTGTAATAGAATTGGAATAAAGCAACTCCCATTTTTTATGTTATTGGATTGCTCTAAATCATCTGAAAGTGCACACCTCTTCCCACCTATATTTCTTAACCACTTTACTGCCAGAACTTATTTTAATCTTATCTCATATTCTCTTGTTTTCTTGCTCTCTAATTAGAAAACCACTTGACCATTACTGCCCCCATGATCTATGTGATTTCTTTCCTTCTGATTTGGAGTCTTCCCAATATCAACTCTACCATGTATTTATTTTTTTAATTTGAAAATATTTTAATGATCCAGATACTTTGAACTTTTCTAATTAGCTTGTATTTGTGCCCTGAAATATTTAAAACAAAATATTTGGAAGGATTTTGACATTTACACTCTCGTGGTATTTGTATTTGCAGTTCCCTGAATGTGGTTTCTATGGAATGTATGATAAGATCCTGCTTTTTCGCCATGACCCTACCTCTGAAAACATCCTTCAGCTGGTGAAAACGGCCAGTGATATCCAGGAAGGCGATCTTATTGAAGTGGTCTTGTCAGGTAGTATACTTTTGTACTTTTTCTTTATCCATAGATTAGAAGTTGTATTTGAAGAATTCTTGCGCATATGTTTTTAAGGAAACATAAAAAGCATATCTCAAACTTAGCTCCAAGAGAAGATGTTGGAGCTCTGTCCACATGAAAAAGGGAAACAAAAGGTTGCCCTTTAACTGGCTGTGTCCACACCCAGAACTGCTCCAATCACGTCTCTTGACTTAACGTTCCCTCCCAGCCCCATCTCAGCCTCTAGCAACATACAGATGGCGTCATTCAGCACCTTGAATCATTTGGACAGCAGCAAAAGCAAACAAGAAACTCACCAACAGTGAAGCTAAATCAGCTGTCAGGGCTGCAAATGTACAGAATGTGTGGAAGCCAAGAAATAACACCAGGGCTAAGAAGCCTTTGACTTACTAAGGTCAAAAGTCCAGTAGCTATGAGGTAAGCCAAGACCAAGGAGGAAGCCAGAGCCCAGGAGTTAGAGCAGGTCAGGTCACGCCATGTGACGCTAGTTAACTCAGTCCCTGAGAAATGGCTACGTTTGCTTCTGCTCACATTTGTATTTCTTGTTTAGGATTTAGCAGTTGGTAATAGGACTGTGCCTAACCAAACAGAAAAAAAAGAATGTATTTAACCTTCTTAAAAAGCACCAGAGAACAGCTAGAGTGGAGATCTTTACAATGATACTCAATGCAATGATAATGTATCCAAATTTTTATTGTTTATTTTTGTTAAAAATTGAATAATTATTGAGAAACTTGGATTGCCTTGCTCTTTTCTCCTCTCCTGCCTTCTTTGTTTACCATCTCTTTGAATAAAAGAAGTCCAGTAGCATTACAGAGTCTCAACTTTATTTCCTCAAGTTCCTCAACTTGTTCAGAGCCCAGTACTTGGATGCACTGATTATAATTCAGTTTATCTTTGTTTTATTCACTTTGCTTTGATTCAGTCTAGTTCTCTTTTTATCTTTATTGGTTGCCTACAGTTGTGTGAGATCCTGGGATTGCCACGATTTCATTTTGTAGATGGATCCTATAAAACAACTTTTTTGCTAGATAAAGGTAATTATTTTTCTATTGCCTGTAGGGTTGCCAGTTGTTACATAAACAAACTAAAAAAGCAAAAGCTTTGATGGTTTTTTATTCCTTTTTTTTGAAGAAGTCACTTGCTTTGTCTGGGTTTTCCTTTTTCCTTTCCTTTGGCTCTTTTGACATTTGCTTACTTCACCTGACCTCTCAAAACTACGGACTAGACATGTTGTTTTCTAAGTTTCCTGCTTCTGAACACTAAATTAATTATTCAGGGAAATCATGCACTGGATCAGTTCTTGCCATAATTCATATTAAACTCATAGCCAGGCTGCTTTGTAAATAATGTAATATGTTTTATCAGTCCTTTTGCCTTGTGTCAATGTCCAGAAATATATGAGGACTTTTAAAATTGCATTTCTAAATCTAATGTATTATTCTTTCCATTTTACTTTTGTTATCAAGCACATTAGAGTAGTAGCAGACAGACTGAATGCAACCTGTGTGTGGGTGTATTTATGTAGGAGAGGACTGCTTATTTGCATGTTATCCCAGCATTAATGAGCCAGACCTGCTCTTCCCTCGTGTTGACCTGATGTAGCCCTCTAGAATTCCCTTGCTGCGTGAGAACAGCATTCTGCTTTTCCTCTCCCGTCTTTGCAAATTGAGAACTTCATTGTGCCTATGCCCCACCTCCCCTGCCGTCCACCCTTTATGTTCCATCTCTCCTGTTTTCCTGGCCACAGTTGTCGAGAGGGCATTTAAGAGCAGCCCATTTCCTTACCTGCTTTCCCAGCACCAGACTCCAGAAGGGCTCCCTGACTCTTACCAGCTATTTTGCTGGAATTTAAAAGGAGCTATTCTCTAACAGTTTAATTCTAGTTTTGAACGACATAGTGCCATTTTCCCCAATGTCATTGACCCTTTAAATTGTTCAGTTATGTATATCAGTTACACACACACACACACACACACACACTCAATTATGTTTAGATCTCCTGCGCTTACCTGTAACCATTGGCAGCAGTATTCTCCCAGCTCCTCTCCCACTCTATTGCTTAGCATTGTGATTTGCTCAATAAATGTTTATGTTTACAGTAGTTTTTTAAACCATCCCACCCCTTTGTATTACAACCCTGTTTCTTACTCATATCTCTTATCTCTTTTCCCTTAGCCTTTTTAGGCCCTGAGTCTATTGTGATCAAATGCCTGATGTTCCTTTCTTTTTCCTGGTCTTTATGTCTTCCTTGCATCCTGACTCTCCTGAAGGTGATGCCCCATTTCCAAGAGGCTTTGCCTCTTATTTTCCTCCTCTCTTAGTTGAGGAGTTGAGTGATATGGCCCTCTTCTAATTTCCCATTGCCATTTAATTATTTATGTCACCTTCTTTGCAGTGAAGTGATTTATTTTCCTCGAAGACTCATTTCCATTTAAGTATGGCAATAGTTGGTGTCAGATTCCTAATCTTACTTTCCATTTTAAGCACCCATTCATCTTTGGTTTTGTTAACATGCATGTTTATGATTCTTCAGATTCCTTATTATTTATTTTTGTTATCAGTCACCCATAGTGCCATTCCTGACTTCACCAATAAGACAAGGCTCCAGCTTCAAAATCTCCACTTGGTAGAACTCCTCTTCTCCTACTCCAGCCTGTCCATCTTGTCCATCTCTACCAAGTGCACATTCCTGTTCCCTGTCTTTTTCACTGTATTTTAATCACTAACTCCCTACCAATTTTGACCATATTTTTCTATTTCTTTTTTCTCCACATAGCATGCAGCTTATTATATTCACGTCTTACACCACACTTTGATGGAGTTTCAATGACTTTGTATACCCGGGCAGGGCCTGCAATACCTGTTGGTAATCTGAATTATTTTACCACCCATTTTTGCCATTCTTTTCCTGAGCCATATAGGACACACAGTTCCCAGCCTTCCTGACTAAATGCAGATCCAACTTTCACCTGACCTAACCAGTGTTCAGCAATCTTTTCCCCACCTCATCCTTTTGTTATCCATAGATATGAGGTTCTCAATAAATATGTATGAGTTCACTTATTAACTACTGGCTATGAGAATAAAGTTACTACATATACACCGTTTTGTAAAAATATCGATTTGTTGTAAAATATTATTTCTAGATATATCCTCAAAAATAAACTGAACTTCAAGTCTTCTTGCTATGCATTCTTTTGGCCCACATAAGAGAAATTAGGGCCTATCAAGTGAGTAGGATTGTACCATGTTATAATTTGTGGCAAGGCGAGTGATAGCTGCAAGGACACTTCAGGCCATAGGTGCAGGGGAGCTTGGATTACATACTCATTCCCGACCTAGTCCCTGAAGAGGACACGAAGGGTGCTGATTGCCCTGGGATATATGCTGTTTCCTGGAGGTGTAGTTAAGCATCAGTTTCACCAAAACTGCAGTGGGTAAAGGAATAAACAAGCTGTGGACATTTTCCTTCTGAAGCCTGTAGTTTTACTGTTAAGTTTTATTTATCCAAACTTTCTTTTTCCTTATCACAAATTAAATTTTACTCTGTAGTTTGACGTAAACATAACCTGGTTGTTTTTATATTTAACTAACAATCTATCAGCAGGAACATTTTCTGACATAGGACTGCAGTAAAAATGAGAGAAAAAAAATAGGGAAAAATTTCAAGGTTAATTTTGTTTCTTCAGACAACATCAAGATTTTTTTTTCTTTGCTTATATCATTTTCTGCTCAGACTTTTCATCATCTTTTAACTGATTTGGGAGTGAAAACTAACCAAGCTGCCTCTGGCTAATTTGCGATTTTTTTCTCCCTCCCTTTCTTTTTGAAAAACATGACTAGTGTGAGCTAGTACATTTAAACGCAGTAAGCCAGGAAAAGATTGCTCATGAGTAGATGGATTGGGTTATTGAGGAAAAAAATAACAACTGCATGAAAGTTCCCTACCCCACCTATTGCCACTACTGGCAAATTCTCTGCGTGTTAAACAAAGGACTAGCATTCTTACTATTGTTAAGAAGTAGGAAAACACTGAACATGGAAATTTTTTTTTTACCAAAGCCAAAGTCTAGTTCAAGTGTATGATACTGAACTATAAAATCAAGGTTATGGAATGTATTTGAAACCTTCTTCGTGGTGGGCCTCAATCAAATCCTGATAATTCAGCCTTAGCAAACAAATTAGTAACAGGACTACACTTACATGACTCAAATGCTATTTGGTTGGTTTTGGCTTGATCTCTAATAATTATCAGTGTGTATATGTGTGTGTTTATGTATGTATGTGTATGTATCTTGTAGGTAGTTAAATAGAGACTAGAAAAGGACTACAAGAATTCCTCAAATAAAATCACGGTTTTAAAAGTTTGAGAGATAAATGTTGAATCTTTCCTTCTTACATTTAAGGTTGAAAAATAGATGTTTTTCTTGGGCTTCTTTCATTATAGATTTACAGTAGATTATCTTGTATTATAACTTTTACAAAAAGCTATTTCCACATGTAGTTAGTTTTTGGTCCTCACTATCAAGAGAAGGGCGCCTCATTAGAGAGCTGGCACTGTGGTCCAGGCAGAAGAGCCATGGGCCTATTCTCGAGCCATGACAGAAGAGCTGAAAATGAGGCAGAGCAGTCAGGAAATATTTTAGAAGTAAAATTAAACAAACATAATAACCATTTTGATGTAGTTGATGAAGGAGGAATGAAAAAATGAACAGAACTCTCAGGAGAGCTACAGCTATGTGAGAGTGTGATGACATTTCCCTTATCCCACCCCAAGTCTTGCCCTCATACATTGTTCAATGTGTTTGCCAGATGATTCAGGTACTTATCTGAGGGGCTGAAGAACTAATTTCTCAGGAAGGTAGTACCGTTGATTTTCTTCGGGATTTTGTACAAGTTGCAAAACCTTTGGGCTTCAGGAATTTTTTTTTTTTTTTGAGACAGAGTCTTGCTCTGTCACCCAGGCTGGAGTGCAGTGGCTCAATCTTGGCTCACTGCAACCTCCACCTCCCGGGTTCAAGCAATTCTCCTGCCTCAGCCTCCAGAGTAGCTGGGATTACAGGCTCACGCCACCACGCCCGGCTAATTTTTGTATTTTTAGTAGAGACAGGGTTTCACCATATTGGCCAGGCTGGTCTCGAACTCCTGATCTTGTGATCCGCCCATCTCGGCCTCCCAAAGTGCTGGGATTACAGGCGTGAGCCATCGCACTCGGCTTGGGCTTCAGGGTTTTTTGTTTGTTTGTTTGTTTTTTAATCAAACAGAAGCTTCTACTAGATGAAAGTATCATACAGTGATAATATTACATGCATTCTATTTTTGTTTTCATTCTGGAAGTAAAGTATTAGGCATGAGGATAGAGTATAATTTCCAGGGCCAGAGCATCTGAGTTCATATCCTTTATCTATTCTTCACTACTTACATCATTGCCAAGACTTGTAATCATTCTGTGCCCACGTTTCCTCATCTGTAAAATGGGGATAACCCTAGCACCTAGATTGTAAGGTGTTTACATAAATTAAAATAAATTATTGCTTGTAAAGCACCTTAGACAGTTTCTATACGTAGCAACTCCATAATAAATGCAAACTATTAAGATTGCTGCTTCTCCTCACACTCTAAGCAGCCTTTAAATGTGATGTGTATGCCTATTAAACATACCACAAAAGGGAAGCCTCGTCCTTTAACTTTGGAAAATGTTGGGCTAAACAACTTTAAAGGAATTATTTGCTCCAAGACTCTTTAGAACTTTGGTGCACGCTAACGTGAAGCATAACTCTCCAAAATCATGCCCAAGTTCACTTGCTCACGGAATACTTTTTCCCCTCTCTGAGCATCTGGTGAGTCCTGGTTCAGCAGGCCACTCTAGAGATACTCCTCTGGGTGATGACCATGGAACAAATCGTCTGAGAGGATGATCCAGTCTCTCTGCACAGAGGGGGAGGATTTGAGCCATAGAAAAGTAGGAGTTAGGAAGCATGAAATCTTTGCTTACATAATATCACAGGTTTTTGAAGCAGTTTATGTAAGTAATTTGTTTCCTTCACAATGACTCTGGAAAGTAGAGAAGTCAGATATTTGAAAAGCTATAGAATATAAATTGTAACTTGCCTATGTCCTGCACAGAGTAGGAGTAACACCAGAGCTTGAATCTGAGTGTTCAGTCACTATTAATACCATTTCAATACCATTTAGCCCTTTGAACTTGAACAAGTAAACAGAAATAGTTGAGGACTTGTTCAAAGAATTCCTATTACAGTAAGAGTTTATATTTCAGGGACCATTGATGATATTTGTAACAGCAAAAGTAGCAGTGAGCTTCGGGAACCATTGCGATGATGTTTATCATAGGCCATTATCATAAAAATGTAAATATTTAATTCATATACTCAAACTTTAATGAGGTTAAGAAAACCCTGAAGGCTCTTCTCTATAGTTATAATACAAAATATACAGCAATATAACAGTGCCACTGCATCACCAGGATCCCATCATAAGTTCACAATTCTGATCAAAATGGAAATAGTGTCTTAGGGTCACTATATTTAAGAAATCCTTGTAAGCATGTTTTACTCCTCCTACGATTCAGTGCCTAAACCATAAACCAGAAAAAAATATATGGTAACAACATTTTATTAAGCTTCTTTTTTCTTTTATACAAAGTGCAAATTACCGACTTTATATAGCATTGTACCAGTTATATTAATTTCTCTTAGATATAATACATTGGTTAGCAATGTAGCAATATTTTATCTTCTCTGAAATTTAGGCAGAAGCTAAAAACCCCAAGAGTGATATAGTAAATCACTGTATTATTTCCTCAAAAGTACATTGCATAGATATAGTTTTTGTTTGTTTGCTTTTAAGAAGGCAGAATTAATTGTGCGCAACACCTTCTCAGCCCTACTACTACTTGGGTAACTAAGGTTTTATAAGACCTGGCCTTCAATGCTCAATTTATATTTCTTTGTGTTTGTACTTGGATGTCGAAATGTCACAGGCTGAATGGACAACTCTTCTCTAACTTCAGTTGCAATTATCTTTGCAGGTGGTTTTGTAACAGTGGAAAATTTAAATGTGAAAATACACATCATTTCTCTTTTCTCCCAAGTATGGCTTATGTTAAGTGTGTCTTCAGCATTTCCTTTTTGTGATTGTTAGTACTCTCTTTCCATTCTTATCTTTCAAGTAAACCTGTGTATTAGTCCATTTTCACACTGCTATAAAGATACTACATGAGACTGGGTAATTTATAAAGAAAAGATGCTTAATTGACTCACAGTTCCACATGGTTGGGGAGGGCTCAGGAAACTTGCAATCGTGGCAGAAGGTGAAGGGAAGCAAGGACCTTCTTCACGTGGCAGTAGCAGAAGTGCCTGTGAGAGCTCAGGGAAAACTACCATCTGTAAAACCGTCAGATCTTGTGAGAATTCACTCACTATCACGAGAACAGCATGGGGGAAACCACCTCCATAATTTAACCACTTCCCTCCCTCGACACGTGGGGATTACAATTCGGGTGGGGGCACAAAGCCTAACCATATCAACCTGGTTTTAATTTCTTTGTGCCACACTAAACCATTTTCTCAGAGAAGAGAATGCAGGTTGGAATGTTTCCATAGACTCCCACTTTTCCCTACTTGTGACTTCAATAGGGATATTGTGCTTGGAGCACTTCTTCCTCACTTTGATAGTTTTCTTGGTTATTTATCTCCTTATAGAGTGGATTCTCCAGGGAGGAGATGGAGAAGCAGCGACACAATAGTGCATTGTTTCTCCATCTATTTTTCCTCAAGCACCCCCAAGTATCAAGGCAGAGGGAAGAAATTCTGTCCAGGTCAATTGGGGAATAAGACAAACCCTGAAATGAAAAGTCTTTTGAAGCCTCTTATTTCATATGAAAACTTTATGCATATTTTCCATTCTGCTGCATTATATTCTTTATGCTATATACTTTTAAATAAATAATATTTCTTGCCACATATTGTTCTTTTAGAAATAATAATAACAATAGTGATGGTAATATAACAATAGTGATGGTGATATATTTATGATATGCACTGTTCCAAGTGCTTCACATATATTAACTCAGAAATATGAATCACATTTATGTTATAACATATCTCCACATAGCTTCAATTTCATAAGTAGTTGATTTTCAGTCAATACTTTGGTTTCAGTCCCAGAGTTGTCATTTATTTCTTATATAATGTTCAGCAAGTCACCTCATTTCCCTGAATCTTGATCCATCTGCTGTAAAATAGCATTAACAGTATCTCCAATATATGGTTTGGCTGTAGAATTCATAAGAATAAATATAAAGCATTTCACAGGATGGTTGCCAAATGTAAAGTACTCAATCCTCTCACCCCACCTCCACCCCACTGCACTACACATTTCTTGAAACAGGAACGATTTGTTTTAATATTTGAAACTTTAGGATCTGGTATATCACATGCAATTAATATCTATTTATTGAGTGAAAGAATGAATCCTTAAATCAATGAAATGCACAAGCCAGCAAATCCATGAATAATTAAATTGATGTCCTATGTATGATATCCAAAAGTTAATGTTGTTGTATAGGAATTGAATTTTAGTGTCTACCGTTAGTTCTTCTTGATATAATCTATTAGTAAAATTAATATTATCATCTGATTAATTCTTTTTTTTCTGGACTCTTGTTATCTCCTAAATATTGTCAAAAATATCTTTTAGAAAATTGTTTGTTTATTTTAAAAAGTCCTGTTTTTAAACATTGCAGTTTCTTTCACAGTATTTCTCAAGCAAAATTATACTTAATTCATGGAATACCAGTTGTTTTCCTAATTTCTGTGACTCCTGGATTGTGTTCATCACCATGACCAAATAACCCCATTTGCTATTGTACTAAATTCACTCTTCAGTAAATCAGTTTTCCCAACCATTGCTCTTTTCTTCCTAAATATTCTTGCTTTCTTTCTGAGATATATTCAGTAGTTACTCCTTTTTGATGTACCCCCCCAGTACTCATCTTATCTGACTTCATCAATTTATTCATTGTCTTTTCCTTCCTGGAGCCTCTGTGTTTCATATCTTCATTACAGCTCCTAAGAGGTGGCACTGAAGATGGCCTTGGGCTCTGGCCTTTCTATTTCAGAGTCTGGAAGGAAAGAGGATTGATATCTTGAGGTCTGGCTGACCTCTCCTGCTGTTCCTTCTTCCCCTCCTCCTCTGTAGTTTTATCCATTTAGCAGAACAGCTGTCCCTGCCTAAGGGTCAGCTGGCAAGACCTACAGAAAAAGTTGAGTCATGTGCTCCAGAAATGGATTCTAAATCTCCATAGATCTCTGTCAGCAGTACATACCGTGGTTTTCAGGGCATATCAAGCTCCTCTCTTCACACAGAATTAGCCTAAGGCCTAGTTCCTCAACATCTGGCAAGTGGATTTTCGGCCAGAAATTATTGTTTCTCCTTCTCTTCTCTTTTCATCTATTACTGTGCTAATTGAAGACAGTATTATAACTGTCACCCACGTAAACAGGAAAATAACACGAGGGCAATGAAAACCACACAAAGGGGACTTTTGTCTCTATGTTCTGGTTACTATGAAGCTAAAAATTCCTTATATTTTCTTCTTAGAATGGAAGTTTAACGGTCTGGTCTAATTTATGTAAGTGCCATGTTAGGGTCTTGATAGCATAACAGGACTTTGGATATTAAGAATCATTCTTAAAAAATATAGTAAGGCATTAGCTTGTTATTTTTGCCTTTGTATATAAATTGGCTTCTAAAACACACGTGGCTTATTTACTAAATTTGACTCTGGATTATTTGGGGTTTATTTTCAAAAATATCACAATCCATGTCAGAAATGAAAGCTTGACACATAGGATATAATGAAATGGATGAGTTATAGAATCTGACAATACTATGAAAAATGTTTTAGGCAATTACAGTATTTTGCAAAGAGGGATTATTTTGGCTCACTTCAATAAAGAGGTGATAGGATTTGTTTTTAGTCAGAATGTTTGAAAAAACCTTTGGTTTTCTGCTGAGTTGGACAGCACAAATTTCTTGTGCTTGAGGCTTAAACTAGAGAATAACAATGTTTGGGTTTTTATTTTGTCTATTTGTTACAAAAGTATGAAATTCCATTGATGAGAATTGGCTGAGAGATATGCATTGCAACCATTTATCTAGGTCTGCACTGTTCATTGTGGTAGCTTTTAACCATATGTGACTATTTACATTTAAATTAATTAAAATTAAATTAAAATGCAATCCCTAAGTCACAATAGCCACATTTCAACTGTTCAATAGAGACATGTGGCTAATGGCTGCCATATTGATATAGAACATTTTCATTATCTGAAAAAAGTTCTGTTGGACAGAGCAACTAGATAAATCAAATTTTACTCCAAAGAGCATACAAACCTGGATCACAGTGTTTATACACATGCATAGCCTGCAGAAATACTTCTACTAAAATGACCTTCAATGTGACATATTGAATGATGTTATGAATAACACACTTGTAAATTTTGGTAGCATATTTATTTATTTTTTTAATTATACTTTAAGTTCTGGGGTACATGTGCAGAACATGCAGATTTGTTACACAGGTATACATGTACCATGGTGGATTGCTGCACCCATCAACCCATCATCTACATTAGGTATTTCTCCTAATGTTATCCCTCCCCTAGCCCCCCATCCCCCAACAGGCCCCGGTGTGTGATTGTTCCCCTCCCTGTGTGCATGTGTTCTCATTGTTCAACTCCCACTTATGAGTGAGAACATGCGGTGTTTGATTTTCTGTTCTTGTGTTAGTTTGCTGAGAATGATAGTTTCTGGTTTCATCCATGTTCCTGCAAAGGACATGAACTCATCCTTTTTTATGGCTTCGTGGTATTCCATGATGTATATGTGCCACATTTTCTTTATCCATTCTATCACTGATGGGCATTTGGGTTGGTTCCAAGTCTTTGCTGTTGTGAATAGTGCCACAGTAAACATACGTGTGCATGTGTCTTTATAGTAGAGTGACTTATAATCCTTTAGGTATATACCCAGTAATGGAATTGCTGGTTCAAATGATATTTCTAATTCTAGATCCTTGAGGAATCACCACACTGTCTTCCACAATCATTGAACTAATTTACACTCCCACCAACAGTGTGAAAGCATTCCTATTTCTCCGCAAGCTCTCCAGCATCTGTTGTTTCCTGACTTTTTAATGATTGATTGCCATTCTAACTGGTGTGAGATGGTATCTCATTGTGGTTTTGATTTGCATTTCTCTAATAACCAGTGATGATGAGCATTTTTTCATGTTTGTTGGCTGCATAAATGTCTTCTTTTGAGAAGTGTCTGTTCATATCCTTCGCCCATATTTATTGTGGAAGCATATTGTGGAAGTGTCATGGAAGAAATTGTTCACTATATCACCCAGTGATTTCCTTACAGCACAAATTCCTCATACCTTAGTACCCCAAACAGCTGTATTTTATAAGAAATATTACACTTATTACATCTAATGTTTGTTTTTGCTTTGGTTTTGGACTCTCAAATCTAATTTGTAGACTGTTTTTAATAATGGTATAAGTCAATACTGCATTTCTTTTATTATACTAACTTTTTGTATTTGGCATAATTCCCAATTTCTCCAGAGTTTTAAATTTTCTATATCTTATTTAATTGTGTGTTACATAGAATACCCTACTGAACAGGTCTAGAAGTAACCTGCCTGAGTTTAATTTCAGTAGCTGCCACGTTTGCTAGCTGTGTGGCATTAGGAAAATTATTTAGTGTTTGAGTACCACAGTTTCCTGAACTTGAAACTGAGAACTGTTCGTGGTTATGATGTAAAGTATATAGCACATTGCCTAGGACATAAGGCTTTTGTAAAATCATCTTAGAAAGAAAGGATACAGGAAAAGTAGAAAGGAGAAAAAGAAATAGATCAGGAAGAGCAATGCAGCATTATGATAAAATATATAGACTATTTGTACCATTTGTGAATGGCTTTGTTTCCCTGTTTTATCTCATACTTTCCCAAAATACATGGTGTAAGTTTTGGTGGCTTACAGAAACATACAAAATATAATGAAATGTCAGTAACTGACAATGGATGTTGTCTAAGTTAGAAAAAACATTTAGTTAAGTATATAAATTCTAGAATATCCATTTAAAAAACAGTCATATAACTTTATTGTTATACTTCATAAGCTGCCTTGAATCATATAAAAACCTGCTCTTGAAACCCAGATCTTTCTTTGGTGAATTCCTTGATGTTTATTCACAAACGAATCATCTAGATTTTGGGTAAATGTACCTAGTAGTACTCTGAATGCAGGTTTAAAAATGTATTAATCAGGATTGGTCAATGAAGGTCAATATCGATCAAGATTGTTTTATGGTTTTATGTGGATAGATGCTCTTTTTTACTAAGAGGTCACGTTGGAATGTCTTTTGATTTCTTCCTATGCAGTGATGAAAAATCATAACAAATACTTTATTTCCATATTCAGTTCTCTCTTTCTCTGTACACACACACACACACACACACACAGACACACACACGACAAAAGATCCTAGAGGAGGAAAGGAAGGAAAGGCAGAATACTTCATACCCTCAAGATCAGTGATCATTAAAAGTCACTGAAGGCTGCCTGCATTAACAAAGCCAATTGGAGAATGGCTACTAAATGGCTATCTGAAGACTTCATGGACATTAATTATTTTTGTTGGAGGTAAAAGATTGGGCTTCACTTGAAAAGCTGCCAGATATTCCTTTTGTTCCATGATTGGTGGCGCATAGCACTTCAGTTCAATAACTCAGCCATGCCACCATCTGCCCAGCACTCTCATTCTGCTGGTTGGCATGTCATTTATTTGCTTTTAACATGCAACCCATATAAAAATCCCTCATAATCTGCCAAAATTAGAAATGCAGCTGTTTTAAGTCTTAAACAGCAATAGCACTATTCATTATGCCAGTATGGCGGAATAAAATAGAAAAATGTATTTGAAAAGAGCAATGCTACATCAGAATGTATTTGTACCTTCACTTTTTTAACATTCAAGACATCTATAGTCTGCTACCAGTGCTGATTTCAGGCTTAAAGTTGACACATAAATATACCAAATAGTTTCTTTAGTACATATATTTTAATACAAGAATTGGGATTTGAATCAGCTCTGAATTATTTTTCATGTTATAAAGCAATTTCAGCCTTTCAGTTTCTAGAAAATGAAAAATTTCTAGCTAACCCTGGGTCTGATCTTATTCTATTTTTATTTTCCTCAGAAGTTTCTTGAGGTTCTGATCATTATAACTTGTTAATCCAGAGAAAAACTGATCATGTAGAGCTGTGTGGAGAATTCTCAGTGAGGCAAGCAGTTAGTTAGTCCCCTATTTAGGGGAAAAAACGATGAAGAGAAAAAAAAAAGAATTTTCTCCCACATACTAATCTTGTGGTGCTGAAAAATGAAATCCAAAAACTACCTTTTGTTTCACTGTGCTCTCTGCAATCACATTATTTGGGAATGATAGGTGTTAGGAAACAGTAAAGATCTGGTATTACTTTCCGAAGACACCTTTCTTCACAGTGAGTAGACATACTTGTTCTGAAACAAAAGTTGGATAGTTTGAAATTGCTTTGCTTAATCCTTTTCAATATTCCTATAAGTTTAAAGGTCTAAGTTGGATTCATTTGTCTATTTGTTAATGGTGATCCCACATGAGATCTTTCGTCATGTGAATTTCACAGACTTAAAAACGTAATTTATATTTGTGAGAATTGACTTGTAAAAATTTATTTGCTTTCTGTGAAGTCAGGGTATGAAAAGTAATGGTTGAGCATGACACAAACTTACTTATATAGATTTACTTGATAGGCCTTTATTTATAGGCCTTTACGTCTCCATCAAGATTAACAGTACTAAAGAACAAGGACTGTAAGCTGTGGTTCTTGAAAGATCCATATGACAGTTAGGTGAGTACCAGATATAAGGTAGTCATTCTGAAAAGACTTGTTCATGATTGATATGTTTTGCTTGGCAATTTAAGATTTCATAATTGGATCTCAATTTTTTAAAATTTAAATTTGGTTTTAAGCAGTTAATATATTTGGAAAATCCCAAAGTTAAAAATCTGTGAATCTCGTTTCATATTGCATGTAGTGGTTTCTAACCACCAATGAAGGAAAAAAACCCCACAACATTATTCCACTGTCTTATTTACTTCTGTATTTGCATTGTATATTGTGTTGGATCTAGTTTATAGCTGTGTGACTGTCAATTACTGTCTTAACTACCAAATAGTGCAGTGTAGTTTAAGTCCATGTATTCTTAGGTTTCTAAAGTTAAAATACTATTCCCTTCCTTTACACTAATTAGCATAGTCCTGGCCTCTCTTACTCTTTAGAATGCATTGGACTTTCTAACGTGTTATAACAATGGTTATAAAATTTTAATGAAAAATATTTAATTATATGGCCTCAATATACCACCTTTTCCACCCAGGACAAATGTGTAATGTTTATCTATTGAGCCAGATAGATTCATCTATTTTGTCCTTCAAGGTCAACAGCAGTCTTGGGCTTATCTCATGTATAAATCTCTACTCTTGTTGGTTGTTTGATTTTAAAAACTTTTAGTGCTGAGCAGAGGTCTTGGTTTGCCATCTCTAATGACTGAAATCTATTCTTGTCTCCTGGAGTACTTAACATGCAGAACGAGGGAGACAAGCACAAATGCATCTTTCTAGTTTTGAAATCAGATTGTCCTTCATAGATGATACAACCCTAGCAAGGGTTTCAGTAGTCGACCTAATATATATTTTTTAACAAACTTGTACTTTGGAATAATTTTAGATTTACATAAAAGTAGCAAAATATACACAGTTTGCCTCACCCAGATTTATTTTCTCCTAATATTATCATCTTTCATTGTCATGATACATTTGTCAAAACTAAGAAATTAACATTGGTATATGATTTGAACTTACCAATATTTTTCATTAATGTCCTATTTCTGTTCAGGACTCAATCTCTAGCACATCGCATTTTGTTGTTATATTTTCGCAGTCTCCTCTGGTCTGTTGGGGGTCTGGTCTGTGACAGTTTCTCAGACTTTCCTCGTTTTTCATGGACTTAACCATCTTGAGTAATACAGGCCAGGTATCCTGTAGAATGGTCACCAATCTGGGTTTATTTGACATTTTTCTCATAATTAAACTGGGGTTACAGATTCTGGGGAAGAATACCATAGAAGTGAAGTAGCTTTCTTATCACGTCACATAGGGGTACATGATATCCACATGACATCATTGATAATGTTAACCTTTATCACTTGGTTAAAGTCGTGTTTGCCAAGTTTCTCCGCTGTACAGTTTCTATTTTCTTCCTTTGCCCAACTCTGTCACTAAATCTGTCTCACCCTCAATGCAGGGAAGAAAATCCCCACCCTCTGGAGAGTGGAGTATCTGCATATATTAAATGGAATTCTTCCATCAGGAAGATTTGTCTCTTCTCCATTTACTTATTCAAAACCCAGTTTTAGGTCTTTATTATTTTTTACTGCATTTGATAACATGAATTCTAGTGCTTCTGGCGATAGTTCTGTGTTTTAATTCAACTTTCCTTCTTAAACATATGAAAAGAATAAACACACGCACACACACACTGTGTAAAGAAGTAATTGTGAACACTAGTGAATATCAGTATAACCAACTGGGATTGCTAATTTTGTGTCAACTTGACTGGGCCATGGAGTTTGGTTAAAGGTTATTCCCGGTGTGTCTGTGAGGGTGTTTCTGGATGAGATTAATATTTAAACTGGTAGACAGAATAAAGTAGATTGCCCTCCCTGATGTGTGTGGGCATCATCCAATAAATTGAAGGCCTGAATAGAATAAAAAGAATGACTAGAGGAAATTTTGCTCTCTCTCCCTGTTTCCAAGCTGTTGCATCAGCCTTCTCCTGCCTTAGAACTCAGAGTTGGACTGGAGCTATACCATTGGCTCTCCTGGGTCACCAGCTCACCAACTGCAGATTTTGGGGTTTCTCAGCCTCTATGATTATTTGAGCCAGTTTCTTATAATAAATCTTTTTATGTATCTGCATCTGTATCTATCTATTTCTCTTATTGGTTCTGTTTCTCTGGAGAATCCTAATACAACAACCATCCCCCTGAACAATGAGAGCAATGCTATAATCCTGAAAAACCTTTGTGTGCCCCTTCCCTGATTCTGTTCGTTCTCGCTGTCTTGAAATTTGTGTTAATCATCTCCTTGGATTCATTTTTTATATGGTGGGATTTAAAAGCTTATAAATTGGAATTCTGGTATGATTAAGTAGGTATGGTTCTTAATGTAACGAAAACTGTAAAATAATTCTTCTGTATTTTTCTATTTTTCCCTTTTACTTAAGGAAATAAATTGTATGTCTTTTATAATTCTTTACATACTCTGTTTACTGAGTAAACTAACTTTATGGGACAACTTTATTCCATAACTAATCTGCTTCTGAGACAGGTGCTAATTAATAGATATAGGAAGCTCTTCTCTTTAGATCTGAATTTGCCATCAACAAAGGGAATTTGCTTAATAACAATTTCCAAGCATGCAGTACATATTGAAGAAACTTGGCACATTAATGCTATAGTAAAAGTTAATAAAGTACACCAAAATATACCTTATAATAAATATAAAAAATTTTGCTATCTTGGGAGTGGTTGTAGCTTTATTTTTATTTAAAGACCTAAAGTTTTGTTTGTTTGTTTGTTTGTTTGTTTTTGAGACAGGGTCTTGCTCTGTCACCCAGGTTGGAGTGCAGTGGTGTGAACATTGCTCACTGTAACCTCTACCTCCCGGTCTCAAGTGATCCTGCCACCTCAGCACCCTCCCCACTTCCGTAGCTGGGACTACTGGCATGCGAGCCACCATGCCCGGCTAATTTTTGTATTTTTTGTAGAGAGGAGGTTTTGCCATGTTGCCCAGACTGGTCTCGAGCTCCTGAGCTAAAAGGATCCACCCACTTCCAAAGTGCTGGGATTACAGGCATGAGCCAGTGCGCCCAGCCTAAAGTTATTTTTTCTTAAATAAATATTCTAACTTGTGAGGATGCTTGATCCCTTTACCTCACTGAGACTAATTAGTAAGAACGAAATATCTAGACAAACCTTTTATTTAACATCATGGCCACCAATACATTTTGAAATTAATTTTTCAAAAAATTCAGATGCTTGTGCACTTAAAACAATACCTATTCAGTCACTAAAATGAAGACTTGTAGATTCAAATTCTAATAATAGTTTCAATTGTCTGTTTCATTATTGGCTCCTCTGAAGATATGTAAAATTATCCTAACACCACTTTTTAATGTCATCCTTTAAATATTCAACGCCCTAAAGTCTTATCATTTCTAGGCTGTGCTTTCTTAGTTCCTTCAACTCCCCATTGCCTCATTTGGGGACTTGATTTGGTCATCTTGTTAAATTGTCCTTCCTAATGTCATCTTGTCTGCTTGATGAGGACATCATTATGTGTTAATTCCTTAGGTAGGAATGATAAACACAGTAGAATGACTAACAGCATTTATTAAGCAACATTTGTGTTTTAGATAAAAGGTGAGCCTCCAAATGTAAGATTGACAAAATTACCTTTGATGGTCAAGGAGCTGCTGTTAGAAGAGATGGGCAGTTAATGAAGATTGATAAGTCATTAACCAGATATTTTTGAGAGGTCTTGGAAAGGTCAGTAATCTATTAGCCTGAAAGATGTATCCCAGGGGCCATCTTATGATGATGAATAAACAATGAGTCCAGGATGGAACATCAACATTCATAAAGCCAACAGACACAATCTAGAGTCAGGAGTCAGTGAAGAGTTACAATATCGTGAAGTGATCCAGTAGTGAGTTTCATATACACACAGGGAGTTGAGCTCCAGAAACACAAAAGGTGCCTGAATTGGAGGTTCTGCCCTAGTTTGGAGGTGGAAATGGTTAGCAGTTCTTTGGTTGCATCAGGGAAGAAACTGATAGGAGAGGTGGGTGATACTGGACTTACAGATGTGTACCATAAATTATCTATTTGGCTATTATTTATATTTCTTCCCCACTCGAATATAATTTCCACAAAGGCAGGTACATTATCTTTCTACTTTATTGCTATATTCTCAGTGCCTACAGCAGAGCCTGACGATAAGCACAATACATATAAATTAAATGATAATTGAAGGAATCTAATGTATCACAAACTTCTGTTGATATTACCTTCTATTAAATAACTACATCCCTTACTATCTGCTAGTTCAGGTACCATATTCTCCCAACTTTCTCACTGGAATAGTCTCCTTGTTGGTTTCCTTGCCTCCAGTTTTGTTCCCTCTCATTCATTCTTTTCTATTGTGTAATCCTAGTAACTTCTAAAGCCTAGATTGGATAACAACATTTCTCTATATAAAACCCTTCAAAAGCATGAGGCTAAATCCTCCTACATTATTTATGAAATTGTTTGTGATTTGACTTCTACTTAATTCTTCAGCAATATGGCTTCCTGTTCTACTCCCTACTCTACCTGATTCTAGTATATGGGCATATGGAACTTCTCCCATTTCTTTTAATACATTAGAAGAAATGCCTTGCCTTGCTTTCAGTTCCCTTTTACACCTGCTAGTCCTTCAACCTGTACTATTTGTATGCATTTTCATCCTCATTTGATTTGCCTGGCTAATTGCAATTCATCTTTCATGACTCAGCACATATATCCTTCCCTAAGAATCTCACCTGAAATACCACATTTGGGTGAGGCAACTTTTTCTACCAGGTGTTCCCTTCATTAACATTTATCTCACTTTGTTTATAATTACACTTTTTGCTGGTTTTAAAGTAGAAGATACCCTGTGAAAGAAGGGACCATGATTATCTAATTTGTAAGTGTAACAATAATATCACAGGATTTTTGGTAAAGATTATATGAGATACTATAAGCCACTTACCTGTTTTAACATTTTTTCTTCTTATTATTGTCATCCCTGGTGCCTTGTGCAACATCTGGCAATGAGTGTTGCTAAATAATTATTTTTGAATATATTAAACTTTCATGCTGATTGTTGTCATGGGCACTTAAGTCAGATTAGAATTTAAATTTGATATGGATGATAATCAGTTTAGAACATTATCATTATTACTTGTGACTCCAAAGACAACATTCTTTTAATGGATGTTAGGGTGGGTTTTTAAAACTCACAATTTTAACAGCATCTAACAAGATTTCCTGGAAAACACTCATCAGTGAACAAGAATAATGAACATATGGGTTGAATTTCCACTGAAATTCAAAGACTTAAAAAGAAATGGGGAAACCAATTTTATAAAATGGGCAAAGAATTTGAAAAGACATTTATCCAAAGAAGATACACATATGACCAATAAGCACATGGAAAGGTGATCAGCATCATTCGTCATTAGGAAAATGCAAGTCAAAACTACAGTGAGATGCTGTTTCGCATCCAGTAGGATGGCTATAATCAAGTAGACAGACAATAACAATCTTGGCAAGGATGTGGAAAGACTGGAACCCTCATAAATTGTTGATGGAATTTAAAATGGTGCAGCTGCTTTGGAAAACGGGTTGGCAGTTCCTCAGGAAGTTCCCAGCCATTCTACTTCTCGGTTTATACCCCAAAGAATTGAAAACATATGTTCACACAAAAGCTTATACACAAATATTCATAGTAGCATTATTAATTGTAGCCAAAAGTAGAAAAAATGGATGTTCATTCACTAAAGACTGGTTAAAGAAAATGTGGTATACCCATTCAGTAGAATATTATTTAGCTATAAAAATGAAGTAAGGATACTTGTTACATCATGGATGAACCTGCAAAACATTATGACAAAATGAAGAAGCCAGTCACAGTTTATATGTTGTAGGACATTTATATGAAATGTCTGGAATCAGTACAACCATAGAAACAAAGTAGATTAGTGGTTGCCACGGGCTTGAGGGAGGGAAGAATGTGTCGTGACCACTAATAGTATCAGTGTTTCATTTTGCAGTGATGAAATATTTTGGAATTAGATAGCAGCGATGGTTCAGCAACCTTATGAATATTTTTAAAATCACTGAGCTATATACTTTAAATGGCTTAATTGTATAGGATGTGAATTATATCTCAATAAAGACAAGAAAAGTAAATACAATCTGGCTTTTCTGTTCATCGAGAGGATAAAGGTTTGATAAAGGGAGGGTTAGGTTGGTGCAAAAGTAATTGCAGTTTTTGCCTTTACTTTCAGTTAATCTCTGAAATGAAAGCAGTGGCAAAAACCGCAATTACTTTTGCAGCAACCTAATATGTTAAAATAACATGGAGGTCATTCATAATTTTAATTGCTTAAGTTCTGTGGAATATAAGGATTAGAATGTCAAGAAGCTCAAATAAATTTATTTCCTGGGAATAAATTATTTCAGGGATAAATTTCAGGGATAAAATAAGGATGGTGGTTATTCAGATCATCGTCTTTAGAGGGTAACATATCGACGTGAGTAATTCAAAGGATTTGGCTACAGTACCTTGCAGTCCTGAAGTACAGTTATGCTTTGCTTCTGTGAAGCAGAGATTTTCCACTCTTGTCAGTGCAGAGCAATCTACAGTGGCATTTTATGCGGTGGTATTTTTGATGGAATAACACTACATCTTTAGCCTTGATAGGACAAATGTCACATGGACTGAATTGTGTGTGAGTCTATTTGTGTGTGTGTATGTGTGTGTGTGTATGTCTGTGTGTGTAAAAGAGATATACCAAATCCTTCTAGATACATGCGTCTGCTCTTTCAACTTAAACTTTTTAATTATGCCATCTACACAAAAAAAATGAGAAAAAAAAACTCATTTAAAATACCTGAGTAAATGTGCATAAATATGAAGTCATTGAAGATATAGAATGGAAGTCTGGGGTCTCAGACAAAACAAAACAAAGAAAACCAGTTACTGTTGAGGGGATACACAGGCTCCCACATGAATGCTCTTGAGATTTTTATTAAAACAACATTGAAATTGGGGCAGGGGGTGGGTGGAATTATTGTGCAGTGGTAAGGGCTTTGGAGTCAGATGCACTTTGGTCTGATTCTCTGCCCTCTTTGAAGGCTTTTTGAAGGATTCCTTAGAGTGTAGTTCTCCAATCAGAAAATAAATTTCTTGTCATTCAAAGTAGGATAGTAGTGTATTGTAAATGTAAATTAGTGTTTTATTTTGGCAAGAATGATAAAGAGATTAGTCGGACTAGATACCAAATGCTGTTATCCAGATAGCCAGGTATAAAGGATGAGTGGCTAGTAGTATGAAGATGAGAGACCATTCCATAGGAATTGAGTAGCCCTTATTTTATATTTTTCTGATGGTGGGTCCTTTCTATGGTTATGCCATAATTACGTGTTTTATTTCTGAGTCATGAGTCTTCTTTTATAAACAGGCCTTTCCCCTGGGTCTCTGTCAGATATAGCAAGGAAGATGACTGTCTCTTCACTAGATACTCCTCCTCAGCCTCAGCGCCTCACAGCCCAAAAACTCTTTGTCGAATGGTTTTGTCCCATGTTCTATTGTTTACATTTCTGGTGGAAATATTCAGTATTACCTATCATAAGGATATTCAAATATAAGATCTGTGTTTTCCTAAATATTTTGATACTCAGAATCCAGCACCCAATGAAAGCACTGGCTTGCCCACTCTGATGTTTTTACTTCAGAATACAAACAACTCTGTATGTGTTTTGGGGTTTGTGAGAGGCCATGTGAAAGCCCATGGCCACAAATATTCAAATCTTGATTCATAGGAAAGAGTTTGAGAGTATCCCTTGAGCCTGGACCTTTGTTCTGAAGCATCCCTAGAGATGTTTATTCCCTCTGTATTGTTTATGTTTGCATGACTGATTAGTTGTCACCCCAAAGATATATTCATTAACATATCTTTATTTGCATACATAGACTCTAACATCAGGTGGGAAAAAAAGATACACAGGTAAATCTTATCATCTTCCTTTATACCTACATCTTCCTTTTCTACTCTCCAGTATATCCTTCTAAACTCTTATTTTTTGATTGTGAGATAGTAATCATCAAAACCCTTCTAAATTTGTTATTTCTTTCCTAAAGAAGAATTAAGTTATGTTCAATGTCTCATTTTCTGACATAACACATAACATCTAATACTACAATCATTTGAGTTAAGAGCAGTAGAAACTGTCCCAAAACCCAGTGGAGCATAATGATTCACAGGTAGCACCAGACACAGTCTGCCTACCAAACAGCAGCCCTCAAATTTAATTGTCATACCCTGTGCAGCGTAGGGCTTAGTACAGTTGAAGTGGATTCCTTGAAGGCTGAAAGGGGAGAAAGTAAAAAGGAGACATTAGCTTTATTCCAAAGTCTAGTAGGCCTAGTTAGAGATGTTACCACTGTTTTTGCATGGAAGGTGATAGGAGATGCTGGGATTTAAATAGGAAAGCTTCTTGAGTTGAGGATTGGTAAACATTGATGAGGTAACAGAGAGGAAGGCATAGACAAAGAATGGTCAAAAACCTACGGGGAAAAAAAATCACAGATTTGACCACGTGGCAAAGAAAATCTTCATAAATTCCTCAAAGTAGAAACCTCCCAGGCTATGTTCCTCAACCTTAGTGCAGTAAAATAAAATAAAAATACAAAAGACAAACAAAATTTATTAACTTGGAAATTTTAAAATATCATTCTAAAACTTCAGGTTAAAAAGAACAAACAAGTCATGAAATTATAGCTAATTTGAAATGAATGATGAGAGCACTATTCATTATGCACTTTTAGGATATTGCTAAAATGGTCTCAGAAAGAAAATTGATACCCTTAAATGCATTTATTAGTGTACAAAAATATTTAGAAGTAATGAATTAATCACTTCGCTAAAGGACATTTAAGAGAACAATAAAATAAAGGAATTACAAAATATTAAAGATAATACTATGCGTAACTTTTTATCAATACCTTTGAAAATCTAAATGAAGTCTGTTCTAGAAGTGAAGGGTAGTACAGTTTCTATAAATGTATTATTGCAAAATTCTTACATTAATAGATTAAAAGAGAAAACGATATGATCATTTCAATAGGTACTGGAAAATTTTGCATCTATTTCTGAGAGAAATGTGTAGCAAATTGGGAATAAAGATAAACTTTCTTAACCTGTATCAAGTACCTCATATAACAGGGAAGTGAGAAAGAATTATTTTCATAAAAGTCTGAAATAAAGTAGAATGGTCTAATATCATATTACTAAATATTATGCAGGAGGTCTTAGCTAATGGCATAAGAAAAAGAAATTGTATATAAGCATTAGAAAGGAGAAAACCAATAACCTTTTTCTACACAATTTGACAGTTAAACCTAAGAAATTAAACTGAAAAGCTCTTACAAGCAATTAGTGGGATTGATAATAAACCATAAATCATCAGAGAAATCCATAAAATACTTAGGATTGAACCTTAGAAACATCCATACTTCTAGAGAAAAACTGTGATACATTCTTGGATTACAATGAAAGGAGAGCAAAGGAGACGATTCCATATTTCTAGAGAGAGAGGTTCAATAACATAAACATTTTAGTTCTTCCCAGATTAATCATTAATTTATTGCAATCCTAATAAATTTCAAGGAATTTATTCCATTTGATAAACTGCTCTGAAAGGGGAAATGTGAAAGAATATCTTTAGTATCCCAATTTTGGGCTGTTGTGATTCTGAGATGATAAGAGGATTTAAGTCTGAGACCAGAAATATAGAATATCGGCCTCAGATCATATCATGCTAGGTAGCAAATAAATTATCAAAAACTGAGTATCATCAAAGAGATATAGTTACCAACATGAAGGATCACCGACTGAGCAAATGTGGAACAATTTAAGCATCAAAAAGACTAAAAAATTCAATTGCTGGAAACATACTGAATATATAAAAATCTGTGAGCTCATGATATGTAAGAGTTAAAAAGGAAAAAAAAAAGTATTGACTACCACTGGAAATTATTAGGGTACAAACTAATTATTGAAAAAAATAACAGGTAAAAGTAAGGGATTCAGAATTTATGTAGCCTTTCATGTATGAACTGAATTGCAAATAACCAAATAGCACTAATTTATGAGGAAAAGGTATTCGTTGTGAAAAAATTTCAGCTGGTAATGTGGAATGAATGGGAGAAAGGGAAAGTCATGATTTTGCAGCCTTTAATAAAATCATTGATCTAGGCAGTGTTCATCAATGGATAAATCATTACGGCATTGCTTCTCAAATGTACTGTGCATCAGACTCTCCTGGAGGACTTGTGAAAACATAGATTGTTGGGCCTCACTCCTATAGTTTCTGATTCAATATGTTTGGGGTGTGGCCAAGAACATACATTTCTAACAAATTTCCAGGTGATGCTGATGCTGCTAGTCTGAGGATCATACTTCGAGAGCCTCAGTTTTAAATAAAATCTTGGTAAGGAAGTTCGAAATGGAAAGATCAGGTATAACCACCGGAATCTACTTATCAATCAGTACTAAAGTAGACGTTGTGGGCCTCAAGATGTTATGCGAAATGAAGTACACAGTTCTGGACTCTATTAGGTAGGGTTCTCAGAGTTCTCACACACAACAGGGTGTGTGTGTCTGTGTTTGTGTGCGTGTGTGTGTGTGTGTGTGTGCATGCGCACACATACACACAAATGCCTTGGGAGGAAGGGGAGGGAGAGAGCGAGAGGAATTGGTACATGTGATTGTGGAGGCTGACAAGTCCAAAATCTGTAGGATAGGGTAGCAGAGACCCAGGGAAGAATTGATCTTGCAGCTGGAGTCCCAAGTCTGCTGACAGAATTCCTTCTTCTTCAGGGCCGGTCAGTCTTTTTTCTGTTAATGCCTTCAACTGATTGGATGAGGTCCTCCCATATTATGGAGGGTAAACTGCTTTACTGAAAGTCTACTGGAATCGCATCAAGAAATACCTTCACAGAAATATCTAGAATAATGTTTGACCAGATATCTGGAGCATGGTTTAGCCAAGAAGGCACATAAGATTAACCGTCACACAAACATAAAGCATTCTTGCCCAAAAAGTTGAACCTGGATTTAATTAGTCCTCCAGAGGTAACTTTCTTTTACATGAAATACAGGAAAAATAGGAAGAAGTTAAATGAAAAAACAAGGAGAAGAAGTGATTAGGCTTCTTCTACGTGTCAGCAGCGTTTTAAAAATAAAGAAAAAGGAGGTGGACTGCTCTAGACCAAAAGAGATTTAAGAGACATAATAACCAAATGTGATGTATTGAATTTGTTCAGCTCTTATGCAAACAAATCGATTATAAAAACAAGTTTTAAAACTATTGGGTGACATTTGTTTATGGAGTAGAAATTAGGTGATATTGATAATTGAAATTGTTAGTTTCAATTAATATGATTATTGCATTTTTAATTATGTATGCGAGTGTCGGGTTTTTTAAAGAAATGCACTCTAAAATTTGTAGGGGTATAATGACAAAATATCTGGAATTTGCTTTAAAATACTTCAGCAAGGGAAAAAAAAAAGAAGGGATAAGCTAAGCAAATATAGGAAAATCTTGATAATTTTTGAACCTAGTGTGGGAAATGGGAGCTTACTATACCTGTCTTTCTTTTGGTTTTAAAATCTTTTAAATAAAACTTTAAAGTACCAAAAAGAATACATTCCAAAAGAAGAATGGCAAAGGAGCACTTACTCTTCCAGATATCAAAATGTACTATACAGCTACATAATTAAAACAATGTGGGCCGGGCGCGGTGGCTCACGCTTGTAATCCCAGTACTTTGGGAGGCTGAGGCGGGCGGATCACGAGGTCAGGAGATCGAGACCACGGTGAAACCCCGTCTCTACTAAAAATACAAAAAATTAGCCGGGCGTGGTGGCGGGCGCCTGTAGTCCCAGCTACTCGGAGAGGCTGAGGCAGGAGAATGTCATGAACCCGGGAGGTGGAGCTTGCAGTGAGCCGAGATTGTGCCACTGCACTCCAGCCTGGGCGACAGAGCGAGACTCCGTCTCAAAAAAAAAAAAAAAAAAAAATGTGGTTTTGCCTTAAAGACAGATCTGTAGCGTCCAGAAAGAGATATATTTGTGTATAAAAATGTAGTGTCACTTTGAATCAGTAAAACAAAGAATGTATTATACAATAGGTGAGGTTGGAACAATTGGATATCTATTTAGAAAATAAATTCTAAGCAGTTAAGAACTAAGAAACAAACGTCAAAACTCTAAAATATTAAGGGAAATCATTGCCCTATTCAAACCTACTAAAATATTTAAGCTCCTAAACAGTTAAACATATCTTAAATATAAAGCTTTAGCATAAGAATTGAAGAAAATTTTGCCATAAAAGGCAAAGGATTAACAATTAAGATACACATGGAGCCTTATTCAGAAATAAAAACAAGTAAATTAATCAAAGGAAAAATTTGCAAAGGTCTGGACAGTTTACAAAAGAACTAAAAATATGTGAAGACAAATGGAAGATGAATACGCAATTGAAAAAAAATGGTCAACCTCATCTGGAATCTACAAAATGCAAATTAATCTTTCACCTAGCAGGCAGTCAAAAATTAAAAGCCCAGTATTGGATACAGTACTGATGAGGGTGCAGGGAAATATGCAGCCTCACAAACTGTTGGTTGGAAGGTAAATTGGTAAAGCTCTTTTGTTAGGCAACTTGATAGTACTTTTCAAAAATTGTAAAACAAAAAGTCATTGACCAAGCAATTCATTTTTACTCTTTAGAAATACTTTCACATGTAGAAATACTTCTTATAAGAATATTAGCAACAAATTAGAAATCCTCTATGATAAGTACCCATCATTGCCGTTAAATACTATATAATAGAAGGAAGGCTGAAAGAAATCTGTAGTGATTGACATGGCAATATTCATGGCATTAAGTGTAAAAAAGTAAGCAGACTGTATTCGGTGGATTGCACTTTGTCAAAGGCTATACTTAACCACGTGAATCTATTTTTGCACTTCAGCATCTAACAAGAAAAGCCATTCTTTACTTCATCCCAAACACAGTTTCTTTTACTTCATGAGGTCAGTGCAGGCTGAACATTGTGATGTATTTTTAAATAGGATCCTGGATGCTATTGATTTTTGTCCTTAATTTTAGGGAAGAGAGACCACGATTAAGTTAGTTGTCAAGACTCACAAACCAGCAAGCAGCTCTGTCACACATTGCATGGAGCTGTGTCCAGGAGGCGCTTACATTATCAAATAGCTTTAAATGCAAGCAGATGAAGGTGTAGGATGACGTTCTTCTAAAGAGGAAGGCCAGCCCTCTCCCAATTTCGAGAGTTTTAGAGTTTCATTATTAGAGAGCTAAAAAGGAATTGGAAAAGTTAGGTTTTTCTGTACTATTTAAACTTATATGACAACCTGGAAAGCAGAAATTAAGTTAGAAGGCCAATCTGTATCTACCATCTAGGATTTTTCCTTAAGAAGTCATTTTTAATATATCTTTTCTCTCTTGTCAAGCTTGATAAAGCTTGCTTTATGAAATTTCAAAACTGTAAAAAAAAAAGCTTTCCTTATAAATAATACTGTTATACTTGTTACTTTGCTGTCTTCATTAAAAAATGACATCCTGGAGAACCATCCATAGTTTGCTTAATTTTAGTAATTTAAAAAGTTGTATATCATATGTGATTATCCAGATAATAGTGATTATAAACATTTGTTTATGTTTCAAATGTCATTTTTCAGTTTTTCCAAAACTTAATTTCAAATACCCAACTCTTTGAAGTGGGGAGACAACAGGTTAGTGCTGTAAATATCTATGCATTGACAGATCCCATGTGAATACTGATAACAGTGTTTGGGAAAGTTTGAAAGGTGAGATGTAATCAGAAAAACACATTTCAATAAAGTTTATTTGAACATCTCTTGTTTTCTTGTGAATTTTGACCTCAAGTTACTTTAGAAATGCATAGTGCATCTTCAGATATTGCTCTACAAGTTTAAATAGCATTTATTCTCAGGTGCTCTGTCTTCGCTGGCATATAAAATTACAGGGTTCTTATATAATATCAAAAAAGCAGAAAGTCCTGGGAGTTATACAATTTCATTATGTCAAACAGGAATACATTAAAGCTTACTGTTTGTTAAAGTTAAAAATACATTTGCTGAAATTGCTGGAGAAATTCAAGCACAATCATGTCAAAAAAAATGAAAAGGAACTAAAGTGTGATCTTCTAAAATTTTCTTAGTCCAATTCATGAAATGACATTTTATATTACAACATTATTGCCTTTCCCAAAAAGTGATTTTGCACATAAATTTTAATAAAATAGATGTTTGCAATGGGTTAACATACTGCTAAGCAGTGACTGTCCTGAAACTACTTTGTGGAATTTAAAACGTTAGTAAAAGCAAATCTGCATACATGATGCACACCACACTGATTTTAGAAAATGGTAATTCAGATGAAATTTTAGCTTTTAATTAAATGTTTAATCTTGTGTACACGTATTCATTTATACTATAGGAACGTTAGGAGTTGTGCTAATGCTGTTATTTGCTCTCTAAGAGGTTGTCTGCCTTGGAACATGGTATAAGAAGTATAGTTTTCAAAAGATAAAACTATATGTATTAGTTCATGACACCATGAATTTAAATTACATTGTCAGAGTAGGAATGGATTGAAATATAGGTACATGGTTTTTTGTCGTTGGTGGTGGTGGTGGTGTTTGGTTTTTTTTTTTTTACTATGTTTTGAAATGTGGTTACAAACTGTCAGTACATGGGCCAGGTAGGACCCGTGATATCTTGGGCACAACCAGCTTCTTTTTCTAGAAAATCAGGGAAGACATGAAAAAATTGTAGAGATTTCACATAAAAAACTGGACTCCAGGGTTTTCTTGAAAATCCAAAAGAAAATGGCGCTCAAGCACGGCATCCCATGGTTGTCACTATGTGAAGTAGGTGGCCTCTCTTCTGATGGTTCTTGAACTCCTCTGTTCAATACAGTCACCTCCACTGCAGGGTCTTCCTTCCATGGAAGCTGAGTATAAGTTACCACTCATTTTCATAATTACAAATTATATCTCTCGCAATCCAGACATATTTAGCAGAAACTGAATGTCTAGGAAATGAGAAAACAAAAAAATTGAGATGACTGAATATTTCAAGCAGAATTGTTGAAGTAATAGAAAGTGATTTACTTCATTTATTTCGGTTTATTTCCTGCCAAGTTTTAGAGACATTTTAAAAATATTTTATTGGGATATAATTCATATACCATAAAATTCACTCATATAAAATTTACAAATCAGTGGTTTTTAATATATTTCACAAAGTTATGCAGTCATCACTATCTAACTTTAGAAACTTCCATCATCGCAAAAAGGAACCCGTAACGATTAGCAGTCTTTATAGGCATTTTAAAGTATGAACCTAGTAGAAAATGTGAAACATAGGAATCAGCTCTAGTCTGTAATCCAAATGATATTTCAAATTTGGGAAACTTGATTTTCCTATCTTATAAACAACTGTCCTTTTCTAGCTTTGCATATCCTTTATATTTTATGCTAAATAGCATCTTATCTCTTCATCTAAGATACTGATTTGAAAAATAAAAAATAAAAACTTTGCACATATGCACATATATAGGCCAAGTTCATGACTGTATTACTAGATAATTTCATGGAGATAGACATAAATCAGTTCATCATCAATTCATATGTGTAATGTTCAGCTCATGCTTTGTTTTGTTTTTTAACTTACTAGACTATCCCGAGTCACTCTAACATGCGATTCACTGAAAATGCAATGCTTTATTTGCTAGTTATTGCTTTATCTTTCAGAAATTGTGAAAGAAGACTAATGTAAGACTCACTCACTCCTAAGAAAAAGTGATTTTATCTGGCTCAAACGGATCAACTAATTAGTATTTTTTCCCCTAAATGCTCTCACCTCTGATATTCCAAAAATTTCCATTTTACATTTATTGTAAAATGCTATCAACCTCTGACATTCCAGATATTTCCATTTTACATTTATTGATCTATCATTTTCTCTCTTTCTTTCTCCTTTTTAAAATCTGCAATAGCACTTTCCAGTTTGCCTTGGCTGGCACTCTTCCTCTTTTCTGATATTTCCCTAAAGATTAACTCAAAACTCTTTCCAGTTTAAAAATGTCTCTCCTTAGCTCCAGACTCTCATATCCAGCTTCCTCTAACTCAACATCTCCACTTGGAATGTCTAGGAAGCTTTGCAAAGGCAACATACCCAAAACCAAACCGCTCATAGTTTCTTCCAGACCTGCAGCTCTTAGGCTCTTCCCATCTCAGTGAATGGCACATCCATGCTTTCTGTTGCTCGGTCTACAGCTTTGGAGTCATCTTTGCTTTCTCTTTTTCATACTCTGCCTCTGCTCTGTTATCAAATTGCATCTACTTTCCATTCAACATATCAGTTCACCCATCCTCTACTGCTTTTACCCTGGTCCAAGTCAGCATCAACTCTCACCTGCCTCTGCCCTTGGCATGAAGCACATTTCTCCTGATACAACAGCTAGAAGACCTGATTAAATTCTACACTGGATCATATCACTCTTTTGTTCAAATGTCTGTAGTCATTTTCCACCTCATTCACAGATATATCAATTGGCAGTCTTTTTTTTTTTTTTTGAGATGAAGTTTCCCTCTTGTTGCTCAGGCTGGAGTGCAGTGGTGGGATCTCAGCTCACTGCAACCTCCGCCTCCTGGGTTCAAGTGATTCTCCTGCCTCAGCCTCCTGAGTAGCTGGGATTACAGGCACCCACCACCACGCCCGGCTAATTTTTTGTACTTTTAGTAGAGATGAGGTTTCACCATATTGGGCAGTCTGGTCTTAAACTCCTGTACTCAGGTGATCCGCCAGCCTGGGCCTCCCAAAGTGCTGAGATTACAGGTGTGAGCTACCGCGCCTGGCCTGGCTGTCATTTTAAGACTGTGACTTCTAAGGCTTTATATTCTTTCATTGGTCTCTTTGTTAATCCTTGAATACAACAAGTCTGCTCCCACTTCTGGGTCTTTGTGCATGCTGTTCCCCTTACCTGGAATGCTCTTGCCTCAAACATCTACCTGGTTCACTCTTCATTTTCTCACTCTTACTGAAATGGCACCTTCTCAGTGAGTCCTTCTCTGGCCACCCTTTCCAACATTTTTCTGTCTAAGAGTCCCTGATACTTCCCATCCCCCTCTTCTTGCTTTATATTTTCTCCTCATACTTATCACTACCTAACATACTACATGATTTATTAATCTATTTTATTTTCTATCTCCTCCAGTGGAATGCAGTCTTCACTAGAGGAAACATCTCTATCTGTTATTTTTCACTGCCTTATCTTCAGTGCTTCACAGTTTTTGGAACATAGTAGATGATCAGTAAATATTTCTTGCTTAGAAGAATGCAACCTTTTCATCCTTTAATATCAGAACATTGAGAAATGTTCCACAAGAAATTTCACCTGTGGCATATTAAGCTGCTATTAAGCAAAGTCTTTTCTATCTCATAATTGGGCAAGTTAACTTTTTCAGCTGAAATATGTGACAAATAAATAGTGGGTTTAGTTGACAAATATTCTATATGAACTAACAGTGTGATATGTCTACCTAGAAAATTAAAGTGGTTATTTGTTAGCAATAACAATTTTACTGTATTCTGCATAGTTGGAACCTGTATTATTTTCAGTTCTGGGCACCATATTTTTAACATCATTTCAATAAATTGTAGTATTCTAGAGGATGCTTGGCTGGCAAAAACCTAGAAACAGTAGGAAGAACTGTTGGAGGATCTAGAGTCTCCTCCTGTCAAAGGTAGAGATTCAGATTGTAGAAGGTAGAGGGTTCCTATGAAGGTTGATGGATATTTTCAAATATTTGGAAGATTTATTAAAAAGGGTAAGGATGAGATTTAGCTTCTGTAGCTACAGCAAGAACAAGTAAGACCAGTAGGAGGTGGATTTTGGCTCAGCCTATGGAAAAATCTTACTGAAAAGACTATCCAAAATGGAGTAAGTTCTCTTTTGAGCAAATAAATTGCCTATTGCAGGAAACCATCTGGGTAACGGTCTGTGAGTGATAATGTTGGGAGGTTGGATTGGATGACCTATAAAGTCTTCATCCTCAGACAGTAATTTCTTCTTACAAGATAATATGGATTTGAAATTTACTTGTCCTTATTGTAATGATATCAGGATTTTTAGCCATGGTGTTGATTTTTATTTTTATTTTTTTTTGACTGAGGTCATAAAGTGCTTATAGTCTATGGAAGACTTGAATTCCTGCTTGAAATTCAGAATTGATTATATCAAGACTTCTTTCTTATGTATAACAGTTTACAAAGTCATTCAAACTTTCCAACAATCTCAGTAGCAACTTATTTTTCATAGTTTACACTGCTATTTTTTTGCATTGATTTCTGGGTTCCATGGGATTGGTATTTGTTATAATGTGGAAATTTACATTTTTTACACCTCTAGGGAAATAAATGGACTGATATGACCCAAACTTGCAGCAAAGAATATGAGATTTAACAGAGTTCTCAACGATCCTTGGCCACCAAAATTGAGACCTGATAGCCTTTAGAACACAAAGCACTTGAAAGTTCCAAATTTCTGACTTAGAAGAGGTATTTTCTGAATATCAACATTAAACTGTGACAACATGAGTTTCAACATTTTTAGAATTTAACCAGTTAGCAAGAATACCAGAATTGCACTGCTTGTTGAGTTCAAATACTTTCCAGAAGTTGTTTCTAAGTAAATAATAGATGTTTCTCATTTGCATCAAAAAATGCCCAAATTCTTTACCGAGTAACAGATTTTAAAATATATCATGCATTGTATTACTGAGCAATCGTTTAGGAAATGTCAAGGCCATAGAATAATTGCTTTATTGCATATGGCCTATACTTCACTTCTTTATATGTGGAGATTTGTTGTGACTTACAGTTTAGTTATGATGAAATGAATCAATATTAGCCAACACATAGAAAAGTACTGCGGTTATTTGGCCAAGTTATATCTCAAATAACTTCCAAAGTTGTAAAATTTTTATTTATCATTCCCCCTATAAGGACCTGATGACATTTGTTTTTTGAAAAGGCAAAGGGGAAGGATGAGTGAATTAAGTGTCTGTGAAGTAGCACTCAGAGTAATCTGAATTAGTGAAGATGAGGATGGTGATGCCATCTTTTTTTTTTAAATGGGTACATAATGTTTCCTGTAATACACATTCAAACTGAACTTTAATTACAAAAGGAAAATATTCAGGTTTCTCCCTCTTACCAGTTTTACATTCCTCTTTCTGGTGGCCACCAAATTTTGCAATTCTTTTCCCTCCCACCTGTAAATAAAAGCAGTTCTTTCCTAAAAAGCAACTAAGAGAATGGCCATTCTGAAAGTTTCTCCTTCATTAAAACCCAGTGCTTAAGTCATAGAGTTATCTGGCTTTCAGTATTACAACTGAGGTCAAATGCTTACAAAATCTGAAGTGCTGGGGCATTTAATTTTGTATTTAACTGTGTACACAGGAAGATTTAATGGCAGGAATGGAATCATCCAACAGGTGCACTTGGACTAAAGGCTCCAATGGAATCATCCAGCAGGTGCACTTGAACTAAAGGACCTCTGTATTTAAAAAAAAATGAACAGGAAGTTTTTTCTGAACTCCATTTAAAGAGATTTTTACATTTCTAAAATGACCCACTTTTATAAGGGAGGTAACTCATAAATTAATGACTCACACATAGGAATACTTAAGTTGGACTCAAAGTGTGGGTTAAGTTTCACATTTAAAATATTGAATTTATACACATCCATGAAAGTTTAATATGCTACTTGTTCTGGTGGAGCACTAACCTAAAATTGTATGTTCACATCTTCAAAAGCTCTGGAAGAAGGCTGCCTCTTCACTAAAGTAGATGGTGGGAGGGGAAAACCTCCTTTTTTAGCTCCCATAACTTGTATTCCAACTTAGACCATTCTAAATATATCTTCAAAGTTTGTGATATGGTGACGACAAGTAGCAGGAATCTTTGTTTTAATTATAGAAATATTAAGTGCTGAAAAAATGATCATCACTTTTTACCCTTTGTACATACCTAATCCAACTAATTCTTCCCCTCAAACCACCAGCCCTAGTAGGAGATGCTGTTTTTGTATTAGGTTGTTGCAAAAGTAATTGCGGTTTTACTTTTGCACCAACCTAATTACTTTTGCACCAACCTGATAATTGTTACTTTGGGTGCAATTAGTTTTGCACCAACCTAATAATTGTTTTAGCCATCCTCTGCAAGGCAATATGGACTTGGAGCTGTTGAGGTCGCTGTGGACCACATACTGTCAGAAAGCCCTTAATGTCATGGGAGTATTTTAAAATTACACATCAGTGGCTTTTAACTTTGGCTGCTCATTACAATCACTTGGGGAACTTTTTAAAATACCTATACTTCCCCACCCCTAGACATAATCCATTTCTATAGGTCCAGCATGGATATGCTTTAAAAGTTCCTCAGGTGATTTCAATGTGCAAACACAAGTTAATCACGAGTGGGCTGTATAGAACCACTGGCCGTGGCAACTGGCCTGGTGTTCTAGATCGTTTGGATGTGGGTTTTAGGAACTCGGAAAACTAGGGACAACCAGATGTATGAAAGACCCCAGTAGAATTGTATTAAAAATGACTGGGCTCTTTCTCGCCCTGCATTTGAATTTGGAACTTAATATAATTGAACATGTCATTTATTCATGTTACAAGTGTGTATTGACCATGTACTTGATGCCATGCCCTGTGCTAAGCATGAGGATAAAATGGTGCTCAGGACAACCCTGTAGTTGTTCAAGTCAAAACTAAATGATTCACCAGTTATCATACATTACCACGGTAAAGGCAAGCATATGGGGGCCATATTTATCCAGACGGAAGAGAAAAGGGAAATTAAGAGAAGTCCAATGAAGTTTAAGCTGAAAACTGAAGGATGACTAGGATTTAGCCAGATGAGAGTGTAAGAATGGGGGTATTCTGAGATATTGAAATGCCAGAACCAAGAGAGTGCACATACATGTCACAAAGTAGGAGAATTCAAATTGTGCTAGAGAGAGGAGTCCCAAGATTAGAAGAGTCAGATGAGTTTAAACAGATCAACAGATTGGAGGATTACATAAAGGGTCATGCCATTATCCATGCAAGCATTGGTTCAAGTTTTGCTATAGCATTGAGAATATATTGGAAAAGGAAGAAGGGTGAAGCAGGGGAAAGAGACACTGAAGCAGAAATTTAGGTAAGAGATGATGGTGGCTTTATTCACAGAAGTAGAGTTGGAGAAAAGTAAGCTGATTTGAGAAGTAGGAGTTTTAGGTACTGAATATTTGGAGACAGAAAAGTGGAAAGAAGCAAGGATGACACCCATGTTTTGGGTGTAGGAATTTGACAAAATTGAAATAAGCATAGAAGAGAAGCAGGTTTAGAGAAGTTGTTGAATTTGATGTTGAATATATTCCGTTGAAGGCTCTTGTGAAATGAACAGACGAACTGTGTGGTAGATAGCTGATAACACAAATCTAAAGTTTATGGCAGATATTGGGGGTAGGGATGGACTTGGGGAGTATAAACATTCATGGAGTAATTAAATTATGGGAGTGGATGACCTTATCTAGAAAGTGAGGAGAGAGGGAGACCTCTCTTCTTTTTTTCTTTTTCCTTCAACTTTTAAGTTCCGGGATACACGTACAGCATGTGCAGGTTTGTTACATAGGTAAACACGTGCCATGGTGATTCACTATATAGATCAACCTGTCACTTAGGTATAAAGCCCAACATGCATTAGCTTTTCTTCCTGATACTCTCCCTCCTACAACCCAGTGACAGGCCCCAGTGTGTGTTATTCCCCCACCTGTGTCCATGTGTTCTCACTGTTCAGCTCCCACATATAAGTGAGAACATGTGATGTTTGGTTTTCTGTTCATTAGTTTGCTGAGGATAATGGCTTCCAGCTCCATCCACATCCCTGCAAAAGACATGCTCTTGTTCCTTTTTATGGCTGCATAGTATTCCATGGTATGTATGTGCCACATTTTCTTTATCCAGTCTGTTGTTGATGAGCGTTTGTGTTAATTCCACGTCTTGCTATTGTGAAGAGTGCTGCAATGAACATACACGTCCATGCATCTTTATAGTAGAATGATTTATATTCCTTTGGGCATATACCCCGTAATGGGATTGCTGGCTCAAATGGGTATTTCTGCCTCTAGATCTTTGAGGAATCACCACACTGTCTTCCATAATGGCTGAACTAATTTATACTTCTTCTAATAGTGTAAAAGCGTTCCTTTTTCTCTGCAACCTTGTTGTTTCTTGTTTTTTTGTTGTTGTTGTTTCTTGATTTTTTAATAATTGCCATTCTGACTGGCGTGAGATGGTATCTCATTGAGATTTTGATTTGTATTTCTCTAATGATCAGTAATGTTAGGCTTTTAAAAAAGTGTTTATTGGCTGCCTGAATGTTTTCTTTTGAGAAATGTCTGTTCAAGTCATTTTCCCACTTTTTAATTTTTTTTTTCTTGTAAATTTGTTTAAGTTTCTTGTAGACTCTGGATATTACCCCTTTGTCAGATTGGTAGATTGCAAAAATTTTCTCCCATTCTGTAGGTTGTCTTTTCACTCTAATGATAGTTTCTTTTGTTGTGCAGAAGCTCTTTAGTTTGATTAGATCCTATTTGTCATTTTTTTGGCTTTTGTTGCAATTGCTTTTGGCATTTTCATCATGAAATCTTTGCCTGTGCCTATGTCCTGAATGGTATTGCATAGATTTTCTTCTGGGGTTTGTATACTTTAGGGTTTTCTTTTTCTTTTTCTTTTTTTTTTTTTTTTTGAGACGGAGTCTTGCTCTATCACCCAGGCGTGGTCTCCGCTTACTCCAGCCTCTGCCTACTCCAGCCTCCACCTCCCAGGTTCACACAGTTCTCCTGCCTCAGCCTCTCAAGTAGCTGGGACTACAGGCACATGCTGCCACGCCCGGCTAATTTTTTTATATTTTAGTAGAGATGGGGTTTCACCATGTTGCCCAGGCTGGTTGTGAACTCCTGAGCCAGGCAATCGGCCTGCCTTGGCTTCCCAAAGTGCTTGGATTACAGGCGCGAACCATCATGCCTCGGGTTTTAAATTTAAGTCTTTAATCCATCTTGACTTAATTTTAGACCTCTCTTCTTAAAATTTAAGGAATAAAAGGGATCATGGTAGGAATACTAGGTTACTACACTGGATATCACTATAACTAGTTTGTAGTTCTGATTTTGCCACTGCCTATAACTATGTCATGGGTAAAGGATTTAATTGTTCTCATTTCATTTTCCTAATCCATACCAGGAGAAACTCCCGCCCCCACCTACCTCATAAAGTTGTGCAGTGGGCTGAATGGTGGTACCCCAGAGATGCCCATGTTCTATATCCTGGAACCTGTGAAGATGTCAGGGTATATGAAAAAAGAGAATTAAGGTTGCAAATGTAATTAAGTTGCTGTCAGCTGATGTTAAGATAGGGAGGTTATCCTAGTGGGCCCAAAGTAATCACAAGGTTCTTAAATGTGGAGGCAGGAGGCAGAAGAGAGAGAATCAGAGAGACGATAGGGTGAAAAAGGGATTGGCCTAACGTTTTTGGCTTCCAAGGAGGAATGTGCCATGAGCCAAGAAATGCAAAAGCTGGAAAGGCAAGAAAATGTATTATTTACAGGAAACTCCAGAAGAAATGCAGCCTGCTGACAGTTTGATTTTAGCTCACTGAAACCCATTTTGGACTTCTGACTTCCTGGACTCTGTGTTAATAAATGTGTGTTATTTTAAGCCACTAAGTTTACAGTCCTATTGTAGCAGTAATAGGAAACTAATACAAGTATTAGGTAGATGAAATCAGATTATGGATATGAATTGGTCTTGAAGACAGCAAATGGACAGACAAATGGACATGCTTATGAGGGCATGTTTATGTGTTCATCTACTCATTCCAGTGACAGATATTGAGCACTAGATGTGGGTAAATTGTTGTTCCAGGTGTGGTTGGTTTTAACATTAGACTCTTAAGCAGTTACTGTGTAACAGGGAAGATGATCAGAAGACAAAGGCACATAAATACTCATTTAACAAAGAGAATGCTAGTATTTAGGTATCTCTGGATTTCTAAGCGGTGTGTCAGAGTGGTTGTAGTAACTAAAGACAACTTCTCCACACCAGGTGAGGTCGGCCCACATTCAGGCCCCCCTTCCAGACTATCAAGGGCCTAGTTCTCTCTGCGACAACTTGTGCTGGAGTCTTAGATGAGCTTGAGCTTCAGGCTGTTGACCTTGAAGAAATTAACAAAACTTTTTGAGTCTCTGGTATACCTAGCTGATAGAGCTACTGTGAAGAGATAAGTATATATTTCATTATTTTCCCCTTTTCTCTTCTCTCCACTTCTAATCTCAACCAATTTCTCTTCCCACCAAAAATCTGAAGATTCCTGGTTTCAGCTGGACTTTAGGACTGCTGGTAGAATTACCGCAAGCACTTTGCTTTTCCTCATACGTCATCATGGGAGATTAGAGTGTGTTTTTAAATACTATGCAAGTTCTCTGTTCTGTTCTTTTTTTTTTTTTTTAAGTTCGTAGTATTAAAATAAATATGTTGCAGACAATACCAGACACCAGACCTTAAGAAAAACAGAGTTGGGGTCGCTGACCTGCGCATGACCTTTGCCTCAGGAGGACTTAGGCCAGCAAGCCACAGAACCTGGGCAGGATATGGAGAATGAAATAAAACAGACAGCTTTAGAAACTAGGTGGAAGAAGGCTCTGACAAAAAAGTCATGGTATGTTGTTAACAGTCAGGTAGTGGTAAGTTCTGTGCTGTGATCTGCATCAATCCTAACCTCAAGTAGCGAGAACGGCATGAAAATAATGTATTTCCTTCTAGAGTACTTAGTTGTGTGCCAAGGACTATCTTAATCATGTTACAAGTAACCCTCAAAATATTTCATTAAGCAAGTAATGTGATTATCACTCCCACTTTACAGATGGAGAAACTGAAGTATAGAGCAGTCTACTAATCACCTAAGGTCATACACCTGGTAGGGGGCTAGTAGAGTCACATGGAATACTGGCAAAGCCCTCAACCTGGAATCTAAGAACTGGCATTCTTTAGAGTAGAATATCTATCAGACAATAGCAAGGCCCCAGCCCCAGTTTTGTTTCTGAGGCTGAACCTCCAGAAGGAAAGCTGACATCTTAGCATTGACAATGGGAAAATAATGCAGCCATCAGAATTGGGTACCTGGAGCACCCTGAGTGTGGAGATGATAGCTAAAGAAGCACAGTTGTCAGTTGACTAACAAGGGTAGCTAGATAACATGCCAGAGTGTAGAGCTTAAAGCCCCTCACTCCCAACTGACACATTGCCTGCAGTCATTCCCCTGGACACTTCCACCCCAGGCCTTGTTTGAGGATCCTGGTGCTCGCGAGTCCATCCAGTCAGAATCGGGCACGTCAGATATATCACCAGCCAGATTGTGGAGCACACTCTCCATTTATACAAGGAAGAACCCAAAATGATTCAAATTAAAAAGAGGAAGGCAAAGAGAGGTTTCAAGCTATCAGTGGGACAGGGCCTCTGTATCCTATTAAAGGATTTTCACAAAACTATTAAAGAAAGTAGGAAGCCTTTTATAAGAATTGTGCAAACTAAATCCAAAACGGCATCGTGTCTTCCCGCCTTATAATACTGTTACTATGGAAAGATATTATATGTGCGTTTTTGAAGACTTTAAAATGGAAATAAACATTTTCCCCAAATCAGCTATCATCATCAAAATGAGAATCTGTCTTACTGTTAGAAATTCTGAGTTAAAAAAGTTTCTATTTCTAAAACTAAATGCTGATGAGAGCGTATACAGTCCAAAATAGAAATGTTTTTTTCCTAAGCATAAACATCTGAACTTGAGTTATAGTTAGCTGGTCCAGTATTGCATAGAAAAGACTGTTCACACACACACACACACACACACACACACACACACACACACACACACAGATGAGGATAAAGATACATCTTTTGCTCATTCTTTGAGTTATAATTGCTCATCTTTCTAAAATATTAAACCAAAGATCCACAAAGAATGCTATTTGCCTCCAAAAATATATCACCTTTACTGGAAAATATGTTAGAATGTGTATCTCAAGATTTGGAATTTTAACCATCCCCATTTTTGTTCAGTTCAAACAATCTCGGCCGGGTGCGGTGGCTCACTCTTGTAATCCCAGCACTTTGGGAGGCCGAGGCGGGCGGATCACGAGGTCAGGAGATCGAGACCAGGGTGAAACCCCGTCTCTACTAAAAATACAAAAAATTAGCCGGGCATGGTGACGGGCGCCTGTAGTCCCAGCTACTCGGAGAGGCTGAGGCAGGAGAATGGCGTGAACCCGAGAGGCGGAGAGCTTACAGTGAGCCGAGATTGCGCCACTGCACTCCAGCCTGGGTGAAAGAGCGAGACTCCGTCTCAAAAAAAAAAAAAAAAAAAAAAAATAAGGTGAGGCCAAAATTGAATAATATACTCCTCTTATCCTAAAAGAGTTTGGAAGGTCAGCTTCCCTTGCAGTGGTCTTTGTTTTTTCACCAATATAACGATTTTCAGATGTTTCAATGGGCTATTCTATCCCTTTTATCAGAATGAAGCTTCCCTGCAGATGATGAAAGGAACACGCTTTTAAATGCATTTAGTTTGGCATTCACTTTCTCAAATACATTTGGAATAACATAGTGGAGCATACTTAAGCTGAAAACAAGCATTCAGTGCAGGGGAAAGACATACATTCTAGCAGTCATCAAGTTAGATGTTCTGTATACAAATAAGATGCCTCTAACCCAAAGGGCAGTCAAGCTTCTACCAAGTGGACCACTCTTTGCACTTTGAATGGGAAATGGCAAGAAGCCACATTGGCCCTGCAGCCTGAGAAATGCTGCCAAATAGATATAAGCCAGGGAATCTGAGGGATTACATTTTAGAGTTTCTCTAAACATTACACCGAAGGACTCCATCCTATAAACAATAATAATAATAAAGCTTTGTTTGAGATACGCTTTTTGTAGAATACGCTCTATAAAGGGGGAAAAGGGTCTTTTGGAATTTAGAAATCAAAGCATGAAAAGCAAGAAAACCATCTAAAATAAGCTTAAACTGTTAGTCCACTGGAAGAAGTGCATGCCTTAATTTGCTAACAATCTTGGGTGTGATAACTACAGGAGAAGCCAAGTGTATTTTCAGAACTTTTAGTGAGGAACAGCCTGCCTTAGCCCTACCCATGAACACTGTCCTTCCTAGTCATTGTCCATTCAGGCCTGCACATTTTAGCAGGCTGAGACTATCCTTCTGTTGTCTTAGAATTATCTTGGTAAACACATATAGCTGGGGACATTTCTGCCTGATTAACCCTCAGTGCAATTTTGATTTCATTTAGAATCTGAAGACATGAGTTGATTCAAAACAAATATTTCCTCACTGGGCATGCTGTTTCACTCACCGACAACAATTTGCTATTTAGGATACAGAAGAAATATAAAAGGTGATAAAAATGTCTGAAGGAGATAGCTATTTAGTTCAGAAAGAACAATAGACTTAAATTACTGGTACAAAATATAGGACATGCCATATAACTAAATGTTCATCTATGTCTCAAAGACTGAATGCTATAAACATTCTGCCTGGCCAAAATGGTGAAACCCCATCTCTAATTAGTCAGGCATGGTGGCACACACCTGTAATCCCAGCTACTTGGGAGGCTGAGGTAGGAGAATCACTTGAACCCAAGAGGCAGAGGTTGCAGTGAGCCGAGATGGTACCACTTCACTCCAGCCTGGGCGATAGAGTGAGACTCCATCTCAGAAAAAAGAAAAAAAAAATTCTAAAGAAAAAATACTGGAAGAGTCTGGGGGGACTTCCTGGAAAAGATGGTTCTTGAACTAGACTCTCAGGGCTGGTTTTGAAGAGTGTGAGGGACATTTTAGCTAAGGAAATCCCATAGCATTAGGACATTTGGGCATAAGGGGTTTGTTAATTGTGAGAAAATGGCCATTGGGTTCAGATACCACTAGGCTCATTTCTGCTCTGTCCATACTTATAACATTATGTCCTAGGACAGACTCTTTAAATTCCAAAAGCCTTAGATTTCTTATTTGTTGATTGACGATGACACAAAAATCAACCTGGCTGTGGTCTGGGGTCAGGATTAAATAAGATCTAACATATAAAGTGTTTAACATAGGGCCTGCATTGTCGCTATGTAGCCATGCCATGTGATATCCATAATAATGTTATGTTGTACTATTTTTCAGTCCACATTTTACCCAGTAGTCATCTTTTCCATATTTGATAGTGTTTTTAAACCCTTCTATTTGGATATTGCTTCTCTTTTATCATCCCTTGAATTCTTGCCTCCTCTTTTATGGCTCTTTACTTGGCTCAGAAGAACTTCACTTGGCTTCTTTCTTCTTTGTATTGGTGATTTTTTCACACGCATGTCTTTAAGAACAGTTTTACTCTTTCCCCTAACCTCTGTCCTGAATTACATTTCTAGCCATCTGCTGGACTTTTCCACTTGGATATCCCACTGGTACTCGAGCTGAACATACCTAGAACAGAACCCATCATTCCTTCTGCTCAACTCACATCTCCTGCTGGTGATTTCTCATCATTAATGGTACCAGTTGGTTCCTGGTCAGTTGTAAGGGCTCATTGTCACTGTTGACTGCTTTTTTCAATTCTCGCCATATTAATTGTCAAGTCTATAGCTTGCATTTATTTTTCTCTTCTCTGTTTCTATTGCTACAGCCCCATATGGGAACCCTATAACTCTTTCTGACTAGTGTCCTCACTCCTCTATAGTCCATCTTCTCTGCAATCCTTCCTCTCTACAGTCCATCCTGCACGTCAGTCTTCCAGTAACCTGGCCATGATCTCACACCATCTCTACTCAGAAGCCTCCAGTGCTTTCCCATTCACCATCTGCTGAATAATTTCTTTAAGCAGGCACCCAGGCCTCTCTACACAAGGCCTGGCTCCCCTTCGGGCTTTGCTCTGGCACACTTGCACACATATCCTTTGGGCATTCTGTTAACCGGCCAAACTGAATAACTGATACTCCTTCAACTGCGCTTTGCATTTTGACTCTGCGCATGTCTTTCTGTCTAGAATGCCTGCCTCCTCCCAGCTTTGCATTTTAAGCACCACACTTACCCTTCAAGACTCAGCTGAGAAGCCAAGTTCTGCATGAAGAATTTGTCCCATTCTACCTATAATTGTGTTTATACATTTTTTTAATCTTCTGTTAGGTCCTAAGTTCCATGAGCACTTGAACGATATTTTATTTCTCTTGTTTCCCTGCTGCTTCCTAAAACTGTGTCTTTCCTGTAACTGCTGTTCAAAAAATGTTTTTTGAATGAATAATGCAGTGGGAAACATAAAGCCATTTAATAAAGCAAGGAAGGGATATTGATGAAAGTGGGATTCGGGGGAGGTTAGTCTGGTACAATTACATGAAGGATATAAGGTAATTTTTCAGAATATTCGAAAGTTACAAAAGAATAAAATTATGTTAATGAGACTCTAAACCTGATTTATACTGTAAGTAGTAGGGAGGCTTTAAATAAAGTCTTTGATCTTTGAAATAGAGGTTAAAGGAAATTCTTCTAATTTGTATCTTCTCTCCTACCAAAGTGCATAGTTCAGTATACCCATTTTAATTGATGCTAAGTAAATAAGTGCATCATAGTCACCAAGCCACGTTGATATTCCCAGATGTGGCATTTAAATTTTTGAATGACCTAGTATAACAAAAACCAGGAGTCAAACTGCGTACCTAAATTCTTAATTACAAGAATACTGGCACATACAGACACATACACTTTATGATTCAGTCGATATCAAATTCTGTACCATCATCCATGGCCATTTTTCTAGTTCTCGCTTTCTACTTGTTCATTATCTTTGGATGCAGTGTAGATTTTTGCTAGGGAAAATGTCGTTGGTAGTGTAATTGAGAATTGCTATCTATACTCACCAATTTTGAAAGCTTAACTGTTCATTTTCTCAGCATACTGTTAGTATTATTGGCTTGTACTAATCCTTTTAAAAGCATTTTACCATTAAGTATGTGAATTCCAGAATATAAATTGCATATTGGAATCAAAAGAGCAGAATTAAAGCTATGATCCATGAGAGTGAGCTTGGTTTTTACACAGGACAATGTAACTATGACAATGTAATTTTCTCAGTTTATTATTTTATTTGAAGATATTTAAGTGTATAATTACTTAACATATCTAAGTGCCCTCCTAATAATTTCAGCATAATAAATGCCTCTACTTGGTTCATATTCCTCAGGATGCATTGGAGAATAATGCTGGTCACAGGCCATTTTAAACAAGCATTGACTGGTACATGAGGGAGGGAAAGTTGGTCCCATGCAGACATTCTTTATAGCAGTGACACAGACGGATTATTCATTCTTCCCTTCATCCCATGTGACAATATTATTCATCTCAGTTATGGAAACACATAAATGTAATAAAATTGTGATTACTCAGAAGCAAAATAAATTTTCCAGTAATCTAACTTCTCCTATTTTTTTTTTTCCTTTTGCTTCTTGAGCTTTTCAACTCACCACATATTCTCATTTTCATGAAGTGACAGAAAGGGCCAGGAAGCCCACTTAAAGACACAAGAAAACTTTGTTTTATTTGCAACAGGAAATTTGTCCCAGAATACCAATATAGAACTCAACAGAGCTAAGATGAAATAAATGAAACAGTCCTTGTCTATTTTAATTTTCTTTTGCTGCTTTCACAAATGATGAGAAACTTACTGGCTGAAAACAACACAAGCGTTTCTTACAGTTTTAAATAATGGAAGAAGTTTCTAGACCATTTCTTATTCTCTGTCACCTTTTTTCTTTCTCATTCGCAGTAAGCTGGATTCTGCTCCTTCGCTCCCTCTTACAAGCGTCTGTAACTAACCAGATGGTAAAAAATATAGAAGTGTTTTCTTAGGCCACTCAGTTCATCCCTTTCCAAAGGCTTTCCTTTTTCTTTACCTGTGACACTGAGTGCTCCTGGTTCTCCTCCTCCCCCTGTTTTCACATCTTACAATCGATTCCTCCATCTACTTCTTTCTTAGCCCTCCAACCTCAAATCTGAACTCTATGCTTTACTTTTTACATCTCAAAAGACTCGTTTGTCTCATTTTCATCAACAGGCAGTTTTCAGAAATTGTTTCTTGAACCCCTAGTCTTCACCTTGGCTTCATTTTAAATTTGCTTCTGCTGATGGAGTTTTCACACTTAAATGTCGTATTCCCTCAACTGTGGGTCTAAAACATGGGCTTTCCCTTCAAATATTCCTCTCTTATTTCTGTTAGTAGTACCAGTATTTTGTTTCTTTCATGCAAAAATCAGCCAACCTAAAGCAACTCCAACAATAAACAAAGAGGCAAGATAAACAACAACTGGAGTCATATTTGCCTTTCCGTACTTCATAATAGTGCGTTGTAGGTTTTTTTCTTTCTTATATATTCCTCTTGTTGCTTTCTTAGTTTAAGGCATCCAGGATTCTTACTAGTCTCTAAAGTGTCTCTATTCTTTCTGCACCTCCCATTATATCCTCCTAAATAATACTCACTAATTACTGGCACTTCTCTGTTTAATCCACGTAGTTGGGGAGGGGATCACAATTCAGCTTCAAAGATAATGGTACGTCCTCTACTTTAGTTGTATGGAGAGTACAGTGGGGGTTATTTTTTTAATTGCACATGTTATATGTGCTCTTTCACATGGGCAACACTTTTAACTAAAATAAATGACAGTACATTTTTAAAGACTTCCGACTATGTTATTGCATTCTAGAGCCTCAACTTGAAATACTAAAGTTGTCCACCAGTGACTTCCAAATGACTGAACCACAGTCTTTACCACTGCTTAGCTTCATTAACCTTCCTTTCCAATGATGTTGATTCCTTCAGTACCCCTCACTTCCCACATTTGTTTCTTCTTCTGAGCCTTATTCCACTGTGTTTCTACCTAAGAAATTTCTATTTCTTGTTCAAGCCAAGATTTGTACCTTCCATACAAAAATTAGCCAGGTGTGGTGGTGCATGCCTGTATTCCCAGCTTCTCGGGAGGCTGAGGCAGGAGAATTGCTGGAACCTGAGAGGCAGAGGTTGCAGTGAGCCGAGATTGCACCACTGCTCTCCAGCCTGGACAACAGAGTGAGACTCCGGATCAGAAAAAAAAAAAAAAAAAAAAAAAAGATTTGTACCTTCCTTCATCTTTTACAGCTAATCTTTCTCTATACCCTCCCTTTTCTTTGCCTGCATCTCTTCCTGATGTTGACAATCTCCAAATCCATGTTCACTTATATTGTGTTATAGTTTACTTGACCTGTCTTGTTTGTTATTAGATTTATCACAGCTCTTTAGCTAGAATATATAATCCTAGAATGTTGACTATGAATCTACTAAATAAAATATGAATTCCACTTTGTTTTAAATATGCTGGAGGATGCTGTATTTGTTTAGTTTTATCATGCTGAGTGTTGAAATAATCCAGAGAATGTCACTGTAAATGTGGAAGGAGCCAAAAAAATTGAAGGTTAGCTACAATCTTTGAGTGCTGAGAACAATGGCTTTTGAAAATGACTTCAAAGCTCTACCAAATGTAAAAACCCACAGGCAAAGTCACCTTTTGGAACATTTTTGCTCAGAATCGTTTACGCTAATGTTATGTTTACAGCACACTTCAGGAAGATGGGCTAAAGTTGCCATATGGTACATGTTTATTCTATTCTTTGCTTATTATCAGATAAATTTTCTTCCATCTTAAATTCCATTTTTAGGTTCATTTTTATCAGCTTTTGACAAAATAAATGCAGCACATGGTTTGGTTTCAGAGTTTTATACTTTTTTTCTTTATCACTTTTGTCTAGGACAAATACTAAAAAGAGTCCAAGAAAGTGATTGCCTTGGGTATATCTTAAGCAAATTTTCAATTTCAAAGGCCTTCTGATTAACAGGCAGCTTTTAATAGTGGCTGAAACTTTTTACTTACCTAAAGCTGGAAGTTAGTATACACATTGTCCTCTGTTTTTAATATTTATTTTAATGCTTACTTATCGTTTCTAATAATATTTCTGCTTTAAAATTAGGATTGTCATGTTAAATGTGTGCTAATTACATTGTGACTCAAATAATCATGGTTTATTAATTTAGACCTGCATACATATGTTAAAATGCATTTTTTATCATATAAAAATATACAGAGATACAATTAAATTTAGTTAAGTATTGAAATATATTTTATTAGAAACATACCTACTTTATAATTTAGATTGTGATAATTTATTGGAATGTCCTCTTTACCTTAATATGTGCACACACATACTCTTTGAAATTTGAATTTGAAACACTTTGAAATTGAAAATTTGCTTAAGATATACCCAGTTCCCATCTGCCCCTCCCAACCAAAGAGCGTTGTTTCAGGAAATCTTAGGAGAAGTTTCTGTCAAACACAAGCAGAAACTGTTTCAGAACACATACAATTTAAAAAACTTGTCTAATAAATTATTCAAACATTCCAGAATTTTACTATCAAAAGCTGAAAAAGACTGTACAAGAAAAGGAAAGAATACTATAGATCCTGTCCACTTATGGAATGGCTAATGTTTATGAGCATTTAGTATTCACTAGGCATGATAATGAGCCTTTTACCAAGATGTAGAGACATTAAGGAATTTGCTACTAACTCCTCAAGTTAGTAGCAAAATTATACATAAATTGCAGGGATATCTGAATTCAGAGCCTACATGCAATTAATGATGTTTTATTTTTGTCTCCTGGATGCAAAAATTCTAAATAAAATGTTTGGAAAAAATGGAATCAATAAGCTTACAAAAGAATAATGTAAAATATCCAAGTAAGTTATTCTAGAAATAAGATGATTTGACATTATTAGTGAATCAGTTTTTATAATCTATCATGAGTTTTATAATTATTTATAAATTCAACATCAACTTCTAGTGAAAAATCATTGGTTAGAAATAAAAATGTCCCCTTTTAAAATAATAAGGAATAACTAACTCAAATCAACAGTATCATATTCAACTAGACAATGTAAGGCACAGTCCATTCAAGGTTAAGAAAAAAAAGAACTAGGCTGGGCACAGTGGCACAAGCCTGTAATCCCAGCACTTTGGGAGGCCAAGGCTGGTGGATCACCTGAGGCCAGGAGTTTGAGACCAGCCTTGCCAACATGGTGAAATCCCATCTCTACTAAATTAGCTTGGCATGCTGGCACATGTCTCTATCCCAGCTATTCAGGAGTCTGAGACAGGAGAATCACTTAACCTGGGAGGCGGAGGTTGTAGTGAGCCGAGATCGCGCCACTGCACTCCAGCCTGGGTGACAGAGGGAGATCCTGTCTCAAAACAAACAACAACAACAACAGAACAGGACTGCCTTTACCTTTACTAGTATTTAACATTCTTCAGCAAGTTCTTTGCAAATGGAGTTAACACCACAAAATGAAATGAAGTAGAAATATTGGAGGACAAAGTGATACTTATTTGCAGTTGATACGCTTACTTAGAAAATCCATGTGTAGGCCTGGATTCTGATTGATCTAAATTATTCTCCAGAAATTCCCTATTATTAGTTTGCAGCCTAATTTATCCATACTGAAAGCCTTAATTTCATCATCTATAAAAAGGGGAAAATAATAGCACTCATTTTTGGAGTTTGGGGGTTTAAATACAATTAATATGTTTAACACAGAATCTGACTAAAAGTAAGTGCTTGATAAGTGTTAGCCAATTTCAGTAAGTACAATAATAAAATGTAAGAATAAAAATTGAACTGAGCTTATCAAATAAATGGAGAAAAATTAATATGTTGTATATACCGGCTACATGGTCCAATTTTGTTGTTGTTGTGGTTGTTAAATTCTCTCTTTAGAGCAGTGGGGTCCAGTTCAACTTTCCGGAATCGTGGAAATGTTCTGCACTCTGCAGTATAGTAACCACTCATCACATGTAGCTATTGAGAACTTGAATGTAGCCGGTGTGACTGAGGAACCGAATTGTTAATTTTATTAAATTTTAATTAATTTAAATTGGAATAACAACATGTGGCTAGTGGCTACCATACTGGAAATGAGAGCTCTAGAAGGTGTCATAAATTCACATGGCTTTATTTACTATTGTGACACTGATGACTCCCAAATTAACTCTACAGTCCATGTCCTACTCTGAATCTAAACTTTACTGTGTATCCTATGTATTTATTTGCCTACTTTTCATCCACCCCTACCTTAATATCTCGGTTTTCTCAGTTGCACCTTGTACTAAACAGGTCAAAAACTGAACTTGGCCGGGCGCTGAGGCCGATGCCTGTAATCCCAGCACTTTGGGAGGCAGAGGCGGGCGGATCACGAGGTCAGGAGATGGAGACCATCTTGGTCAACATGGTGAAACCCCCTCTCTACTAAAAATACAAAAATTAGCTGGGCTTGGTGGCACATGCCTGTAATCCCAGCTATTCGGGACGCTGAGGCAGGAGAATCGCTTGAACCTGGAAGGCGGAGGTTGCAGTGAGCCGAGATCTGGCCACTGCACTGCAGCCTGGAGACATAGCGAGACTCCTTTGACCTCCACCTCATCGAAGCCTACTACTCTTGACTTGATCTCCCCTTTGCACAAATCCTAGCTGACCTTCTACCCTAATTCCCAGGTGAATGAGTAAACTGATGCCGCTGAAAGAATTCAGCTGGTGAATGGATGAGTAGTGGGATCTTAACAAAATGAAATACACCTCAGCAAAAAAAAAAAAAAAAAAAAAAAAAAAAAAAACATAATGAACTATGCATGCCTACAACAATGTAGATGACTTGCTTTTTTTAAATTTTTTATTATACTTTAAATTCTAGGGTACATGTGCACAACGTGCAGGTTTGTTACATATGTATACATGTACCATGTTGGTGTGCTGCACCCATTAACTCGTCATTTACATTAGGTATATCTCCTAATGCTATCCCTCCCCCCACCCCCCACCCCACAACAGGCCCCGATGTGTGATGTTCCCCTTCCTGTGTCCAAGTGTTCTCATTGTTCAATTCCCACCTATGAGTGAGAACATGTGGTGTTTGGGTTTTTGTCCTTGCGATAGTTTGCTGAGAATGATGGTTTCCAGCTTCATCCATGTCCCTACAAAGAACATGAACTCATCCTTTTTTATGGCTGCATAGTATTCCATGGTGTATATGTGCCATATTTTCTTAATCCAGTCTATCATCGATGGACATTTGGGTTCGTTCCAAGTCTTTGCTATTGTGAATAGTGCCACAATAAACATACGTGTGCATGTGTCTTTATAGCAGCATGATTTATAATCCTTTGGGTATATACCCAGTAATGGGATAGCTGGGTCAAATGGTGTTTCTAGTTCTAGATCCTTTAATCGCCACACTGACTTCCACAATGGTTGAACTAGTTTACAGTCTCACCAACAGTGTAAAAGTGTTTTGCGTTATACCGAAAGAAGCTAGACTCAAAAGGTTACGTGTATATGATACATTAGATAAGGGACAGAAAATAAATCAGTGGTTGTCAGAAGAATGGGGATGGGGAAGCGAATGTCTACAAAGGGGCACAGAAAATTTGGGAATTGTTCTGTATCTCAATTTTGGTCTCGAGTTGTATGTATGTGTTTGTCAAGAATTTACACAAAAAGGAATACATTATTTTACTTTACATAAGTTATTATCTCAATAAACCTGATGGAAAAGCAGAAAATCAGATTTTTCATAAATAAAGTTCTTTTTTTATTCTAATGAACCAGAGTGGACCAACTGAATCAGTCAGCTTCATGAAGTTATGAATCTTCATGAAGAATAGGGGGAGTCTCTAAGTACCAAGTTCACTCCTTTCAGTGCCCCTGAGCCACAGCCGGGACAATTCCTGCACACAGCAGGTTCCTTGTCCAACAGCGCTGAGTTGGATTCAGCAATTGTTGAACTGTCGCTTCTTCTGGAGTGGGTATACCCTGAATATTTCACGGCTTTTATAGGTTTTGTTGTTCATGAATCAAAAGTAAGCATCTGTTTCTATGAAAAGTACAGTGAGACTTAAAGCAATTTGAAGTAAAGCACATAGAACCTCGTCCCTGTGTCTCTAACTGCAAATGTATTTGACAACAGTGATACTATTTGTCCTGAGAAGCCCTGCTGCCTATCAGAATATTTCTGAATAATACTGTACCTAGCCTTTGTCTACCAACCTTTTGTAAGAAGTTTAAAAGGTAATTTGTATGCTGGTGTTCCTCATGTAAATGAGGTCATTATCCTTTTAAAGGTATAAAGCCTCCTGTACACGATGGAGCTTTCTAAGAAAAATAGATTTGACCTTTCTTTCCCTCTATTCAGGGTGCCTGCAGTGCTTGCGCTCATTAGCTAGAATTTGACTCCATGACATTTTTACTTAATTTTCTTTTTCCTCTATGTTGGACACATGGGGCAACCATTTATATTCTTTCTTGACCTGAGATGCTCTCTAATCTCTTTCCAGCTGTGGCATTTGTCATTCAGTCACATCAGGATATGGTGACCCTTCTTTCCCCACTGCAATTCCCAACTGTTAATTGATTCATTTTAGGGAAGGAACTAGACACAGCCCTATGGACCCAGCTCCATTTAATTAGTGTTAACCAGAACAGTAGATAGAAAAGCAATTTCCTCTGGAGTGGAAACATAGGCTTTATAAGGTAGTAGAAGGGACAAATAATACTAGTTGTTATAGCCCTTAGTTTTTAAGGGCCCTGAATTGGCAACAGACTTAGAAACAGCATTCCCCTCCATTAGTAATGATGGTTGTGACAATAATTATTATTATTAATAATAATTGTGATTCAAACCCAGGTCTTTCTGACCACGAAGCCCATACACTTCATCCTTGTGCTAAGAACTTTTTGTGACAGCTCCCACCGGTATGCCAAGGACTATACTAATTACTTTGTGTCCTCCTTATAATCCAGTGAGAGGCATCACACGAAGCCTGTTTTATAGAAAGGGACATTGAGGTTCAGAGAGGTGAAGTAACTTCCCCCAGGTCATGCATTTGCTGTGACCAGGATCAGAGCCCAGGTCTTCCCTGGCACTCCGTCCATGCGTTTTATCACTACTGACACCATATTGCACTTGGAATAAAAAGGTACTAGCAAAAAGATCTCTGGAAAGCAACACTAGACACTTTGTAAAATGTGATCCAAGATATTCTTCGGATGGAATTTACTTTTGAACTTGAAATACTGTTATTTACAGATTATTAGGACTTAAATAAAATGTAGAGCCTTAGAACTGCAGGGAAGCAACATGTTTAACTACGAGAATTAATCACTTTAATATGTGCATGCACAGTTAGAGAAGTTGTGGTCTTGCAGTGTATAATGTTATGTGTGAACAGATAAACAATTAAGGGGTGGCAATATTCAGCGATACATTTTATGACAGAAGTGTCCAGGATGCTATGGAAAAGAGAAGAGGGCAGTCTTTTGCAGGTGGCGGTAGGCATATCCCAGAATAGGTGACACTGAGCTGAGGTGTGGATCAGGTGGAACCTGGCTACCTGAGAGCTATGTATGCAAAACAGAAGGAGGGATTGACGTGAAAGACAGTGAAGCATTCTTAGAAATGGCTGGAGAAAAAGTATGTTGAGGAGAGTATCCTTGGCCAACTCAGTGTGGAGGCAGATGTCATAAAATAATCCCATTTTATAGCTCTCTCGTCCTTTAGCTACATAAAGGCTCCATTTTGTAAACGTACCTTTATTTTTTATAAAGCTTTTAAAAATAAATTTATTTATTTTAATGGACAGATAATAATTGTGTGTATTTTGTATCTATTTTATTCAAGCAACATCGTCCTGGCAGGAGGCATTGCTGCTTCTAAAGCAGATGTTTTGCAGCAGCCATAGAGCTCAGTTGCCTGAAAAAGAAATAAAGGATCCTTCACGTGTTAACTGTAGCTCTGTGTGTTCATGAATAGATCCTAAGCTATTTCTTGAGCAAGGCTTTAGCCCTGCCATTAAACACTCCTACTGTCCCGGTGCATCCTTCTGGTTTAAAAAAATGAAGAAAATAATTTCTTTTTTTTTCTGAGAAGGAGTGAATACATGTTAACTTTCTTAATTTTCATAATAGAACATAGGCCTTGTTACCTGCGTGTCTGGAATCTAAAACTGCCTAGGCATCTCTCCTTGGATGTTAGTAATTCTGTTCTATATACCTGGAGTTATTAAGCATAGTTAGATTTCTGTGACCTAGAATATATAATTATTATAAATAAATCTACTGTAACTATGCTAAATTAAAGAGACTATTATATGACTCCTTGGCAAGTCAACCAGTAGTGCCTACATGATCATGCTAATGAGTCTTTCTCATTTGATTTCTTCCATCACTGCAGATTTATGACCTCTTGTTTCTAAGTCATCTTGTCATCAGAGATTTAATAAGGACTCACTGTTCTCTTCTAGTTTTTCTATGATTTTGTATTTTTATTTAACTTTTTGCTCAGCAGGTAATTAGTATAAGAGAGGAAATATTGTTTCAAGTAGTATTTTCCACTGTGTTGCTAATCGTTACTAATTGTTAATTTTATTTTATTTTATTTTATTTTTTGAGACAGAGTCTCGCTCTGTCACCCAGGCTGGAGTGCAGTGGCACAGTCTCGGCTCACTGCAAGCTCCGCCTCCCGAGTTCACGCCATTCTCCTGCCTCAGCCTCCTGAGTAGCTGGGACTACGGGCACCCACTACCACGCCTGGCCAATTTTTTGTATTTTTAGTGGAGACGGGGTTTCACCGTGTTAGCCAGGATGGTCTCGATCTTCTGACCTCATGATCTGCCCGCCTCGGCCTCCCAAAGTGCTGGGATTACAGGCATGAGCCACCATGCCGGCCAATTGTTAAATGATATCTCCACCTTTGACATTGATTTCTGTTAGGACTTACAATATTTTAAATATATACGTAGGGTAGATTTCTGGGTCACTAATTCTAGCCTGCTGATCTCTCTCTTTTGTCTTTCACAGCCACCCATATTTTAAAATATCAACATTTTATAGAATATTTTGATACCAAGTAGGGCAAAATTTATTACTCTTCTGTTACATTTTTCTATTCTTATTAGAATATGTTCTATTCTTCTTACAGAAGGGCTTTAGAATAATTTCATTAAGCAAACAACATTCTGTTAGGATATTGAGATGGATGTTTTCTTAAAGTTAAAAATAAGCTTTTAAGTACTCATCTATAATTCATTTGGGCCTATTGAAAATAATTTCTTTAAAGCCCCTTTCTCATCCATCCTAGACTTTGTTTTCTTCTTGATATGTTACTTCTTCCTATTTTTTTCTTTTAAAGATGGTCTATTTTTCTAGAAAAGATAAAAACAAAAATATAATTGAATAGCTTTTTCTATTTTGTCTGTTAGCATTAAACTATTTATTTCTGTGTTTGAGGCCTATCTCTACTTCATTCTTTCCGCATGAAACACACAGCTGAAAGGCCTTCTGTTCTCTTTTAGCTTTTAAAAAGCTTCAGCTTTTCCTTCTTTTGGCCTTCCTAGGGTGGTTCTCTGGCCGGAGCCACTTACTTGCATTCAGCCTGACTCTGTGCTGGTCCTTCTGCTGTTGATACTTTACTTTTCTGAACATGAGCTTATCAGACAGTTCCCTGGGCAGTCACATCATTTATCTAGTTACTAGTCCCTTTTCTTCCCAATTAGGGCAACTTGCTATTGTGTTCTCAGTCTGGCTTGTGAGACCTTTTTCTCTTGTAGCCATATTTTTTTTTAATCTCTAACCACAAACTTATGAAATAACTTCCCAGAAACTTCTGAGCTGCCTAGTCAACCTATCTAAATACATTTTTTTCTCTCTTTGCTACTATGATCTCTGAGATGATATATTCACAGCCTCCCAAATTCCCATCATTGCACCTCACCAACAATTTTCTGGTCTGATGTTAAGTCAAAAATGGAGATTCCTTTCATTTTCAGCACCCATCTGAAAGATGTTATTGCAAGTCCCTCTGCAAGAATTTATTGAATGTTCTTGTTGTTGGAGAGCTGTGGGTCCTCACAACTCTAGATGTTTCCAGGCATAACAAAAATGTGAAATGTGAGATTAACTTGAACAATGGTTGCATGAAGGGAGAATCTGATATAAAACTGGCTTGGAGAGACTGGGACCAACAGAGAAGCAGGAAAAAATGACCAACCTTGGGAGTTAGGTATATGCGTATTGGGTGATGGGGAGGGAGAATGGACATGTGCAAGCTTAATTTTACAAACACTCACACACCTGGGCCACAACAGTGTGAAACTGATCTGTTGTCATCTCTCAGTTCCCTGCCTCATGGACAATTTGTAGTCATTCTTGCTGATTACCATGACAGTGCACCAAAGATGATGAAGTGTCAAGAACCCACAATAATTGTAAAGAAATATATAGACAGTCCTATGTTATATATAATTAAAATAAGACTATATAAAAATGTTCACTCTTTTATCCTGTTCTCTGCTTTTCAAAATACTCTTCAACCTTCAGGATTCTGTACAATTCCTCTCTTGGATGAAGCATTCCCTGACAGACCTAGACAGACTTAGCCACCCTTTGTCTTCTGTTCCATCCCTGCATTTGGTATTATAAATATACATGGGTCTGTCATCCTCATTTTGACTTTGAACTCTCAACTACAGATACTGTTCCTTAGTCCTTTTTTTATTTTCAACATATACTATATTACCTAGGAGGTTCTAGATATATTAATAACACATAAACTATGTTAGGTTGAAATTATTAGGACTGCTTTATTTACCTAAGCTCATTTAAAGGCATAAAAATGCCTTATTTTTAAAGGCTTGCTTTTAGCATTATGATTACTAAGTAAAAATTACAGAAGTGTATTGGGGCCTCAATAAAAAGAACTTTCTAATAATTTGAGATATTCACAAATGCAATAAACTGTGAGTAGTGATCATTCCACCAATAATGTGTGTTTATGGGTGAATGAAAGGAAGTTTAAAGAAGATACTGGTTTTTGTTTTGTTTTGTTTTTGTTTTTTGTTTTTTGAGATACAGTCTCACTCTGTTGTCCAGGCTGGAGTGCAATGGTGCGATCTCGATTCATTGCAAACTCTGCCTCCCAGGTTCAAACGATTCTTCTGCCTCAGCCTCCTAAGTAGCTAGGATTACAGGTGCATGCCACCATGCCCAGCTAATTTTTGTATTCTTAGTAGAGATGGGGTCTTACCGTGTTGGCCAGGCTGGTCTCAAACTCCTGACCTCAGGTGATCCACCTGCCTTGGCCTCCCAAAGTGTTGGGATCCCAGGCGTGAGCCACTATGCCCAGCCAATATTGTTTTGTTTTGTTTTTGTTTTTAATCTACAGAATACCTTAAAAATAGCAAGTATGTGATTTTGTGTAGGAGTGGTATCCAGAAACTATTTTTGATATTCTAGACACTAAAGGGAAAAAAAATGCCCACAGCAAAGCTTCACAGCTTTCAGAAACTTCAAAATGTTTTGCTTTGGGACAAACTAATCAATTCAATGTGGTGACATGTTATCATGTGGACACAAAGCTCCAGTTGGCTTTTAGCTCACCTATGCATCATTACCACTGACTTTTGTAAAAGTTGAAAAACCAATGACTTTTCCTTAATTTGTTTGGAAAGGAGGATTTCTAAACATGGAGCTCATGCAAAAAGCATACTAAAAGCATTTTTGATCTTGAGAACTGGATTAATTTTTTTTCTATACTTTATTTCATGGCTTCTTATTTTCCCAACATTGTCATAAGATAATAATGCATGTTACAAGGGGTTGTGTGTTATACGTATTTAGTTGCACTCTCTAAAAAATAATTTTCAGTGATACATAAAATAAAGGTGCAGCTTATAATCCATAGTGTTTAAATAGTCAAAGAAATATAAGTTGAGTAATAGTGGCTGAGAGAGTTTATATGGTTCTGGTGTCAGGACTGCCTCAATTCAGATTCTGTGTTACCTAGTGTAGCTCCTTAATTTCTGAGTATCAGTTTTCTCATCTGTAAAATGGGGGTAGGCATAATAACTACCTTATAGATTGCTTAAGCATTTCCTCTCATTATATCAGTCCCTACTTGTCATAGCCAGAAAGAGTTTATGCTTCTCCCATTGCCAAAACTACCAGTTTTTAAAAAAAGTACTGAAAATCTTGGAAGATCTGACATTATTTTATTTTATTATGCAAATAATTTTGACCTCCAGAGATTATTTTGCTTCAGAAGCCTTATTTCTTCTGTACTGCTAACCAAACAGTTTACTCCATTTGTGCAACAATTTATAATGAACCATAAAATAACTGATTATCTTAGGGTTTTTGGCTCAATTACCTGTTTCAAATGCTCAATGACTAAGAAAAGCATGTCATTTTCTCTTCTTTTGCACACTGGAGTATAACAATAGGCTGTGAATAGAGCAAATCAAAGAGACACAAATACCAGTATAAGGGGCCTATTGTGTTTAGTTTGTTGCCCTGTCATATGGTTTTAATTTAGGTTGGCTGATTGATTATGACAGACTAACAGATAGCCCATTGTTCCTCTCTTGGAATCTCTAGACACTTTAATATTCCTATTCTTATCTGACCATTTTAATTCCTAAACTTAAATGAAATGGAATTACAGCATTCACTTTGTTTTCCTGTGCTAAGTGATTATCTCTGAAGTGCAATTTTGTGATTAGGCGAGATGGCATGCATACACTCAACTAATGCTGATTTCCCCCAGGGTGCAGAACAGGTAAATTCATAATGAATAGATGTTGTGCTTTGATTTCAAATGGATTTAAAAACCTCACCACACTTCGTAGTTTTATTTTACAAATGTATTTAATTATTCTAAAATTAACAGGAGAATATTAAAATTGAACTTTAGAAATATGGCATTTAAACATAAGTCAAGGGTGCTAACTGCTTATGAATGTTAATCCTCTTCAAAAAATGAAAAAAAAAAAACAAATTTACCTAGCATAAATTGGGGGAGTGTCACTGAAAATCTTTAGTTTAATTATTTATATTCCTTCTGATTAATTCCAAAAATGTCTGAATCCAGCTTGGTATTTGTATTGTCAAATTCTAATGTGGCTTATTTTGAATACTAAAGTAATTATTCAACTAATCGTTGTCATAGTATTGTCATAGTTGTTTGGTCTGGAGGGGTGATTTTGGGGCTGAGGGGAGAAGCTAGAAGTTAAGAATTGACATAAAGTTTTCTCTTTAATTATTTTCTTTGATATTTTAAAAATACATTTTCTACATGAGTATGAGAGACCAATTTTAAAGAGAATTTAGCATTCTCCCAATTGGACACATTTTGACCAAACCACCAAAGTAGATGATTGGTACCCAAACCACACTTTTTTTCTGATCTGCTTAGAGTAAGCATTGACAATTATATTGTGGATCTTGAAGTGGGAAATGTGATATGCAATTTCTTAAACTTATTTGAATTGAGGAGGAAAGGAAAGGAAGGCAGAAGACAAGGAATATATTGAAGGCCTCAGTTTTCCCCAAAATTCTCTTAAAATAAAATTTTACAAAGTTAAGTTCATATGGTTCTGTTCTTACATTAATGGAAGTTTAAATTTTAAGGGACTGGAGAAGTCATCATCAGACAGACTGTCTCTTTTTAGGTATGAGAAACTGAGGCTCGTGCTTATTGATATGTCACTCCAGTAAAGGTCAGCCTTCCCCCAGGTCTTCTGACTGCCAGGTGCTATACTGTGCTATATTGTGCAGACTCAACCTCAGGCTTACTGTGTGCACATAGGTCTGTAAAGATCCACCACTTTCCATTAGGACGTTGAGAAAACAGCTAATCTTTCCGCTGTCTATACCTTTCTATTTCTTGATTTCAGCAACAACAAAAAAAGCACAAACCACTTTTATGGTATAATAAAAATAGCATATGGAAAGATGTAATTAAAATGGATTTTAATATCCTGCATGAGTATCATACAGAATAAGCAACAGTAAGCAACACCAAAAAGTTCCCTACAACATGAATATGGTTGATTAAGGTGTATTTCTCAGAATGGACTGCAATTCACCAGTGTATGTATTAAATCCTTCTCTTTGGCATGTTGGTGAAGTGGCTGCTTAGTTGTTGTTCAGTCACGATTTAAATGCTTAGTTATTTATACATTGCCCAAGAGTTCAAACAGCTCTATCCCTATATAAGGAAGCCACTCATATTTTATATCTATCTTTCAATTGGACCCTGTAATGTACTTCTTCATGGTCAAACTCAAGTATACTATTTTTCAGATCTGTCTGAATTAAATTCATCAACTTTTCTTTTCATTAATATTTTTGAATACCTTTCTCATTCATCTAAGTAAGAGAAAAAGTAAAATATTTTTTAAGTATCATCAGGTGTTTGTAAATCAGATTTACTTATACTTTCATTCATGCTTTCTGCTGTTTTTTTGGCTGTTTTTAAAGTGGTCTGAAACTTGGTCAAGCAGGAAGAGGAGAAGAGAGATGGTTGCTGTGGTACCAACTGTAAAACTATGGCTGGGAGTAATGTCTAATGGCTGAAAGTGCAAGCTGTGTTGCATCTTATCTTCCCTAACTTTGGCTAGGGAGTTATATCCGTACTGGCATATTTATTATCTTGCATACTTTTTATTTACAGATCAGAGTACCTATTCAACTTATTTTTCAACATCACTATTTTTACAGCTTCCGCCACCTTTGAAGACTTTCAGATTCGTCCCCACGCTCTTTTTGTTCATTCATACAGAGCTCCAGCTTTCTGTGATCACTGTGGAGAAATGCTGTGGGGGCTGGTGCGTCAAGGTCTTAAATGTGAAGGTAAGTTATTTTCTTCCCATGCAAGTTAAATGTGTGCTGTTCTCCTATGTTTATCGCAGCAGAATTCACAATTGCAAAGATATGTAAAAGCTAAGTGCCCATCAACCAATGAGTGGATAAAGAAAATGTGGTACATATATACATATATATGTGCATATATATGTGCACATATATATGTGCATATATATACATTTTCTTCATCCACTCGTTGGTTGAGAAAATATGGGTTTTTTTGTGTGTGTACATACATAGATCTATCTATATATACACCTATATACATAAGTCTATGTATATATACACCTATGTACATAGATCTATGTATATATATACATATATACATACACACACATATATACAAATATGTATATACATTGGTGTGTGTGCGTGTATACACTCCACATTCTCTTTATCCACTCATTGGTTGATGGGCACTTAGGTTGATTCCATACCTTTGCAATTGTGAATACAATTCACAATATGCATTATATATATACACCATGAAATACTACTCAACCATGAAAAAGAACAAAATAGTGCCTTTTACAGCAACTTGGATAGAACTGGAGGCCATTATCCTAACTGAAGTAACTCAGGAACAAAAAGCCAAATACCACGTGTTCTCATTTATAAGTGGAAGCTAAGCTGTAGGTACACAGGGGCACACACAGTGGTGTAATAGACATTGGAGAATCAGAAGCAGGAGGTTCAGAGGTGGCTGAGGGATGAAAAACTACCTATTGTGTACAATGAACATAAACCATTTGGGTGACAGCTACACTAAAAGCCCAGACTTTACCACTATATAATTCATTCATGTACTGAAAACCATGTGTACACCTAAAGCTAATGAAATAGTAAAAAATAAAAAATAATGCATGATGGAGCTATCTGCTTATGTTGTCCCCTTTACAATAGTGTAGCAGTATCTCCCTCAGAAGTATCTTCTAGGCATTTAGGGGATACATGGATTCTCTTCTGTTCATTTCTTTAAGTTTCCTGTCTTGAACAAAGTCGGTCTGACCTGGGAACCCTTATTCTCACATCTTGTCTCCCTTATCATGTGGACATGTTTCACCCCTATATGGTGCTCGATATTTTATCAGCCGACTAAAAATAAAATTTGCCTAGTAAGTAAGTCAGAAATTGGAATAGTGGACATTGAATACACATTTGTTGAAATGAGCAGAGATTCAGGAAATTAAACCATCTAAGTTCACTCAGCTGTTGAGTCGCGAGCTGGAACATGTACGTGCATTTCTGCACCAACAACATAATTTTATCATAATGTGGAAAGAACACTTTGAACTGCACAATTCAAGGTGCTAGGACACCATGATATAATCTTTAAAACATGTGCAATTGTACTCTATTCTCTTTGGATTGGGAGGGCAGGGATAGAGCTCTTTGAACTTTGACAAATATAACTGAGCATTTATTATGCAACCTACAAATAAGCTATCTGCAATTTTTGAATTTCTGTCTGTGAAGAGGGAAGCTAGCAGACAATAATCTGGAAGAAACTCTGCCTAAAATGTAGTTTTATGAAAATTTGTCTGTCCGGACTGCTGTGTGACACATGGAGAGATTCTAAGTAATGGCCTCCAGCTACGTGGGGAATATGAATATTAAAAATATTGAAAAGAAACTGACACTTGCCTAGGTGGGAAATCTGTTTCCAATTATTGATCACCTACCATGTGAAAACGAGCATGTAAGGTACTTCATATATCTTCTTAGTAATTCTACAAGGTACTTATTACTTCCATTTTGGAGATGAGAAAACTGAGGTGAAACTTTGTTCAAGGCCATGTAGTCAAGTTATGAGGCCCAGATTCAAATTAGTGTTGTCTAAAACTTGTGATGTGCTGTGATTAAATCATTTATGTGTCCACTCACATTTGAACTTATAGCAGCTAAAAATGGCTCAGATAATCTAATTTGAGTTAATTTCTATATCCCTTAAAGCGTAAGTCTGTTATATCGCAGAACATTTTTAAAAATGATAGCTAGCATAGTTCCTGAGCTTGTGCAATAAGATCAGAATTCAAAACCCATTAACAAATTGGAAAAAAAAATCAGAGAATGTTCAAAAGAAAATTTGAATTTCCAAATACTCTCAAGGAAAATGGAAGCTGTACTATTTTTTAAATTTCTACTTTACACTAATATTGGAATCACTTTTTAATTTATGATTCAACAAAAATAATTTTTATTTTCCCTTTCCAGGATGTGGTCTGAATTACCATAAGAGATGTGCATTTAAAATACCCAACAATTGCAGCGGTGTGAGGCGGAGAAGGCTCTCAAATGTTTCCCTCACTGGGGTCAGCACCATCCGCACATCATCTGCTGAACTCTCTACCAGTGCCCCTGATGAGCCCCTTCTGGTATGGCCTCCTGTTTACCCATTTCCCCATTTACATGAGAAATCTGTGGGATGATGTGATAGCAATGTCAATCCAAGACAGGGCACTAGGAGGGAGAAGGCAGCCAGGGTGTTAATGACAGTGTTTCTTCAGGGCTTGTGCTGTAGATTGGTCAGTGCCTCATCAAATATCCAGCAGTTTTGAGTTTGCTTTTATCTCTGAGCTTAGTGAAATGATAAAATATGTGAGGTTTTATCATGGTCACAGGGCCAGAGCAGCACGAACTAATGTGTTAATGTTGCAAAACATAACTTGTCAAAATTTGGAAACCAGAGAGATACAAAATGTTCTCTGAAGATTATTAGAGGAATTTGTGGCATGGCTGAATATTTATTTTGGGAGGAAACTTGAAATTTGCTCTCGTGAAACCATGAAAGTCTTTATTGCTTGGCATACTGGCATACATGCCAGCTTATTGTCAAAAACTGATTGACAAGTCCTGTGAGAAAAATAGGACTTAACACTTTAAATATTTCCATTAGCTCTAGAATATATGTATATATATATATATATATGGAATAATATTAACCATATCCATAAGATATATATATTTATATATAATATATATTAGATGTATTTTCTTCCCATGCAAGTTAAATGTGTGCTGTTCTCCTGTGTTTATCGCAGCAGAATTCACAATTGCAAAGATATGTAAAAGCTAAGTGCCCATCAACCAATGAGTGGATAAAGAAAATGTGGTACATATGTACATATATATACGCACATATATATGTGCGTGTATATATACATTTTCTTCATCCACTCGTTGGTTGAGAAAATATGGGGTTTTTTTGTGTGTGTACATACACAGCAAAGCCCTTTGTGTCCTTATGGGGTGCCTACTTGTCTTTGTTTTTCTCCAATCCCTGAGAAAGTAGAAAACATTGGCTCATCTTGAGGAGGACACATATTTCCCCGTTGCCTTTGTTCTCTTTCATGTCTTCGCTCCTTCGTACGGGAACAAAAGCACCCTGCTCGACCAAGGCACACGGGGAGTACCATGCCTATATCCCTTTTCAACCCAGTAACACCAATAACTGTAGTTTAAAAGTTATAGTGGGTGCCTAATAAGAGGTGATATTATAGCAATAGTAGTAAAACCTCTGGGTTCTATATACATTAAAGAATAATTTCCATTTCCAAAACGAATGATGGCCTGACCCTTGTAAAGACGGCATTGCTCATTAATGCCACTAGACCATTCAGTTTGCAAGTCTGCCATGGTAAGTATATTTTCTCTCAAATATAAGAAAGTTATATTTTCCATAAATGATTGCCTATTTTGACTATAAAGTTTCTTTTTCAGATACAGATTACGACATTGGTAATTCTGTTTGTTTATCCATTTGGGCACGGAAATTCAATCTCAGATTTCTCTAATGTTAAGATAGAAAAAATATTATAATAGCATAGATCACATGACAAACTTCAACTGTCGTCAACTTTGGCAGTAAACTATCCATTACGCTATCCATAAAACAGTCCATCTTTAAAAAATTCCAAAATGTGGTCAATTTATAACAGTTCTGTGGGCATGGATTTTTTTTGGTAAACTATCATCAGTATTAGAAGGAAACAAGAAAAACTCAGCATATCCTTAAGTGGAACACATTAATACACTATATCATTATCTATAAGTATATTTATCAAATTATGTCAATTTTATGGACTTTTGGGCAACTGTAGAAGAAGTTAGTATTAAATGATTCTATTATTTCTGTATGCTTTACTCATCTTTTTATTTTATTTACATGTGTTCTTGTGGTATTTGGGAAAAGCCAAAGCCAATTGAACCCACACCAGGCAAGAGTTAGTCTTAGGCAAAAAGTTATTATAATATAATAATCTGTTCTAGAACGTCTGTTCCTAGGTATAAAGGAAAACTTTAATCAGATAAACTCTCTCATGAGGGACAATGATAAAAGCTGAATAAAATACAACATAACAAAACACTATTTGAAGGCACCCAAGAGCAGCCAAGGCAATTGGATTTGAGTGACCAATCACAGAGAGGTCAGTACACAGGGCAGCCTCCTACAATGAAGAAGTATCCAGCCCAAAATGTCAGTAGTGCTGAGGTTGAGCACCCCTGCTGTAGAACAAACCAGAGAATTGCCAAACATATTATAAAGGCGCAGTAAAGGCAGGGTAGTATTATACAAAGTTAAGTATAAACTATTAAGGCAATGTGCTATTACACAAAGACAGAAAAATTAACCGATGAAATAGAGTCCAGAAACCATGTGCATACACAGACCAACTGACTTGTGACAAGGGAAAAACTGCTGTGAGAAAAGAATGGTCTTCTCAACAAACATTTCTGTGACCAATTGGATATCTATATGGCAAAGAAGAATCTTGACCCTATCTTATACCATACACGAAATCAATTGTAGGTAGATTGGAAGCTTCTAGGAGGTAACACAGAAAGTATATCTACAAGAACTTCGAGTAGGAGAAGCTTTTTTAAACAGGATTTAAATCACTGATGACAAAGGAAAAAGATTGATAAATTGGGCATCATTAAAACTAAGAAATTATTTTAATCAAAATATGTTATTAAGAGAATAGAAAAGTGAGTGGGAGAAGACATTTTCAATACAATATATCATATAAAAACTCGTATTCAGAGCACATAAAGAACATTTACAAAAAAGTTAGAAGACAGACAACATTATTTAAAATATAGCAATATACTTAACCAGCACATTACAAGATAGACAATAAACATGAAAATGTGCTTAACATCATTAGTTATCAAGGACTGTAAAGTTAAGTCTGTAATGACCTATGTCTACATCAGAATGTCTGACATTGAAAGAACACCTGTTAATAACAAGTACTGGGGAAGACACTGAGCAACTAAACTTACATACACTACTACTGGGACTGTATATTGGCCCAAACAACTTTGGAAAACTTGTTGTCCATTATCTTGTAAAGCTAAACACATGCATATGGTGTGACTCATCAGTTCTACTTCCAGGTATATATCCAATAGAAATATATAGAGTCATGCACAGAAGGATATATTATGTTTTTGACATCTTTATGCATAATAGATGAAAATTAGAAACCAGTAGTGGTGTAGTCATACAATGGATTGTATGAATGATACAGCCATGGATTAATGAACTATTGATTCACTCTGCAACATTGTTGAATGTCACAAAATGATATTTAAAGAAATAAGTCAGACAAAGGGTACGTACTTAAGAATCCAGTATATGAAATTCAAATCAAGCAAAACCAATTTATGGCAAGATACTTCAAAATAAAACTAAGGTGGGATGTCAACTAGGAAGGAGCAGAAGTGAGCTTTCTAGGATGCTGGCAATATTATATATTTTGATCTGGGTAGAGGTTACATGGGTTTATGCACATGCAAAACTTCATCAAGCTATACACCTAGAATGTTGTTTACTTTATTCCATATGAATTGTACCTCAGTAAAAATGTTTTAAAATGATAATAGCAATGGATCTCCACATAGCAAGTTATAAAGTCATTGAGATTCTTCAACACAGGTCATGTGAGAAAAGAATGAAATGTTATGTCATAATAATACATTATGTTATGAGATTCCTATCAGTCAATTAAAAGAAAATGGAGCTATAAAATTTACATTATTCAATAATTGGAAATAAATTCTTTGGGTGCTAAATTAAAAGTAATATACCACATCATTCTGGGATACATTCTAGTATTTATTTGCATAATAAACATTGTCACCTACAGTAGTTTCATCACAGATACAAAACTGTAATTATATGATCTTCCTTTAAGGGAAAAACCAAACAAAAACAAAACTGTGGTATAATTTACAACCAACTACCAATGAAACAGGCCACTCTCTTTTCCTTGGTGATTTGTAGACATTTCTGGTGATTCTAACTTGATAACAAGATGAAAAGATAGAGCTGTCTCTGTGTTTCTCAAAGACTTTCTTAAAAATAATGGCCCCATAAAATATTCTGAAAAAAAATTGATCAAATAAGATTAGAAAATGCTTCTTGATTCATCCAAATATTGGACATCCTAGGAGTCATTATGCATAATTAAGGGCCTAAGAAGTCTGACAATGGTGAAATTAGTGTTCTTAAATCCACTCTAACATGGAACCCTTTTCTCATAAAATGCATTAATATTGTGTGGGAAGTACATGCACTTTGGGAAACAATAACTTAGAGGAATGAGTAAATGAATGCACGTTGCATAGACCAGCTTCAAATATGAGCTGAACAGCATGCAGCTGAAGTTGAATTGTGATGACGGCCCAGAAAAAAGAGATTCAGGGCTACTAACTGGGGGAAAAACATACACTTTGGATATCAGATATATAGATGGCAAGGATAATACTTTACTTTGGAAATTGAGAAATTGATTTCCTCTCCCAAAGAGATAACTTTGCCATTTCTGCATACAAATGTGCCCTAAGAGTACCTGCAAACAAAGTTATAATTTTTCCCTGAAACTCATGTTTGGTTCTTTTCAAATGAGTGGTTGTTGCCCTTGAGCTCTGCACATGCTTTATGTCAATCCAGAAATGTGGCAGGTGTTTTTTTTGTTGTTGTTTTTGTTTTTTTTTTGTTTTTGAGATGGAATCTTGCTCTGTCACACAGACTGGAGTGCAGTGGCGCTATCTTGGCTCACTGCAAGCTCCACCTTCTGGGTTCACCCATTCTCCTGCCTCAGCAACCCGAGTAGCTGGGACTACTGGCGCCCGCCACCATGCCCGGCTAATTTTTTGTATTTTTTAATAGAGACGGGGTTTCACCGTGTTAGCCAGGATGGTCTCGATCTCCTGACCTTGTGATCCCCCTGCCTCGGCCTCCCAAAGTCCTGGGATTACAGCCATGAGCCACTGCGCCCGGCCTGTAGCAGGTAATACTGGATAACCAATCAGTCTTGGTAGAACCTCAGTCTAAATGCTCATGACTTTCCAAAGTTTCTGACAAAATGGGTTAGCTGTAGATTGCAAATGAGGACTGAGTATTCAAAAAAAAAAAAAACAGATACTAGGATTTTTCTCAATGTGGGGTCTTTTATTCAACACTGCAAAAAAATCACATTTCAAAGCTCAGTCATGCATTTTTGTTAAGAAAAGGAGTGAACTATGTTGTAGTTTTGATTTGGTTTCTAGTTATCAGATAGAGCTGCCCCCAAAAAGCTTGAGAGAACAGAGATGAAAAAGAACATATTCAATATAAATTACCACTTAAGTGTTATCTACTTAATTAAGCTCTGTCATATTTTTCGTTGATATTACCTCTTGTCTTTTAAAAAATCATTAAGAGTAACCTTACTGCTTTTGAATTATATTTCAACCTTGAATGGAATCAGATAGAAAATAATGATATGCAACAAAGATTCTAAAATGAGCAAAGAATACACTGCAGGCATATTTTTCTCCTTAAAACTCTAACCCGCTATTGGACTTTCTAGGTTTGGAAACCACTGACTGCTACTGATTATTCATCAGCTTATTCTTGCTTGCAAGCAAATAACAACTTTGTATCATTTGATTACTTTGATGACCTTTTTCTTTCTTTTCCCATTGAGAATATGAATTATTGTGAAGAAAATCTAATCTTTCACTTAAAGGTCAAAAACGCTTCATTTTGACTATAATTTATTTTCAATGAGGTGAAAGAACCATCGTTCATCACTGAGACCATGACAAGTAGAGTTTTTTTTTTTTTAACATCTACCAACTCACAACTATTTTCGCAATTTTTACTTAGTGTCTATAGTTCCATTTAAATATTAAATGTAGTTTCCAACTCAGATATCTCTGTAGTTATAAAGACTGTTTAGTATAACATTCTGCTTTTTTTTTTTAAAGCATGCCTATGTGAAACATTATTGAGTAATGTGCTTTGCTTCCATCCAATAACGTTGTTTTCCTGTCTTTTTCTCCTTTGATTCTGCACCTTTGCCTGCTTTTTGCTCTTACAACTTCATGTTTCAGTCTCCTGTGAGTCCTGGCTTTGAGGTAGGTACTAATGCTACCTGGCACTAGAAATTTGCTTCACTATCTTTTTCAAACCAGCATGTTACGCTGACATCAGACAATTGTCTGTATTGACTTTATGAGAATAATCAGGTCAGAGTTTAGCTCAAAATTCAACACATTGACCCACAGAAAGCCCTCAGGTTTTCCTTGCTTTTGTCCTGTTATGTTTAACTTTTCACAGTCCCAATAAGCCAAAGAGCAATGAAGTCATTAGAGTAATATAATTAGGTTTTCCAGGTCAAATTTTGCCCTGTGATTGCTTGATTTCATAACATTGGTGTTTTTGGGTTTTTTTAATGAAACTGAGCAGACACATTGAGAATAAAGAAGAATACATCAGCCCTCACTTATGCGATGCTATGTTAAATGAATCTCATGCACATTGGAACTATGTCCTGATCCCGGGTACCACAGAAGCATGCAAAGTGAGGACACCATCCCAGTATACTGCCTAAAGATGGCTGTAACTGCTCGTTTACAGTTCCTGAACTTAACTTTTCTTTTTTTCATATATATATATATATATATATATATGTATATTTTATTATACTTAAAGTTCTAGGGTACATGTGCCATGTTGAAGTGCTGCACCCATGAACTTACCTTTTCAATAAAGGATCTTTCCATCCTTTTGTGTTATCACAATCTATTAATTATTTTTTTAAAATGGTATACAAATGGAAATGTCAGTCTCTCAATCTAGATAGAAATTATATATGGAAAAGACACAAATTTCCTTCAAAAAAGGTTTTAGTTAAGCCCTCCTCCAAAATTGGCCTTTTTTCTATCTTAAGCAATGAATGATGTGAACGTGGAGGAGAAGTATTTAGGTCAAGTATTAGAGCATACAACAGTGCTCTTCTTGTGATGGTTTGTTTTGGTCAGTTGACTTGTGAATGTTTACTGTCTTTTATTTCTGTACCTTGGTCAATTGAGAGTTGACATACTGTTATTTTCCCTCGTGGGACTATAAATTTCAAATATTATTATTAGTATCCATTCTAAGGTGGTCTTGTTAAGGTAACTCTAACAAAGGAAGCTAATGAAAACACAACCAGAACATGTTCTGGGTTAATTAAGATGAATGAGTCAAGATTTCTGATTCATAAGCTACAGGATGAAGACATCTGCTTCAATAATAGTAAATTCCTATTTTTGGAAAATCATTCTTATTCAAAAAGTGTCCTACTTAGAATAAGTCCAGTGTGAAAGCTAGGTGAGTGTAATTTTTTATAGTCTTGTAAATTTGGTTTGTAATTTAAAATGCCTTCTAGACATAATTTTAAATGTGAATTAGTATCTTTCCTTTCAAATAATCCTTTGGGCATGAAGCCAAAGAAGGACGGGAAACATTTTTCACTTCCTTCTCCCACATTGCAGTCGGGAACAGATTGCATAAAGGAGGACTGAAGAGTAGTCTGATTTTCTGTGCAAGTTGTACAAATTAAAAGCAACCAGGCCTTCACAGGCTAGCTCCTGATGGAAATAAGATGTGTTTTCAGCATGAGCTATTTTTCTTGAACTTTGTTTACGTCTAGTTTGTCAAAAAGATAACAGACTTTTCTCTTTATAAATGTCTTGGAAGAAACTGATGCATAAAATTCGACCAAAATTTCTTCAGAGAAATGTTTTAGTGACAGTTGTGCAAGTAGCAGAATGGTTATAGGAACCTGGCCATTGCTCCATGTTCAGCATGTCCTGGTCAGTTTACACTTTTATCTCTGTAACCCTGAAGTGCACAAGTATGCAAAAATAGATAAATTATCTGCCTTCATGGAGCTTGCATAGGTGAACCATATACCAACATGTAAATAGAGTATATGTCTTTGTATAAGCTTCCTGGTATTATATTACAATGAAATATATTGATTTATGTAACCAATCTCTCCTCCTGTTTCCATTTTAAATTTGAAATAATGCAAAAAATAATTATCTCTGTGTATTTTTTGCATATTTGTAAAAGCACTAGTAAATTCTGAATAAATATTTATTTGGCCAAGCACAGTGGCTCACATCTGTAATCCTAGCACTTTAGGAGGCTGAGACAGGCAGATCACTTGAGGCCAGGAGTTCAAGACCAGCCTGGTCAACATGGTGAAACCCTGCCTCTACTAAAAACATACAAAAATTAGCCAGGCATGGTGGCACGCACCTGTAATCCCAGCTACTCAGGAAGCTGAGGCATGAGAATTGCTTGAACCCAGGAGGCAGAGATTGCATTGAGCCAAGATCATGCCACTGCACTCCAGTCTGGGTGACAGAATGAGACTCTGTCTCAAAAAAAATAATAAAAATAAAAATTATTTACTGAATGAGTTAGTAGATAACATTATTAGAATCCAAATAGGTTATACTGCTTTTTAAAAAAAAAAAAAAAATAGTTATTCAAAAGTGTAAAAGTTTACATTTTTAACTCTACTGAAAATAGTGTATGAGAGTTTCCATTTCCTTGTACTCTTCCCAACAACAGGTGTTGTCAATATTTTAAAAGGCTTTTCCTCCCTGCTAATTTGAAATATATATATATATAAAATCTGTGCCTAACTATGTATTTCTTTATTGGAGAGAATAAAGGCTTTTCATATATTAATTGGCCATTTGTATTTCAGCTATAGTGAATTGCCTTTCTCTTTTTCCATTGAGTTGCTTATTGGTTGCTTATAGTCTTTATGTATTATGACTGTTATCCTCTATTAATCCGTGATCTGTAGGTTTTTTATATCTTTTCCCATATTGATTTTTTTAACATGGAGAAGACATATTTTCATTCATTCTCTTACCGTATAGTGACTTAACCATAAAGAGACATGTTGAAAATAAATCAACGTGGCCAGATTAAAGATAATATTTTTGTCAAGCAATTGAGGAGAATGATCTTTTCTTGAGGTAAGAGAACTGAAGTCAAGGTAGAAAATGAAGCAGAATTTAAGATATTGGATGACGTGTGTGACCATAGGATATAATTGATGACACAGCATTTTTTACACTATGGAATTTTTACAAAAAATTAAATAACTTTACTAAAGTTATCTTAAATGTTAAGTGACTTTAAGGAGGTATCTACTAATTTAGCTTTGAAGTTAAGAGGCTCTACAGAGAACTTATTTTTTCTTGGAATTAAATGCTTCTAGCCTAATCTTTTTGGTTATTCTTAACATTCAGGCCACCTTACAGAAATTATTAGGAAATGAATCACTCATTCTAAAAGCTTTCTCTGCATTTGACCATTTTATATCCTTTAATTTTATGAAATTTGGACAATATTCAGTTTAACTTTTTATGTGAGGTTGCATATTTTCTAAATAACAATTGGCCATAAACTGCTGTTATTTTCATACAGGTTTACTGACTCACATGTAATGAAGACACGGATTGTACTAAAATGAGTGCTAGGCTGCATAAGTTCATAGAAAATCTCCCCTCAAAAATGATTCATTTGGTTACTGTTTTCATTTATTTAAAAAATGAAAACAAGAGAATACCAGCATTGTATTTTCTATCTATAATTAGATATGATCCTGATGCATTTTATAATAGTCAAAGTAGTTTCTTTTCAAATAAGCAAATAATGGACAAAAAGCTATTTATTAACTATGATGATATTTACTGCCCAGATGAACATTTTCCAGAATATTTTTCAATGTAGCAAAAGTCTATTTAGAAGTAGAGACTTAAGCCTTGTGTTCTGGAATTCCAGGAATCCTGGTGATTTCTCTGGAATAAAAAGTCATTTTTCCATTTAAATATGCATCATGACACCCATGTAGTACATTTGCCAGAAATTGCAAGTTTTCCTTTGATGATTGTATAAACTAGTTTTTCAAATTCAAACCTGGGCGGTGTGTACTTTCAGTGAGGAAAGATGTCCAAAAATTTTTTAACCAGAACTTCCCTGCTTCCTGAGACTATGTGCAGTAGTGAGTTTCTGGGGAAAGTGTCCTGCAGTAAAATTAATAAGATTGTGAGGCCTGCTTTGAGTTACTGTTACCTGATTTCCTTCCACAAGTCTGGCTTATCATATATGTCCATTCTTAATTCATGCTCTGAACAAAACCTTGCAGATATGTGATTGTAAAATGTGAATACTACTGGAGAGTTCTTCATGAACCCTACTGGGAGGGGATGGCATCATATACTAATTGCCCCACACTTACTAATATATAGGTCTTAAAAACAATAGGATTTTTAGTAACAGCTCTGAAGGTCCCGTGCAACTCTCAGGCAAGGTACCGTGACCTCCACAGCACTCCTGACAGGACACAAAACAGAGCCTTCCACTGTTAGAAATTACAGGCATTTACTTGTGGGCATCTGTGTCCATCTAATGTTCTAGGCTGGGACAGATTTAAGTTTCTTCTCCCTTAATTACTGACTGCTCATAACTTCTGAACTGCTACCTGAGTAATATGAAAAAAAGGGCCAGGCACGGTGGTTCACGCCTATAATCCCAACAGTTTGGGAGGCCAAGGCGGGTGGATCACCTGAGGTCAGGAGTTCGAGACCAGCCTGGCCAACATGGTGAAACCCCGTCTCTACTAAAAACACAAAAAATTAGCTGGGCATGGTGGTGCATGCCTGTAATCCCAGCTAGTTGGAAGGCTGAGGCAGGAGTATTGCTTGAACCTGGGAGGTGGAGGTTGCAGTGAGCAGAGATCACAGCCATTGCACTCTAGCCTGTACAGCAAGAACGAAACTCCATCTCAAAAATATATACATAAATAAAATAATAAAAAATATGAACAAAAGGTTACTTATGTTCACTTCAACAGTTTATGTGTCCTCATGAATGTGCCTACCCAGGAAAAAAAAAAAGATTTGTATAGAAGAAATAATAATGAGAAGGAGAGAGGAGAGTGGAAGATTGGAATTGGTACTATAAATCAGACTTCTAGAAACTAGAGAAAATTCAGCCTCTGAAATATTTGTGTCTTTTCACAAATATTTAGATACATTATTTTACTCAACCCCTTAGACATAGTATTCTGATCCTTGATTTAATCTAATCAGATGAATTCCTTCTTGCCTTCTCAAAAAGAGTGACGATGTTGCCATTTTAATAATAAATATAGTGAAATGTAAGATGAGACAATGTCAGGGAGTTACAAACAAATATGCCTCTTTCTCTAAATAGCCCAGTTTTTAGTGGTATCTATTTTTGTGTAGCCATGCACTGAAAATATCACTTGAGGGATATAATTTCATTGAGTGAGCGCTTTTCTGTATTTTTAAAACCCAAAGCTCTTTTGGGGGTGTGGGATAGATAGAGGAAAAAAGTCTTTTTAAAAAATTTTTTTTTATTTATTATTATTATTATACTTTAAGTTTTAAGATACATGTGTCCCTTTTGTCTCTTTCTCTTTTGTAATTAAGTTGCGTTAAAATCTAGTCTTTGGTCTTACCATGTTGTTTCAGAAGCACATGAGCATGTACACACAGATACACACAGCGCTACATGTTTGACATTGAGTGTTATGGGCTAGGATTCTATAATGAACCATTGAAGTAGAAAAATTAAAGAATTGATTGTCCTTATGAAATAGAAAAAATAATAAAAAGTTTAGCTGTAATAGGCATTGGTGAACCCCTTGAAGTGAAAGTTAGAAAAGAATATTAACTGCCTTTCTGTAGAAACTGTAATACACCTTCTCTGTTTCCCACATATATTGTAAGGTCTCTAAGTTTCTGTTTTCCTTCTTGCTGTGCAGCTGCAAGGTCACAAAATAGATAAGCATAAGTTACAGGACATGTTTTTCCCAAGATGTAAGCTGAATCTCAAGAATGTTACCTAATGATTAACTGCTTTTGTTCTTGCTTCTATAAGCCTGATTCCTGCATCACGTAGTTCCTGCCAAAAACTGCTTAAAAGGCAACTGCTTTCTTTGTCTACTGCTCAGTCTTTCAGGACGCATGTCCACTAAGCCAGTGCACACCTTAACTAAACTCTCCTGCACCCCTGTTCAGTCTCTCTGGCCCCTTAATTCGCTGCAACATTTCTGGTGCCGAAACCCGGGACTGGAGATGGCAGATTTCTGTTTCTTTTGCCTGTGGGACTGAGGCCCCAGGACAGAGGAGACCTGGGAACCTTGGTGCCAATGGGAGAGCTTCAGCCCAGAAGGGGATAGGCCCTCCCATGTCCCAGTGCCCTTCCAGACAGTGCAATGGAACCAGTAAAGGGGATTCCTGGATGGTATCAGAAGCAGTGCGCAGATATCTGAACCGCAGTAAGGTTTGGACCCTGAGGCAGGACCCATCCCTAAGGACAGAAGGGAAGCCTGATCACCTCCAGGGGAGTGACAACTAATCTGACCCAGAGGGGCTGGGGACAACAAGAGTGGCTCATTGATTTGAATGAAACTCACACCCATCAGGGACAGGACACGAGAGTGGCTCGCTAAGTCAGTTAGGAAAAGAAAAGCTGGGGGTGGCGAGAGTGGCTTACCACCCCAACTAGGAAACTGGAGGTGGCGAGAGTGGCTCGATATCCCAACCAGGAAAGGGAGCTGGAAGCAGGGAAGTGTGTGAGTGTGTGTGATAAAGATGGTTCCAGAAGGAACCAACATGAGGAGTGACATGTAGAAGGCTACAGGTCTCTTAGTCAAGGCTGTATGCTCTGAGCAAAGTGTAAGACCAACCAGGTCTGATCAGTCTAAAAAGAAAGGAAAAGTGAATGTGCTGTGTGGTTACTGGGAGGAAATGGGAGGAAAATCGTCAAAACCCACTCCATTGGAATGTATATTAAAAAACTTTAAAAAAGGCTTTATGGGAAATTGAAAAGTCAAGTTAATCCCTTCAAATGCTGAAAACCCTGTATGAGTTAAAATAACCCTCTTTTAATGTCGAATGGCTAGCCAAAGGTGCTATAAATAAAAACAAAAAACAATTAGCCGTGTATTTAAGGTAATAACCAAAGTCAAAAAACAGTCAAGACATTCAAACCAAATTTTCTTATATTAACTCATAGCTACATACAGCCCTGTTTAACAGCTTATTACAAAACTCTTGCAGCTCGAGCCAAAAAAAAAATCAACTACACTAGCAACTACAAACACAAAGTAAAAACTTCACCAGTAAACACAAAATTTAAAAAAAAAAATCACAAAAACTTGTAACACAAACCGAACCACAAATAAAACCTTCACCGGCAAGCACAGAGGCAAAAGGAAAGCCACAGGAAAAACCAGTTTTACAAGAACCACTGGAGGGAATACAAAATACAAACAATTAGCTGGGCATGGTGGCGGGCACCTGTAGGCCCAGCTACTCGGGAAGCTGAGGCAGGAGAATGGCATGAACCCGGGAGGCAGAGCTGGCAGTGAGCCGAGATCATGCCACTGCACTCTAGCCTGGGTGACAGAGTGAGACTCTGTCTCAAAAAAAAAGAAAGCCCCAGCTTGTTTTTATAAAAGACTTTGTGAGGCCAGCGCATGGTAAACACAGCATTTATAAGGCAGGCCCAGGGAAAATGGTTAAACTTGCTCATGTCCCAGTTCAAACCTGGAAAAAATAGCCTCCAGATTCACTTTTTAGTGAATGGTTCTCATCTTTCAATAATTTCAAGACTCTAATAAAAAGCTTTATAGTTATAGTTAAAAGATGTCTAATTCTCCCTTGCCTCCTGCCTCTATTAATCAAAAGTATCTAGTCAACTGTAGAGGCAATGGTAACAAAGCATACTACTACTCAAGTCATGGCCTTAACCAAGTACCAGGCCTTGCCTCAAAAAAATATGTACCTACTCAAAAAAAAAAAAAAAACAACAACAAAAAATTGTGGTGCTCTTTATTAAACATCATTTATACAGAGCACCAAAGGGGGGATTGAAGTAGAAAAGTTAAAGAATTGATTGTCCTTGTGAAACAGAAAAAATAATAAAAGTTTAGCTGTAAGGCATTGGTGAACCCCCTTGAAGTAGAAGTTAAAAAATAATGTTAACTGCCTTTCTGTAGAAAGTGTAAGACATTAATTAACCTTATCTCTTTCCCACATATTTTGTAAGGTCTGTAAGTTTCTGTTTTTCTTCTTGCAGTGCAGCTGCAAAGTCACAAAATAGATGAGCATAAGTTATAGGACATGTTTTTCCCAAGATGTAAGCTGAATCTCAAGAATGTTACCTAATGATTAACTGCTTTTGTTCTCGCTTCTGTAAGCCTGATTCCTGCAACACGTAGCTCCCACCATAAACTGCTTAAAAGGCATCTGCTTTCTTTGTCTCGTGCGTAGTCTTTCAGGACACATGTCTGCTAAGCCAGTGTACGCCTCAAATAAACTCTTGCACCCCTATCTCTCCAGCCCCTTATTTCCTGCAACACTATAAAGTTATCCTTATGGGCCATTTTTGAAGGGAGAGGCTCTCACCTTTGTGGCCTAGGACTGTGTTTATGGCATACTTTCCCAGCTGCTTGGTGTCTCCAAGGCAGTAGTAATCAATGCCATAGTCTTTTTTCAGACTGTTTCATTCAGCTTTCCAGTGAGACCATAAACCCAGGCCAGTCCCCGTCTATTCAGGCAAGGTCAAATACTATGGGAATATTTACCTCTAAAATTACTGTCCTTGGTTTTCCCACGTAATCTGTTACCCTCCATTTCACTTTCTGACACTTTAAGCCCCAAAGTAGAAGTTGTTGACATGCAGTTATTTTCTTCCTCAATGGAAACGTACATGTAATTTGCAACAATTTTTGAACAGTTCTGGTGCTTTCCCTGCATTGGGTAGCTCACTTAAGAAAATATCAAGGTTCCTTTACCCTTCATTTTGGTTTACTTGAAAACAGTGAGGCAAGATAAAAGTTAATGGAACTTCCACTGTTACTTTAGCACTCAGCAAATCTAGATCACCTTGTATTTTAATAAGAGATTATATATGTTATTACTTTGAAAGCTTTCACAAATTGCTGTAAACATTAAGAAATGGATTCTCCATGGTATAACACAGTATCTGTCACCACTAAGCAGTGGGCACAGATTTTTTTTGCTTGCCCTGTAGCCACCCTTTCACTGTTATGAAAAGGTGTTGATTAGCTTTTATTTATGCTATATATTTAGGATATTTGACAGGTAGCTCAAGGGATAGAGAATCTGAATACCACCAAACAACCTGAAACTCAGCAAACACCCTACTCTCTACTGCCTGAATTATAGAGCCTGGAAACATGTGCGTTCCTATATGAACTCCATTTCTTAAGGGTTTTCATATTTTTCTGTTGTCAAAGAGCTCTGTGCTGGAAAATCCCCACTCCTGTGTGAGAGGTCATATATTGATGTAGGTGTTGTTGCAGATGACTGTGTGGGTTTTTTTTTCTGTTTTTTGTTTTTTTGTTTGTTTTTTGCTTCAGAAAGTAGCCTCGGACTGAGCATTCACCATGATGTTTTCCTAACAGCAGGTTAGGTCATCATCCCTAAGTGAGACGGATGGTTTTGAAGTATAAAAAAGAAATCTCTGGACAGTCTGCAGATTGATAAGACTGAATTGTCCTGAAAAAAATTTATCTATCTATCTATCTATCTATCTATCTATCTATCTATCTATCTATCTATCTATCATCTATCTATCTAATTCTTGTGGGTACATAGTAGGTATATATATTTTTGGGTTACATGAGATGTTTTCATACAGGCATGCAGTGTTTAATAATCACATCAGGGTAAATGGGGTACCATTCACTTCAAGGATTTATCCTTTGTGTTACAGATAATCCAATTATACTCTTCTAGTTATTTTAAAATATACAGTTAAATTATTTTTAACTGTAGTCACCCTGTTGTGATAGCAAATACTTGGTCTTATTCACTGTACTATTTTTTTTTTGCACCTACTAACCATCCTTCCTTCCTCCCCACCCCACACCCAAACAAAATTTTAATTACTAATAATACTGAACATAGCCATGGTATGGCAAGACTCACCTTGGGGTCCATGCAAATGTCTTTTCTTCAGGAAACCCCCTTTCTGAATGACCCCTCGCCTCCACCATGAATATGGTTTATCTTACCTTTGAACTTTCATATATATATTAGCACTTATTCTCTGTGACACAGTATTCCAGAAATTGGTGATACAATAATGAACAAAATAATAAAGATGCTGCCCTCCTGGAACATATATTCTGTTGAAAGGAGACATAAAATTCCAGTAAATAAATAGGCAAATAATATAGTTGCATGCTGCATTAATGACTTTGGAGGAGACAGGATGATATGAGAGTGTAATAGAGTATGGAGTGGGGGTAAGCAATAAGTTAGGTGGTGTGGAGGCCTCTCAGAGAAGGGGGCATGGGAACTGAAATCTGAAGAATAAGGAGGAAACCATCTATGAAGAAAGGGAAAGAGTAAATATAAAGGTCAACAATAATAACAGTTATGCTGTGTCTAGGACTCAACTGACTAGTAAACTAATTGGGCACAGAGAATGTTATTTCCTCATATTTATAAGTCCTGAAGCATCTGAATTGAGCTTTCAGGTAAAATTTGCCTGGGGAAACACTTGCTAAATTAGATAGATCCATCTCGATGGCAGTAGGAGAGAACTGTCTTAAGCTGTTACTCTGCCCTGTTCTTTGAATGATAGTCCAAAATGCTAGATCTTGAAACTTCTGGAATAAAAGATTAACATTTTCTTGCATCTGTTTTTGCATAGTATGCTAGTATCTTTTAAGCATAGTAACTCCTGAATAGGAAAGTAGGCAGCCAACTGAGTGATGTTTATGCAATAGCAGCTGTTTATTCCACTAGTTATTGTGTTCTGGAAAACATGCATGACTCAGGTCCTATCATCTAGGCCATCTAGGCACAGACAAGCTGGTTAGAAATCTCTTCTGTAGGTCAAGGTTAAGGGGTTCATGATATCCTGCATATCATTTTTGGCACATAAAACTCACTACTATTTGATTATTCTTGTTGTCTTATTGCCTCTTATGTCATCCTTATTGACTAACTGAGAGGAATAAAATACTTGCTGTTTTCTATATTAGCATAAAATCAAGGAATGTGAGAGCTGGGGAGGATCTAAGGAGAAAGGAATCATTGTTATCTGGAGCAAAACTACCTGAATTCATAGTTCTGCTACTTACAAGTTGTGTGATCTTGGGAAAATGATTTAATCTCTCAGTAACTCAGTTTCTTTAGGTGTAACATGGAGGTATAAATAAATGAAATCCACATAAAGTGCTACGAAAATAGTTGTATAAAATGTATAAATAATTGTACAAAATGTATAGTTTATTTATACCTGAGGTATAAATAAATGAAATCTATGTAAAGTGCTATGAAAATAGTTGTATAAAATATATAAATAGTTGTATAAAATGTATAGTTTATTTATACATGAGGTATAAATAAATGAAATCCATGTAAAGTGCTATGAAAATAGTTTGGCATATATAAAGGTCTTCCGCTGAACTAGATAATGATAGAAAACACTTTTTATAACCTCAAAGGTCTCCATTTGAACTAGATTTAGTCCCCAGATAAATTGACTTGCACAAAGTTGTTAAATTTTTTTTTCAGTTGCTGACATCTAGAACAAGTTATTTTATCACACACCTAGATTCCCTGCTTCTTTTGAAAAACTAAAAGATCCATCAACAATGGGTTTACATGTTCACATGGCAGCTGTTAGAACTAACTGAGCTGTAGCCATCCCTTTTACAGTGACACTGTCCTCTCCAAATTACTATAGTCTCAACCATTCCTCATTGCATCCTTGGTGCTGAGGGCCACCCATTAATATGAACAGCCTATTAAGTGTTTGAGTTTGGTAGCAGAAGAGTTCTGCACAGATTTTCATGTTGAAGTAGGGGCAAGGAGCAGGCAGACAAGTACAGAGCATTTGCAGTGGAAAATATTCCTTAACCAGGTGTCCCCTCTTAAAACTGAAATCCTGTAAAGCAAGTATGTCAGTGTTACAGTTTATGTAACTTTAAATTGTAAAATCTTTTATTACAGTCTGTATATTAAATATTTCTATTGAAATGTCTCATCCACTAATCCTATGCATTTACTTCTTGAAAACATACACTTATCTCAGGTGAAACTGCTTACTGTTTGTCATGGACTTTGTTCTTCCATAGGAACTTATTATCAAATGATTCAGACAAATCCGTAAAGAGATGTTCGCGTGTATGCTGAAGTATTTTCTTTCTATTTCTCTTTAACTTAAAGGGAGTTTGTCTTCCCAAATCCAGACACAGTGAATGGCTTTCAGTGAAATGAATTTTAGTTAACACACAGAAATATTTTAATAATGCACACATTTTCATTTGAACCATTTTTTGTCAAGTGACTTTTATCTCAAAGAATTTTATGTTTGATTTTTCACACAAGTGACAATAAACAAACCACAGGTAAAGGCAACTTTTCTTCTGTGTTTTCTAGCTTAACTAATGAAGAGAGTTCATTTTGAACTGCTAGGTGGAATATACCTTGTTGGGAAGTTATTTCAGTCCTGTTAAATGTTTAAAGACATTCTGGCAGTTGGAGTTTCCACAATGTAATCTAAGCAATCATTTCCTGGGAAGGTTCCAAACTTGCTGAGTCATTAGTTTAGCACACCAGGTTAAAAAACAAATTCAGTCTCTAGAAGAGCAGGATACATTGTCTCTCTGAGTAGGTGTTCAGTGCACAGAGTTCCAGCTTTGGCAGTAATTTCAAATGAAACACTTGGTATAAGAATGTTAAAGATGCTTTGTGAAACCACAAACTTAAAAACATTGATCTCCATAATTTTTATTTTATTTAATCTCTATTCCTGGCTTTAAAATACAACTTTCGTCATTATGTTCTCATATTATCTCCCATGCATGATGTGTTAACTCTTACACTTCTAACACAAAAAATACCTTTATGTTTGTCATTATATATAATTTGCCAAATCAAATCATTTATATGCATCTATCTCAATACCATATTTTACAGTGATGTCAATTCTTACAAAAGTTCCACACCTGTAAGTTGATCCAGACTCCTCCAATTCATAGAACATATGGCTAACATAAAAATATAAAAATTTTAAAAATACATTCTCTTATATATGTTTCCCATAGTTATAAAAAACGAAATTTTAAACGTGCTCTGTAAGTTTTGAGCCATTTTTTTCTCTGAACATATTAATGAAGCAGAATAAAACAGACTTTCCAAAGCATTTCAACTTTCCCTCCTCTTCTCATTAAAAAAAAAAATCAGTCTGCAGATTTTTCAGGTTCACCAAATACATGGGGCCAAATTGGAGTAGAAACTAACAGTGACAATTAATTTAAACACCATTTAGTTAACCTAATAAACCCAGTAAAACCTTCAATAGTGTTGATAATATGTGCACTGTTTATTTGCCTCCAACTTTATATTTCTGTATTAAAACCACTTTTTTAAAAGCAAAAACATATTTGAAAGACCTAGAAATCATGTTTAAACATTCTGATCTCCAATTCTCTTTTTTTTTTAAGATTATACAAGCGAGGTAACTCAAATAGAAATGGGGAAAGCAAGTAAATTATATTAACAGAAATACAGTATTATTTCATATTATTAAGCATCAAAGTACTAAATACCAGAGTAAACCGATATCTTAAAATATGTAAATATATAAATCAAATAGCCTCTTACATCTTGCTTCCTTTATTGTTTTCCAAAATGTAGCAAAAATCACCATCAGAGTCATTTATTGGTCGAGAGAAGAGGTCAAATTCTCAATCATACATTGGACGACCAATTGAACTTGACAAGATTTTGATGTCTAAAGTTAAAGTGCCACACACATTTGTCATCCACTCCTACACCCGGCCCACAGTGTGCCAGTACTGCAAGAAGCTTCTGAAGGGGCTTTTCAGGCAGGGCTTGCAGTGCAAAGGTAAGGATGATTTTGTCACCTTTCGAACTTTGATCACCCTCATTCATCTGACATAAGTATTTTCTGGTTACCACTTCTCTTTCTGACAAATTCTCATTTTGTTTTGTTTGAAAATCATTGGGATTAGATTGCAGATTCAACTGCCATAAACGTTGTGCACCAAAAGTACCAAACAACTGCCTTGGCGAAGTGACCATTAATGGAGGTAGGTAAAAGATCAGCTGTCATGTCTGTGCTTCTTCCCTGTTAGAGAGTGTGGTGATATGATTTTAGTCAGGGTTTTTGGTTTGGGTTTTGGTTCAGATATTTCAGACACAGTCCAGAGTAAATTATGGCCAGTGTTTGTTCTACTTTACAATAGAAAAGCATCCATGGAGTTTTGATAACAGTCAAAGACCCTTTCATGATCTTTACATGGTGAGCAGCTAGTATTGAAAACTTGGGTAGCCATAATTTATTTCTCAGTTTTATTATCTTATATTCTTATCCTAGTTTGCCCAGAAATGTAGATGTTGTTGGGCTGCCTACAAGTTATAGCTCTCAGTCTCTTTTCCTCTGTCCTTCTCATTTCAATCGTCTTTAATAATAAAAGGAACTGTGTCAGCCAAAAAAAATAGATATATTTTCTGTATTTGGCAATATTTCTTCAAGAAAACTCTAACTGTATAAATTAACTTTGAAGGACTGCTAAGAAAAATGCCATATCTTAAGCAAAGAGCTTACATTTTCTTCCTGGGCAGCATTCTAATGGATCACTACCAAAATATTTGACTTAGAATTCCAGGTTAGCTTTTTCTGCAGATAGTGGTCTTCTTTATACCTTTAGTCTGATACCAGTTTTCCAATTCCTCTGGAAAGAAAAATGGCCATAAAAGATCACAGATACTTTCAGTTGAGTATTTTTGTTGCTAAGAAGCTGAAGAATGAATGAATATCTTTGCTCTAGAACTTTCTTCTCTAGAAGAAATATATACTGTACCTAAAAGAAGAAGAAGGAAGAGCTCTCCAGGAAAACATTGTCACACTTGTTTCTGGCTTGGAGATTCATGAATTAGCTGCCAAAATTGAAAGCTTGGCGATCGTCCCACTTTCTGTGGCATGTGGTGATGACTTTGTTCAGGCTCAGGGAATGTCAGTGTGTACTGGATAACTATAACTAAGGGGAAACAGAACAATTTTTGATGTTGTTGATTACTTTGAAATTCTATTTTCTCATACATTCAGAAAAATCTGGTAAAATGTGAATTTTCCAAGCTTGGCAGGCTAGAGTCTCTCATTAATCTATATTTTCATTTTAAAATGAGTACTTTGCATTAGTAAGCAATTTTAATTTTTGCCATTACCATCAACTGTTTAATGACAGGTTCAATATTACTTCAAATGTCAAATGTCTTATTTAAAAGCTGCAGCTATGTGACCAATTTAATATATTGGAATTCGTGATTTTCAAAGTTACTCCAATAGTAAGAATCAGTAGCTTGAATCTTTTTTCATGTGAAAGTTTCCATCATCCTCTTACGTACTTTTTTTTCCCACCAGGGCTGTGTTTCTAAAATATGAGCAGCTTCCCAGTCACTTGGGCCTGGTATCACTTTGCCTTCTAGCATTTTACTTCTATCCCAGCCTTGGCTTCCTTCCAAGGTTTTTCATGACTTTTCATGTTTTCAGGCTTAGGAAAATGGAAAACGAGCATCTACCTATAAAATTACATGTTCAACCTCTCATAAATTCAGATGCGTATAAACTGAAATAAAAAAGGAAATTGAAAATCATGGAAGGATCTGGAGGCCATTATCTTTAGCAAACTAATACAAGAACAGAAAAGCAAATACCACACGTTTTCACTTATAAGTGGGAGCTAAATGATGAGAACACATGGTCACATAGTGGGGAATAACACACACGGGGGCCCTTCAAGGTTGGAGGGTGGGAGGAGGGAGGATCAGGAAAAATAACTAATGGGTACCAGGCTTAATACCTGGGTGATGAAATAATCTGTACAACAAACCCCCATGACACAAGTTTACCTATGTAATAAACCTGCACATGTACTCCTAAACTTAAAAAAAAGTTAAAAAAAAGAAAATAAACTCTTCACAGAACTACCTTTTTGGGGCTTCCAATTGATTTGTTTTAGGATCACCTGACTGTCTCTTAAGCCCTGGCTCCAAGATTCCAGGCTTATCTTCATGGGTCACAATAATTTTCTAGATTTGCTTAGCCCTGGGGCAGAGTCTGATGTGGTCATGGAAGAAGGGAGTGATGACAATGATAGTGAAAGGAACAGTGGGCTCATGGATGATATGGAAGAAGCAATGGTCCAAGATGCAGAGATGGCAATGGCAGAGTGCCAGAACGACAGTGGCGAGATGCAAGATCCAGACCCAGACCACGAGGACGCCAACAGAACCATCAGGTGAGAGCAGCACTCCCAGCCTCAGCAAACAGGGGAACCCCAAGCAGAATTTTCTCTTTAAACCTCTTTGATATTTTAATAGATTATAGTAGAAATGTGAAGTGCACGTTTACTTTTTTATGAATGAACTGTGTGCTGTAAAGACAGCCTTTGAAGATAGGAGGTCTGGGTTCCCTGGGAGAAGTGTGGTTGCCATTCTTTCCTAGCATCACCTCATTCATTGAACCATTTTTTTTTTTTTTTTGCATGTGAGAGATGCTCATGTTTGCCATCCACAAGTTTATTACTAAGTTAATATTAATTTGAAGCTCATTGTGTAGAAACCGCAAAGATCAAGATCAAACTCAGCAGAAATCATCTATTTTATTAGCTGGCCCCTGCTACAAATATCATAGTCTGTGTATACTTCACTGTTCTTGATATTATTTCAGAAGTATGTGCAATTTTATATCTGTTATTTAATTGGTTACTGGATGAGCCCTACTTTTTATATCAGGAGTCAGCACAATGTGGCCACCAGGATAAATTGGACTGCTGCTCAATTTGTAGTAAAGTTTTATTGGAACATAGCATGTCCATTCATATTGTCTCTGGCTGCTTTTGCACTATATTGGTAAAGTTAGGTCTTTTGCAAAAACTAAAATATTTATTACCTGGCCCTTTATAGAAAATGTTTCCTAGTCTCTGATTTATATTATAAAGCCTATTGAAACTTTTGTGTCCATTTTACAAATGCCATGTTTATTGACAAACAAATTGTTCATGAGAGTAGAGCAATAAAATGATTGTTTTTTTCCATTTAATGGCATAATGAACATTTTTTAAATAGTAGGAAATAACTGTCTTATGACCTGTCTTTTGAAGACATACACTTCTTTAGTACCAAAGAGTTTGCATGGGGTGGGGGGGCAGTGGTGGGAATTACATATATATTCATGTTGTGGGAAGGGGGACAAGGAGGGAGGGAATGAAGAGAGGAAGAAACAAGAGACTAGCAGATTCCAATTTTTATGACATCATGCAGAGAAACTAAAAATTCATGTTGAATTATCTCTAAATGATTGATAATGTACCTGTAATAGGAAATAAATAAGCAAATAAGCTTTCATGTGTGAGTCTGAATAGTGTGGCCTCAGTAGACTAAGAAGTACTCTACCTCAGGTTTACCTGAAAACTGAACACCATACAGTTCAGCCCAAAATGTGAGGTGCTTATTACCCAGGCTTGGGAATTTTTTTTTTTTTTTTTTTTTTTTTTCCAGATGGAGTCTTGCTCTGTCGCCCAGGCTGGGTGCAATCTTGGCTGTGCAGTGGTGCAATCTTGGCTCACTGCAACCTCTGCCTTCCGAGTTCAAGCAATTCTCTGCCTCAGCCTCCCGAGTAGCTGGGATTACAGGCGCCCGCCACCATGCCCAGCTGATTTTTTTGTACTATTAGTAGAGACAGCGTTTCACCCTCTTGGCCAGGCTGGTCTTGAACTCCTGACCTCGTGATCCACCCGCCTTGGCCTCCCAAAGTGCTGGGATTACAGATGTGAGCCACTGCACCCGGCCAGGATTTTTTAAGGTGTACAAATAACGTGCCTATCACTCTTCAGAGTAACCCACTTTCAGAACCATGGTGCCTGACAATACGTTTTATTAAACATGAGATGTGAATTTTGTAAAGTTTCACTTGGATTAGCTGACATAAGGTTTTATGCATGAAAATACATAAAATGTACCTGAAAACATTTTTTTCCTACAATATTTTGACTTCTCAAGTCCATCAACAAGCAACAATATCCCACTCATGAGAGTAGTGCAGTCTGTCAAACACACGAAGAGGAAAAGCAGCACAGTCATGAAAGAAGGATGGATGGTCCACTACACCAGCAAGGACACGCTGGTAAGATCCACAGGGAACAGTGTTCTCTTGCCTTGCTAGCTTTAATTAGAGGAGTTGCTAATGTCCCGTGAGGACTGTGATATTCCTGCATTACTCAGAGTAAACCTCAGCACAGGCATGACACAGGATTAGGTAAGGTGTATTACAGTCTCTGGGTGTCAGATATAGTTGAGCAAGCAACGGAGTTAGGAGAAAATGTGGAAAGCAATTTCAGGCAAGCAAATTCATTGACCTCGATTACCTGAGATGTCTACCTGCCATTTTATAGCACTTGTGGAAGCCACAGTATGTGCTTTCAGAATGCTCCACTGCAATTTAGAATTTTATAAGAAACACTGCATTCTAGGCAGAGAATAAAACAGTGATAACTATCTTATACTTCCTAAGTCCTTAACTAAGTTTGCCCTGAAGAACTGACCCATTCAGGAACATTGGAAGCCTGTACCCTGAGTGTTCATGTCTCCAGATTTTCTTAATAGTTGATGAATGAGGTTGTGTATGTACGTAAGAGAGAACAACTTGATTCACGTTTCAAAGTTAAGTTGACAATTGGCTGATTTCTGTTACTGTATTGCTTTTCTCATCTCTTACCTATAGGATCACTACAGATAAGCAGACACCTATAACCTAATTGATCTATCTATAATTTTAACCATCTGTGTTAGAGAGAGAAGACTTACTTGATATTATAAGGCTCAATTGAATACCACCTAGTTATTTTTTGACATGGTGTAATATATTTAATATATTTGACTGGCCTAAAATTGGTTGTGGAGGAGAAGAGCGGAATCATAGAGCCTTGGGGTCTTTTATGAGATAAAAATACACACACACCCTAAAATCCTGAAAGATATACCTGCAGTGAAGAAGGACCTGTTCATCAAATCATAGTCGTTAGATCTGTAGTGAGCTGGAGAGAAGGTAGAGTTGGTTGTTTGATGCATTCCCCTGACTTTAAGTTGATGTCATGGAGTCAAACTTACTGTCCAACAAAATATTCTTTACTTCTACTCTAACATTCAGAATTTTCCCATTGCCAATGGAAGCGAAAATACCTGGCTCCATCAGCATGGCATTTCTTACGTCCTAAAATAATAAGCATGCATAATAAACATTGCATCTCCTAGTAAACCTTATTTTATTATAGACTATATATCCACCTTTAGCCCTTCAAGCAGTGAAATAAGCTTAAAAATGATGTTTTCTGTTTACTATGCACTTTCTAAATGCCAGACTCTTACTGGGTGCTAATACTTCATCTTCTTTATTACTCATGACCCTGTAACATAAATGCAGATACTTATCAGACATGTGCTAAATAGTCAACCTCTAGAGCCTGAAATTGAGCATGAATCTGCCTTTCCCAAAGCCCATGCACTTTCCACCCTCAAATCTTATGTCCCCATTGGGGAAATCTGTTTATATTATCAATTGTGGATATTTTTAAAGTTTTTAAAAAAGATCTTGGATCTAACTTCTGTTTCAGCGGAAACGGCACTATTGGAGATTGGATAGCAAATGTATTACCCTCTTTCAAAATGACACAGGAAGCAGGTACTACAAGGTAAGAGGGGGCTCTTTCTTTGTCGTTTCATACCTCTTATTGCTTTTTCATGGGAATGTAGAGGATAAGAAATAGGAAATACATCCAACAAACGTGGCTATTTTTGTGCTTCTTCCAGGAACTATTTTTTTTTTCTCTATAGTCTACAAATTTCTTGGGATTCAGATTGGGACCTCTTGATTCTTCTGTGAATTTTAAATTTCCCTGGGGAGTGTTTCTGATACCATGGGATGATGGGAGAGGGAGTGAGGTGAAGATTAATTGAATACGTTAGCAGAGATGTGTGATTTAACTAGAAAATTAATGGTCACAGCAGATCAGCTCAAAGTAAACTTGTGATATCCACTGCATCTAGCACACTGCTAGGAGTGAAGAAACATTGTATGATTTCTCCATGCTTGTCAATATTCACAAAGAGCACTTTCCTCTAGAGAAAAAAATGGCAGCAATTTTTACTCTGTCCCTCTACATTAAGTAATACAGATGTGGCATACTATATCATCCAGTAAAACACAACTCCAAAAAAAACTTTATAGAGAAAACAGTAGATACTTGCTCCTTCAAAATGAATGCAGACTCTGGAATAGTTGATTTGATTCTCCACAGCCATTTTACACAGCTGTCACAGAAAATGGAAACCTCACTAATTTTAAAATTAAAACTTTGTTTTGAAAGTTATTATTTTTTAGTCCCTGCATACTTCCTGGAAGACACAGTAGTGATTTTTGTTTTAATATGAATTGCCTTAAAAATGATGACTATTGGCCAGGCGCAGTGACTCATGCGTGTAATCCCAGCACTTTGGGAGGCCAAGGAAGGTGGATCACTTGAGGTCAGGAGTTCTAGACCAGCCTGGCCAACATGGTGAAACCTTGTCTTTACAAAAATACACAAATTAGCCAGGTGTGATGGGATGCACCTGTAATCTCAGCTACTCAGGAGGCTGAGGCAGGAGAATCACCTTAATCCAGGAGGTGGAGTTTGCAGTGAGCCAGGATTGCACCACTGCACTCCAGCCTGAGCAACAGAATAAGACTCCTTCTCAAAAATAAATAAAAATAAATAAATAAATAAATAAATAAATAAAAGACTGGGCGTGGTGGCTCACCCCTGTAATCCCAGGACTTTGGGAGGCTGAGGCAGGCAGCATGAGGTCAGGATTTCAAGACCAGCCTGGCCAACATGTTGAAACCCTGTCTCTACTAAAAATACAAAAATTAGCCAGGTGTAGTGGCAGGCACCTGTAATTCCAGCTACTTGGGAGGCTGAGGCAGGAGAATTGCTTGAACCCGGGAGATGGAGGTTGCAGTGAGCCAAGATCACGCCACTGCACTCCAGCCTGGGTGACAGAGCAAGATTCTGTCTCGAAAAAAAAAAAAAAGACCATTTTAAAACCAGTCTCTAGTTGTCTTCACTTAAACTATTCACTTGGCTATGTTATTACATTAACATGTATTGAGTGCCTTAAAGAAGAGGTTAAAATTTGCAAATAGCCATGTCTACCTAAATGCATTTCAAAAGTGTTGTGATTCTACCTCACTGTTACAAAAATTATCGTTTATTTTCTAAGTCTTGGATTCTGGTGAAGATTCAAAATCATTATTCCTAACCATACTTATTCTTGCCACATGAACATAGCATAAAAAGTCACATTTTCTAGAAAAAGGAAATAAGGTTTCCCATAGCAAACGTATTTTTTAAATTTTCTTTGAAATATTCTGTGTCTTATAGTTTAAAACTATTTTATTTAAATGGTGGTTATTTGTGATGTCATTTTTCACATGTTCTTGGCGTGAATTTTCTTTGAAAGTTTACATACTTTTGATAAACTACAGTTAGCACTTTTTTTTCTTTCACAGGAAATTCCTTTATCTGAAATTTTATCTCTGGAACCAGCAAAAACTTCAGCTTTAATTCCTAATGGGGCCAATCCTCATTGTTTTGAAATCACTACGGCAAATGTAGTGTATTATGTGGGAGAAAATGTGGTCAGTCCTTCCAGCCCACCACCAAATAACAGTGTTCTCACCAGTGGCGTTGGTGCAGATGTGGCCAGGATGTGGGAGATAGCCATCCAGCATGCCCTCATGCCCGTCATTCCCAAGGGCTCCTCCATGGGTACAGGAACCAACCTGCACAGTGAGTCTGCCAGTTTTCTAACCAGCCCAAAGCTCATCATGTACCTACCCCTTGCTTAGTAAACATGTGCCCTGCCCTTCCTAAGAACAGAATGAAGAAAGACTTCTTGGGGATGACTTAGTTTATTGTAGAATGTAGGGTCTCTAAATAAAATCTGCTGCACATACTAAGATGTTTAGTTTGTAAAATTATCCTATTTTATTATAGCTATTTTATATTAAAATTTAACAAATTCAAGTAAACACTATGTATTAGGCAATTACAGACCTCTAGAGCTATTGGTTGTAAAAGAAGAAGTAATCTGGCCAGTCTCAGTGGCTCACACCTCTAAACCCAGCTCTTTGGGAGGCCGAGGTAGGTGGAGGACTTGAGCCCAAGAGTTCTAGTCCAGCCTGGGCAACATGGGGAAACCCTGTCTCTACAAAAAATACAAAACTTAGCCAGGCATGGTGTCATGCACCTGTGGTCCCAGCTACTCTGGAGGCTGAGGCAGGAGAATTGCTTGAGCTCAGGAAGCATAGGTTGCAGTGAGCCAAGATCAAGCCACTGCATTCCTGCCTGGGCAAGAAAGAGGAGGAGGAGGAGGGGGAGGAGGAGGAGAAATCTAGCCAACTTCAGCTTGACATGGAATGCAAGAGAAGAAGAAGAAAGGAGTAGATTAATAAGTTTCCCTAAAAACACCTCACCTAGTATTCTGTGCAGGGTATTGATGTGCAGAATACATGGTAATTGGTAATTCTTGATCATTTTATCCCAGGAAGAACTCACTGTTCATTAGTAGAATGAGATACATTTGCTAAAATGCAACCTAGAGCCAGTATTGAGGATGAATTTTAAAGAATAAACTTTAGAGGAATATTTCTATAAAAAAGTCATTTATTTTTAAATTTCATAGTAGTTACTCATAATGAAACCTATGAATTAACCTCTGGTTTTTTTTACATTATAGTGTTATCCATTGATCTGTCATAATTTTTTAATTTATCTCTACAACCAAAATACATATTAATAGAATATATATGCCATTTTGGTGCTAAGCACTTTACATGAGATCTCTATTTTAATGCCTAATCCAATTCCAACAAGTAGACTTTAACGATTTGCCTGTTTTACAACTTAGGAAATGAGTGTCTCTCGAGCGAGATTAAGTTGTCTAAGCTTGTACCAAAGCTGTGAAGTAGCAAAGCCAGTATTTGAATCCAAGTCCTTCTGACTCCAAACCCTAAATTGACGAAATATTATTTTTCAAAAACAAGTATGTTGAATATGTAATTTTGAAAGGAAATAAATATTCTAATGACATTTTCTTAGAAAAACCTAATTGCTATGATTTAGTTAAAACCACTTTTGCAGGATGATTTGTAAGCATGTATTTACTTGTTTTGCTATTACATCTCTTACTGACTTTTTGTGTGCATATTGTTTTACATGCATTTCCAGGAGATATCTCTGTGAGTATTTCAGTATCAAATTGCCAGATTCAAGAAAATGTGGTAAGTATGTACCTACTAATATAAAACTTGCTAATGTGATTACTGGAAAATAAAAGCATCATAAAATAGTTTTTTAAATTCATTTTAATTTGTTAGTAAATTTTGGAAAGCAAAACAGAATTTGGATATTTTTTGTGACATTTTAGAAATATTAAATTATATAGATTAGTAATTTTTCTATAATCAATTCTGTAATGTAGAGCCAAATATCTGTTTTTCTCAGCTAGGCGATTATAATGTGATGCCTGATTTCTCACATATTTGCCCTTCTTGGTACTGGAATTTTAATGGTTGATATTACACAGTAAAATAAATACATGAGCAAAATAAAATAAATTTCTCGATTTGCATGAGTAGCTTAAAAATGCCATTGTTCTCATTCCTTAGTTGCTACCTAGAAGTGCCATAATATGACAAGGAGTTGCAAATGCTCTTATAGTCACTTGTACACATCAAGGAGACTTTAAGAAAGTTGTATAAATCAAATCTTATGGGTTCTCATTTTAGCACCCTAGTCACCTGCACCACATAACTCCATCCTTGCAGCTCAGTTTTTGACAATTATAGATCAGACATATTATGAAATATTTTACATTCTGTCAAATGTTTGCTTTATTTATTATATTTTATCCCTATTGCAAGTAGCCAAAAAGTAATAAGGCCTTTTCTACCTCCTCCTGTGACCCAGATCCTTTTCTCTATTTTACCTGCTGTATCTATGGCCAAAAGAATGCAGTTTATAGCTTACACTTTCCAAAAATTTGTTTAAAAAAATTAACTTCATGAAACTCTATTCATCCTTACTATATCTTTGAAAACTACATTAAAGTAGCATAAAGTAAACAGCCAAATATGAATTAGAGAGAACTAGGTAAACTTCATAGTGAAGGTTAGGTAAATTCTTGTGCTGTCAATCATGAGATAAATTCCTAAAGAAATTTCTTTTCTGCAGATTCCTATTGCCTTTGCTTAGCCAGAGACATTTCAGGAAATACAAGTTACTCTATAAGCCTCTTGGGAAATTCCCGATAGCTGTGGAATTGTTCCAGTCTATTCAGCCACTGTTGTCCACTGAGAATTTTGGATTGGCCATTGAGTTGTCAGAAAGCCTAAAGAACACTTCTCTTAACAGATGAAGTAGCTTGAAATCAGAATAATAGAATAGTATTAATATTACTTGTCTTGTCCCTGGACAGCCTTGACCTCATCCTGTAGGGACTTTGAAGAATCACAGGATGGAGACAACTTGTAGTTATTTTCTAGGGGGAAGAACAAAGGAAAAAGATAAGGGTTTATAGGATATGGAGAGGGTGGGATTTGATATTAAAGGACTTCTTTTTTTGTTATACTTTAACTTCTGGGGTACATGTGCAGAATGTGCAGAAGGACTTTTAAAAAAATAAAGTCAGAGTATAAGAGTAGAAGATAGTTGGAAAATCTGATAGGATGTAATAGGAATATATAAGGGAAAAAAGTATTACCTGGTGATTTCATCAGCATGAAATCACAGACAATAAAACATAGATTTAAAAGATGCTTTATTCAGCACTTATTATTTCAAAGAGAAAGAATTAGACTTTTGGAACTTGTTAGCTCCCGAAGTGATGAAATTGGACGAGTTTAGCTACTTCACAGATGAGAATTTCATATGGGTTGCCATCCTTCTGCAGCCTCTCCAGCTCGCGCATAGTGATTCAGCCTCCTCTTCCGTCACTTTGGGTTCATCTGCATGTGGGTGACTAATAAGGGAGCAACCTTTTCGTTCTAGCCATACAGGGAGAAGTGGCTGGAATCAGGATTCACACAGACATGTGATTGGGAACCGTGATTATTTAATGACATTTCCAAGTAGCCATCTCAACAGGCAAATATCTTTTTCAATACTTATAGTAAATCACATTGTATGGTTTTTAGTCATATTTCTTTCTAATGAAACATATGTGCTAGCACGTTAGAAAACCTCTGCCACTTAAGATCAGAACAGTTTTCGTAACATTACATTATTACATTAATTAAAGAGTGTGCTTAGAGGCCGGGTGTGGTGGCTCATGCCTGTAATCCCAGCACTTTGGGAGGCCAAGGCAGGCGGATCACGAGGTCAGAAGTTCCAGACCAGCCTGACCAACCTGGTGAAACCCCGTCTCTACTAAAAGTACAAAAATTAGCTGGGCGTGGTGGCATGTGCCTGTAATCCCAGCTACTCAGGAGGCTGAGGCAGGAGAATCTCTTGAACCCAGGAGGTGGAGGTTGCAGTGAGCCGAGATTGCACCACTGCACTCCAGTCTGGCCAACAGAGAGAGACTCCATCTCAGAAAAAAAAAAAAAAAGAGTGTGCTTTGAATATTACAGTCATCTCAGATTTCATCTAGCATTTATAATTTATTTTGAAAATAGTTTATAATATATTTAATAGAATTATATTAATTTTTAGGACTAATGTTTTGTTCTGCTTCATGTTTTTTTTTTTTCATTGGACTTGTACCTATAGGACATCAGCACAGTATATCAGATTTTTCCTGATGAAGTACTGGGTTCTGGACAGTTTGGAATTGTTTATGGAGGTGGGTTATCTCACTGAGTATTTTTATGAACTTAAAATTTTTGCTAGTTATATTTTAAAAAGCAATATTTCCAGGAAAAACATAAAAGAGAAGACCTATGTGTATATATTTCTGTGTGTGTATCTTTTTGTGTTCTGCCTTTAAAAAAATTTTCTGAGATTGTTACTACTTAGAAAATTGGTATATGTGTGTTTTGAAAGAGAAGGTTTCGTATTCCTGAAAAAACATTTTTACTTTAATATAGACAAACTCTACACACCGTACTGAAGAAGTTTGGAATAGCAAACAAAATATTGAGAAAACAAGGAAGTTGTGATTTGTAAACAAATTAATTCCATTTTCTTTTGGCATACTTGATCAGAAGTCCATTCATGTTATTAGACAAAACAAAATTTATTTTTCCAGTTTCTTTAACAATATATTTGTTTCCTGAAGGATTGAATTTTTTTTTTAATTTTTGAGGTGAAATATCAAGTCTTTAACTATTTTTTTATTGTCAAGTTCTTTGGTAAGTTTATTATTCTAGCTTCTGCTATTTTAGATTCCAGCCAGTTAAAAGATATTTTGTAAGTCTTTAAAAAATATTTAATATTAATGCTTTACCTGCCCTATAAAATGACCTCATAACTTTCAGTTCCTTAATAGTATCAATAAGAAATTATTTCTTGTGGTGAGGTTTAATGTTCTGAAATAATCACAATGTCCCATTCAATTTTATTTATCACTATATGGTATTGTACTTTTTAATTTAAAAAGTAATTAAGTTCTACTCTATTTTACAATGTAATGTTGAGTCTTATAAAATGCTCCAGTGATTTCTTTGATGAGAAACCTATCATGAGCCACTAACCATTGTACCATTTGTTAATGCATAATGGTATAATAGAGGGGACCAAATGTTCGATTATTGCTCTACAGTATAATAGTTGCATGCAAAAAACGTTATGGTAGATAGATCATGGTAAATATACATAATGCACATTGTATAGGGGTAAGACAAGGGTGACAAATGAGAGTAGAGAGACTAGCAGATGCCAGATAACTTGGAACATCCAACACTGAAGACCAGGAATAGGAGGAGGCCGCCACATGGAAGACTGAAACGTTAAGATTAGACACAAATGGGGTAAAGTAGATGAGAAGAGTCTCAGAAGAGAGGTCAAGTACTACAGTGACGGAGGAGTAGAGACGAAAGAAGTCATGGCCTTGAAAAAAGTACTTGCAGGAAAATGGCTGAGTTGAAATAGAGACTGTAGTCAATCAAAGAGTAAGAAATAATGTTAAGGAAGTAGAGAACATGAACACAAGATGATGTGATAGTGAAGGGAAGCAGTCTGGAAAGACAAGGAATAGTAAGAGTGGGATATAGGGTGAGTGGACACTAGATTTACAAGTGTTAGAAGACTGGAATTTCAAGTTAGTTTGTATGTAACCAAAAAGTTTGAGTAATTAGATCCATTTTCCATTTCTATTTTCTGATTCATTTTCATTTCTTATTTTCAGATTCAATTAACACTACTACATTTTGTACCTACCACAATATAGTAGTGTAGAAGTTAAGAACTTGGGGGTACCCTGTAGAATTCCTGAAAAGTTTGTTGCAGTAGTTAAATGAGGTGTAATATACATAAAGGGCCTATTATGTAGTGATGATGATGATGATAACAATTTTTGAGTGTGCATAGTTACCAGGGTATTTTGTATACTTTACGTGCCTCCTTTCATCCAATCTTCTCCTCATTGTAGATGAGGAACCTAGAATTCAGAAAGAGTGAGTGATTTGCTCAAGATCACACAGCTAATAAGTGACAGAGCCAAGATTTTAATTCTTTCCCCTAAAATATACATTATCTTATCAGGACTTTAAAATTATACTTTCTAAAGGGGAGTTAATTTGGTGGTGATACAAATATTTTCTATATTAAGTAACTCAATGTTCTGTTTCTAAAACACATATTTTATGAAAAAAACCAGGCTGTTGATACATATAGCTTTTAGTGCCCCAATTCTTTTGCGTTCTAAATTATGGCTAATTTTAAAGCACATATTTGATTTAGTATAATGAAATCTTTATATATATATATATGTAAGTCAGTGCTCTTTAGAAATGTTAATTTATTCAGTGAAATATGTTTATCATTTCTTTAAATGTCCTTGCAAATTTTAGTGTTCTTTAAGATAGATGATATTTAATAACATACTAATGCTTCCCTTTTTCATTTTAAAGGAAAACATCGTAAAACAGGAAGAGATGTAGCTATTAAAATCATTGACAAATTACGATTTCCAACAAAACAAGAAAGCCAGCTTCGTAATGAGGTTGCAATTCTACAGGTACTTCTTTGGTTCTCATTTGCGGGTAGGGTATAAAAATCCCTCATCCTTTACTTCTGCAAAGCAAAGAAATTTTCTCTAAAAACCTGTGGCATAAATATTTTGGAACACTTTAAAATAATTGAAATGGCAGATCAAGTATCAGAACTTGCCTGAATAGTATCTTTCCTGAGTCTAGGCACCAGTTGTTCTTTTTTATGTATTTAATTGTAGGTTTTAATATGTAATTAATATTCATTAAATGGGTAATGTTTCAGCATTTGCTCACAGTGGACATGCTGAGACCATTTTGTTTTATATTACAAATGACCTTGCCTTCATAAACATGCATTCTTTATGCTGTGATAATAACATGAATTGGGTATGTAACTGTCAGCATATCAGTCACGAAAGTGAGCTATGTCTGAGAAGCAGATCATCTTGGTTTTATTAATGTCCTCTTTGTCTCTCACTGTAAGCCTTTCATTTGATATGGAGCATGTCACTTAACTTCTCTCATTAATAACAGTCCCTTTTCAAACAAGAATTTGATAATAAAATGTATTAGTGATAAAGATATAATTTTTGTAACTATTAAAATTCTTTTGCAGACCAAAGGGAAATAGAGCAGTTGTTTGCTACATGTAGTCATCATGGCTGTCTAGTCTACTCAACTGAGACCATTGATAAATTCCTATTTTTATATACCTGCCATAAGTTTTTACTTCTCATGCAAGCATGTCATAATTTTTAATTCCCAGTTTTAATGGACAATTTTTTTCACAAAACAGAACATTTCATTTATTCATTTATAGTTTCATTTAACTGCCATTTATTGAGTTTCATATGATAAAAACCTGAAAAAGATATGATTTCTGCCCTAAAGGAGCTCACGTATACAGACAGCCACAAATATTGCCTGCTATACATAGAAAAATAACATAGACTTTTCTGGGACCAGGAATTTCTAAAGATGATGTTTTTGTGTCTCTGGACAACTAATGTAGCACAGAGGACTCATGATGCTCTCTGCTTACATGGGAAAGAAAACAACCATGGATGTGAAGATACTAATTAATGGATTCATGTCTTAGTATCTGCTAATCAGTTACAAACAGGCAACATTGAGGTGCAGATGACATCAGAAACTCTAGTAAATGACATCTTTCCTAACCTGGCCTTGCATTTCCAGTCTCCACCTCACTGTGGTCTCCTGAAGGAAGAAACTTTTGCTGGGAAGGAATCCAGAGTTAGCATGTGTACAGGAGATATTTATTCTTCATTATAGGATTGGAGAAGAGAGCTTCATGGTTAACATGGTTACATCTTTGTATATGTTACTGCAATTGCAGAAAACTGACTAGATGTTGGGGTTCTAATTTTCTGTGTCTAGGCCTTTTAATTAGTTTTCCCCAACTCTATCAACACAGTATCAGCTATTGACTCAAGAGGTAGAAAAATAAAATACGGCCAGCCGCAGTGGCTCATGCCTATAATCCTAGCATTTTGATAGGCCAAGGCGGGCGGATCGCCTGAGGTCAGGAGTTTGAGACCAGCCTGGCCAACATCTCTATTAAAAATACAAAAATTAGCCGGGTGTGGTGGCAGGTGCCTGTAGTCCCGGATACTCGGGAGGCTGAGGTAGGAGAATCACTTGAACCTAGGAGGCACAGTTGCAGTGAGCCAAGATTGTGCCATTGCCCTCCAGCCTGGGCAACAGAGTAAGACTCCTAAAAAAATAAATAAATAAAAACAGAAGGAAGGAAAGAAGGAAGGAAGGAAGGAAGGAAGGAAGGAAGGAAGGAAGGAAGGAAGGAAGGAAGGAAGGAAGGAAGGAAGGAAGGAAGGAAGGAAGGAAGAAAAATACACCTGAAGTATAAACTACCTCCCTATTCCTCTTCTAAAACAGAGGTCCCCGGTCCCTGGGCCATGGATCTGTACCTGTACGTGGCCTGTTAGGAACTGGGCTGCACAACAGGAGGTGTGTGGTGGGCAAGAAAGCATTACCTTCTGAGTTCTGCCTCCTGTGAGAACAGCAGCAGCATTAGATTGTCATAGAAGTACAAACCCTATTGTGAACTGCGCAAGAGAGGGATCTTCTGGTTGTGCACTCCTTATGAGAATTAAATTCCCACCCCCTCCATGCTCCCATGGAAAAATTGTCTTCCACTAAACCCGTCCGTGTTGCCAAAAAGGTTGGGGACCACGGCTCTAAAATATTAGATGCAGACAACTCAGATGCAATAAATATACGTTTGGAAAAATCTTCATCATAATAAGGTTTTCTAAAGAGTTTGGTTAGGTTGAAACTCCATTTCTGTTCCTGGACCACATGAAAAGGTCAGACATCTCTGATAGCTTGAAATCTCAAAAATCTCCATTACTTATACTCAATCCCACTGCCCCTAACCATTCTTTGCCTCATTCTTCAAACTAGTATTTATTGAGTACATATTATGAGCCAAGCACTGTTCTAGGTCCAGTAGATACAGCACGGACAAAGGCACACAGCTCTTTGCCTTCATGGGTCTTTAAATTATATCACTCAGCTATGCTCAGTTATGCTGAGTTGGATATTTGCAACATATTTATGTACTGAATTTTCAATCACATAACCTGTACAGTGGGTCATGTCTAGGCTTGGTTTAATTATATACAGATACTAGGTTCAGTAGTTCATATTTTATTATAAAACTGCCAATTATTTTAAAATATGTTCATCAAGAATAGGAAACTAATCATGTCCCCCAAATGAAAATGAACCAAAAAAGAAAGAAGGAAAGGAAGAAATAGAGGGAAAGAAAGAGAGAAAGAGAGAGAGAGAAAGAAAGAAACCCTTTTGAAGTCCTTTTTACCATTGTCAGATATATTAGTCTCTCAGGAAAAATACTAATTCAGTATCCTGAGACAGTGAAGTTAAGCTCACCTACTTTGAGTCCTTGCTCAAATATCACTCTCTACAGATACATGAGCACTACGCTAACACTCTATTTAAAATCGCAGTCCAAACCCCCTTCTCCATACTTCTCTTACCCTGATCTGTTTTGTTTTCTGTAGCAGTTATCACTCTCTAACCTACTATAGAACTGTATTTATTATATTTGTTGCAAGTTCCTCTCACCACTCTCAACCTTGGCCCTACCACTAGAATACACACTTCAGGGAGACAGTTACCATTGATTTGTTTACTAATGTATCCCCACTGCCAGAAATTGTTCCTGGAATATATTAGCTGCTAAATAAATTTTTGTTGAATTAATTAATTAAAGTTGTGCAGAAACACCGTCTTATTATATAAGGTGACATCCATAGTATCCAACCAGGTAGCAAAAGGCTGGTTAGTTAGTTAAAAAGGATTCTGTATGTTTGCTCTGCAAAAACCCTCGTTGTGTTATTTTATATTTATTATTAAAACTAGAGCTCACCGTCTTGAACCTGAAGAGACAAAATAGTAATGAGGGTGGCAGTGGGGGTTGGCTTGCAACTCAATAACTAAAGTACCGTGATTGAAGTCAACTGAATGGAGAGGAAGATTTTCTTTTACTAATCTTGAGAAATAAAATTCTATTCCTCTGCATATAAAAGTAATATCCAGAAGCATTTGGTATCTTCTACTTTGTGGTCCTCTAGCTTATAGAAGCTGGTGCCCTAGTAGGGCCTAATAAGTTTTGCCCTCCCCCTTCCTCCTCCTCATTCTCCAGAGGGGACCATGTGGGTTGAAATGCCAATGGGGAAAAATCCTCCTCAGTCAGCTCTGCTAGGTCCTCAGATCAAATTTTGATTTGTTTCTGTTCTTGGGAAAAAGCACCTGAGCTTATAGAAGACTTCAAAGTTGTGTAAATAGGGAATGTGAGAAAAGGTACAGCTCTCGTTTTTTTTTTTTTTTTTCCATTTCATTTTCTCTATATAACTTAGGTGAAGGCTTTCCAAGATCTGATTTAATCATTAAAAAACTAAGCTCTTTAGATATTTTTGAATAATTGAAGTTAAGGCAAGCCTAAGTCTTATGGCATATCATTTACATCTCATACCATTTGGAATAGCTCTATTTTCATTATCTGTAAATACTTCATTATTATTATGTTTCAGATGGGTGTTAATTAATGTAGATATTGGCCAGGTGTGCTGGCTCATGCCTGTAATCCCAGCACGTTGTGTGGCTGAGGCAGCTGGATCACCTGAGGTCAGGAGTTAGAGACCAGCCTGGCCAACACGGTGAAACCCAATCTCTACTAAAAATACGAAAATTAGCCAGGTGTGGTGGTGCACACCTGTAGTCCTAGCTACTCAGGAAGCTGAGGCAGGAGAATCACTTGAACCCTCCAGGAGGCAGAGGTTGCAGTGAGGCGAGATTGTACCACTGCACTCCAGCCTGGATGACAGAGTGAGACTCATCTCAAAAAAAAAAAAATTAATGTAGACATTAAGCTTATTTCATAAAATTTCCATCATCCCATGTATATTGTTTTTGAATTTTCTGTTATTCATATCAAGATAAAATAAAAGGATGTTTTGTGATTATTAAGGATATCACAGAAAACTGGCCTTCATAAGGACATGTGAATATATCTTTGAGCACCTAAAAGATTTTTTGGTTTTTGGGAGAAAGGGTCTTACTCTGTCACCTCATTGGAATGCAGTGGCATGATCACAGCTCACTGCAGCCTTGACCCAGGCTCAAGCAATCCTCCCACCTCAGCCTCTTGATTAGCTGGAACTACAGGCATGCCCCACCAAGCTTGGCTATTTTTTTTTTTATTTTTGGTAGAGACGGAGCCTCTCTATGTTACCCAGGCTGGCCTTGAACTCCTGAACTTAAGTCATCCTCCCACCTCAGCCTCCCCAAATGCTGGGATTACAGGCATGAGACACTGCACCAGGCCAGTTAGAAGGTTAAAATCTAAAGCAAATAACACTAGTATGATATATTTAATGTATTTTATAATTTAAATCAACAGACTTGTTCAGTCAAAACTAATTTTTATTTTCTAACTTTAGAATATCACAGTGCATATTGAGGTTAAGAAAAATACATGTACATATAATTCTAATGGATTCACTAATATTTTTCTCCTTGTATTGCAACTTTCATTTATCGATACAAGGAACAATACTAGAGCTCCTATTTATAATACATGAAAGCATTTCAGAATTTTAAAAGTACTGAATACAGAATATAGAAAAAATGAATTTTATGGGTCATAAATTATTCTCCTGTATTTATCTCATAAAACTACCTCTACTTTTCTGGTTTATATTATCTTCTCATCCAAGTCTATCTTCATTTAAAAACAGAACAATGGCTGGGCACAGTAGCTTGCACCTATAATCCCAGCTCACACCTATAATCCCTCTCAAAGTGGGAGGATCAGTTGAGGCCAGAAGTTAGAGACAAGCCTAGAGGTAACTCACAACTCACAATAGGAAAGATACAGAATCAACCTAAATGGTGCAAAATGGTAGACTGGATAAAGAACATGTGGTACATATACACCATGGAATACTATACAGCCATTAAAAAGGGGAGATCATGTCTTTGCAGCAACATGGATAGAGCTGGAGGCCATTTTCCTAGGCAAACTAACTCAGGAACAGAAAGCAAAACACTGCATGCTCTCACTTATAAGTGGGAACTACACAGTGAGTACATGTGGACACAAAGAAGGGAACAATAGATACTAGGTCCTACTTGACAGAGGAGTATGGGAAGAGGGTGAAGTTTGAAAAACTACCTGTTGAGTACTAACGCTTATTACCTGGATAATGAAACCATCTGTATATCAAACCCCTGCAACACTCAATTCACCTATATAACAAACCCTATGTAACATGTATCCCTGAACCTAAAAGAAAATATTTTAAGAAGGTGTCAAATATTCACATTAGCATTTTTGGTACTCAAATTCAAGGGAAGAAAACAGATTCCCCTCTAGAACCTCCAGAAAGCAACACAGCCCTGCCAACCCTTTGATTTTAGTCCAGTAAGACCCATGTTTGTTTTCTAACCCCCAGACGATAAGGTAATAAATCTGTATTGTTTAATAAAAAATTAAGTCAATTGGTAGTATGCACCTGTAGTCCCAGCTACTTGGGTGGCTGAGGCAGGAGGATCACTTGAGCCTGGGAAGTCAAGGCTGCAGTGAGCTGTGATCACACCACTGCACTCCAGCCTGTGCAAGAGTGAGACCCTGTCTCTTGGAAAAAACCCATAAACAGTAACAACAAAATGTGGTCTTGATTTATCTAGGCTGCCTCTCATAACTAGAGTCAAATCTCTCCCACACTTCAAATTTGTGCTCTGCTCCTCTTTCATTTCTTGTTTGTAAATTCCCCTCTTGTCATTGGTTTCTACACCTTTCTTAAAGAAAATACATGGCAATACATGGCTTTTTATTTTTTTGCCATACCCTTGATTTCTAAGGCTCACTTGCTCCTTTTTAAATCTCTCTTCTCACTTCATCCCTGTACTTACCAGATCCAATTTTTCCTTCCTTGCTAGTTCCTCTATCTTCCTAAACTTCTCCCTCCATTTATCTAAAGGATTTACGCACATGTGAAGCTCAATCCCAGAGCGAAGTCATCCGTTTTGAGAGAGTCACCTGTCATCTCTTAGGCTATTCCTTAATACAGCTCTTCAAGTCCAGTCTTCCACGGGCACTTCAGTCTCACATTTCCATCCTTAGGACATCTCCACTTTGCTGTGCTGCCCCCACCCAAAACCAATCAGCCTAAAGCCAAACACGTAACCCTAATGTTTTTCCCTACAAGATACTCTTTCCCTTTGTGTATGTTGCTATCATTCTTCCAATTTCTTAGGCAAGAACTCTTCCTTCAATTAATAAAAATATTAAGTCATTCGACAGTACCTGTGAAGCCCTTCATTCCTTTATACAAAGTGATTTGCTGGGCCTTTGGGCCATATAAACATAAATAAAACCCTTTAAGATGTTGATACTCTATTTGGGCAGTCAGATACAAGTAGTTAGAAGTCAGAATCGCTGTGGAAGCGCAATGGAGGGAGTCACGGACTACCACAGATTCCAGAGCGTCGGAATCAGGGAGAGCTTCAAAGAGAAGCCTGGCATTGGCAAAACCTGGGAAGGTTCATAAGCTTTTCATAGCCAGAGAAACAGTGGAAAGCGCCATTAGGCTGAGCAACCACCTCAGCAACATAAACAGTTTTTAAAAGCTGAGCAGAAAACTTTGGATTATTTTAAAAGAGTGATCTTCAAACACTTTTCTTCATGTGCACTCAAAAAGAATTCTGAAACTTTGTACCTCCTTGTGTATTTTTAAGTTGGTATCTAGAACTATTTTGTCAAAAATTGTTTTAATTTTTCTGGTGGACGGAAGATATTGGTATTTGACAATAAAGCTGTCATATCACTCCTTTAAATGTGCCCATTAGAATGTAAATATTATAGATATTTGATACCCTTTATCAACTATTTTTTAAAATACATGAATAGGCTTTTCTTGAACAACAGTACATTTTGCAACATTCCTTGTTTTCCTTGAGCCTATTCCACTTTCCCCACAGAATTATATTTCAATGTAATGTGTTTTTATACTTTAAAGTCTTTTCTTGCTCTACCTTTCATAATTCTTTGCGATAAAAATATGTGTATATCGGCTGGGTATAGTGGCTCGGGCCTGTAATGCAAGCACTTTGGGAGGCCAAGGCGGGCAGACTGCCTGAGCTCAGGAGTTCAAGACCAGCCTGGGCAACATGGCGAAACCCTGTCTCTACTAAAAATACAAAACAAAAAAAATTAGCTGGGCATGGTGCCACATGCCTGTAGTCCCAGCTACTTAGGAGGTTGAGGCACGAGAACTTTGGAAGCGGAGGTTGCAGTGAGCCAAGATCGTGCCAGTGGACCCCAGCCTGGGTGACAAAGTGAGACTCTGTCTCAAAAAAAAAAGTGTATGCGTATATTTTTAATTTTTTTGATGGCAACATTTCAAATGTTTAAAATATTCTCCATGATTAATTTATTATAACTATTGTCACTTATTACTTATATAACTATATAGATATTGTTCAGTAAGATAAATATTCTGTAAATCTTTATGCTTGTATAACATAAAAATTAAAATATTATGGAAATACATTATTTAATGAAATTGACTTAAATTTAGTTCATAAATTGGTGAGTGAATATTACTTACTATTACTTATTACTCAAATGAGACAGGGTTCAGAAATAATTTTATTCCTCTTTTTAAAATGTAGGAGCCGAGTTGTAAGCAAAAAGAAAAACCTCAGTGATTTATATTTATCTTCAGAGGTTCATTTTAATCCTCCCTCTGTTTATAAATCCATTAAATCCTTCTTCATTATTGTTGAAAGCATGAATTAGAAAGTAAGTTGCAAAAGAAGTGATTTCCAATTCATTAGGGTCATTCATTTCATACCAACACAGTATTTCAAATTTTCCCATTTTGTTCTCCCCATGGAAGAAAGTATTTTTCTCCCCATGGCAAAGCACCCTAGTAATATTTGGAATGTATGACATCCATGCCTTCCTTTTAGAAAACTGGAGAAAAATTATCATGAAAGCAAACTTGGGGATGGAAAATTTTCAGACCACAGGATGTTCTTAGACAGATCTGTATTAGAAGAAAGAGTATGTGTGGACTGCTAGGATTCATTCATGCATTCATTCATTCAAAGTATAATTATTAAATGCCCAGCATGTTCCACATAGTAGGGATACAAATGTAAACAAAATAGATTTTCTTAAAACCATCTCTGTGCTCACATATCTCATAAAAATCTTTTTGCTCTCCAAGAGTATGCCTTCCTTAGATTGGAGACTGCTTTAGTGGGACAAAGCCTGCAATAAGACCAGGAAATGGGCTTACTGTGAGTTCATGGAGAACCTTTGATAGGTTACCAAGTCAGCTGGATTTTATTATGCCTGGGCAATGATGAATTATTGAAAAGTTTTCAAAAAGAAATTGTTATGATCAGATCAGCGTTTGGGGTTTATGTATTACACAGAAGAAAGTTTAAAGGCAAGAAAAATTTTTAAGTGGGGTGGGGCTGAACATGCCTTAGCATAATGCCTGGTCCCTGGAAGGCACTCAGTAAATATTTGTTGAATGAAGTATGTAGCCACAACTGAAGGAACCAGAGGATACAGATTTGCAGGGCATGGCAATAAGAGAATAAAGCATTTCTTACCATCATTCTTTTTTTTTTGTCTAAAAAACATAGTAACTTGTCTTCCTGGAACAAGATTAAATATATATCTTCTGGATGATCAGGAGTAAGTAGAGAGGAGATAATTATGACAGAAAAGCAGAGAATAATATTGCTAAGTATGCATGGGAAAATGAAAATTTTTGGAAACTGGAGACTCTTTTTAAATCACAAAGAAATCAATTATTTCTCTAGAGGAAAACGTGCAAAATGTGTGCTTTCTCTTTCAGTGTGTATTGAGATGTTGGTTTATATTTCCATTGTTTCATCTAATATATACTATATTTCTTCAAATATTTCTTTCCTTGCATTTTATTACATGAATAATTTTTTTTTTTTTTTTTTTG